>NC_137024.1:21834069-22391569 GCF_032717465.1 Coenobita brevimanus | reverse complement strand
CTACCTCTACCTCTACGGCCGGCCTTCACTGTTGATGCTGGTGGTGACTCGACGACGAAGACTCGGAGATAACTCAGCCGACGATGATGACGAGATGAGTAAAGCGGGGCTTGGGGAACGGGGAGGTGAATGATCTCGTGACTCATGGCGGGCTGGGTCACGTGGGGGCATTGTTCTGGGGCTAACACGCCGCCTTTTCACTCCCTTCCCAAATTCTTTTCCTTCCTGCACTAAAGGCTCCTTTCCCTTGGAGCTACACACAGATTCACTGGTAGGAGCACTTGTTGTCGCTGTTTCTGGCGCGATAAGTTCACCCGGCTCATCACACGATTCACCGGAATCGTCAAAATCGCTGTCCATTATTATCATCGACAATTCAGCAAGTTCTCGTGCCACTGCAGAGTCACTGAGGCCTTTCCTGCTTGCCTCAACACTTTTCTTGGGGGTAGAGGTCACGGGGCCCTTTGCAATGGGCGCAGAAGCGGCAGGAATGGCGGGGGCGCGAGTGCGACATGTTGTCTCTGCAGTGGAGGACAAGGAACTAAATGCCGCGGCTTATCTGAGAAGGGAAGGGTTGACAATGACACTTTAGGCTGACTGCTGCTAACTTACAGGCTAATTTTTTATAGGTAGAAAATCTCGGCAATAAATAAAGAAATAGGTACTTCCAGGTGAATGTAAATGTCAATTAGGATTCTCCTTCCTTTCTGATATATATTTTTATTACAGACATCGATTACAAGGCATAAATCAAAGGGGAAATTACCGTGGTAATGTAGCGAATGAATGCACGTGAGGTTTTGTCAGGTGATAATTGGGCAATTTCAGGAGTATAACACTATCACTTACCTGTTTTTTTTTTTGGTATATATTATTGGGTAAAAATATTGGGCATAGGGCTTATTTCAATGGATGAAATCTGTGGAAAAATAAGAGGGAAATTTCCGTAGCGCAGCGCGGCGTGGGGGGTGGGAGGAGAGGGTAATGGAGTGGCAAGTAGGGAGGGAGTCAAGAAGGGGGTAAATTATCTGAGAAGGGAAGGGTTGACAATGACACTTTAGGCTTACTGCTGCTAACTTACATGCTAATTTTTTATAGGTAGAAAATCTCGGCAATAAATATAGAAATAGGTAGTTCCAGGTGACTGTAAATGTCAATTAGGATTCTCCCTTCCTTTCTGATATATATTTTTATTACAGACATCGATTACAAGGCATAAATCAAAGGGGAAATTACCGTGGTAATGTAGCGAATGAATGCACGTGAGGTGTTGTCAGGTGATAATTAGGCAATTTCTGGAGTATAACACTATCACTTACCTGTTTTTTTTTTTTGGTATATATTATTGGGTAAAAATATAGGGCATAGGCCTTATTTCAATGGATGAAATCTGTGGAAAGAGAAGGGGGAAATTTCCGTAGCGCAGCGCGGCGTGGGAGGTGAGAGGAGAGGGTAATGGAGGGCAGGTAGGGAGGGGAGTCAGGAAGGGGTTAAAATAGCTAAAATGTCAACAATGGATGGGAGTACAGATGAGATTTGGAGTGCTGACTAGTGTTGAACATTGGCAGTACTGATATATGATACAAGCCACCACTTGAGAGCCCGGGATAATTCAAAATAACACAGAATCACAAAAGTGACGCCCCGCGGTATGATCCATTGTAGCCGAGCGTCACGAAAGTGACGCCCCGCGGTTAAGGGGTTAATAACATAAACAAAGAGAGGGAGGAAGGGGAGGGAGGAAGGGAAAAGAAGAGGAGAGAAATATTTTTATTTTTTATGTGTCCGACTCTGGGCATAGGACTTTCAGCCTGTACCCGAGACCCAAATGTCCTCCCACATGCTACACACCTCAACATGTCACTACCGCGGCGCTAACACCCTCCGTCCATACTGAATACATGCTAGGATTGTCTCGTACAGGACTGATTAATTGGTATTATCGGGGGTGTTTTTACGACATGTCGGCAGGTCATCTTGTAGATCTGTAATGTCTGATTTAAAATATTTCAAATCTTTAAACTGTTCCTTGTCCCATCCGGGATTTGAACCTGGGTCCACTAGAGCTGCAGGCCAACTCTCTACCGACTCCGCCGTCACACACACACACACACACACACACACACACACACACACACACACAAGGAGAGAGAGGGGGGGGGAGGAGTGAGGAAGGGCTGACACTGACGGGAGTACTTGTGTGCCTCAGGTGACAACATGACTTCATCCAATTGACTTACTCCTGATGTACTCCCATTCGCCCTCAGTGGAGATCTTGGTGAGGGAGCCGCCCTTGCTGCTGCAGTAGCCCACCCCAGACTGCCAGTTACCTCTCTCACTGCTCACGTGGTAGCAGGAGTCCCCATACAGCGACCACCCGTCCTCGCACACCCGCACGCTCGCACTGGTAGTGGTTCGCGCTACATCTTGTTGGTTCTGGTTCTCATTGTTCTCGCAAAGGACCAACGTGGAGGCCTCCAATGTGCTGGGATTGAGGCCAGACTCCTCTGTGCTCCCACCAGATGTTGTTTCCTCAGTGTTAACACTAGTCGTAACTTGTGGGGTAACACCAGGTGTTGATGTTCCTGGGGACACTCCAGGTGTTGGTACTCCTGGAGAAACTCCAGGTGTTGATACTCCTTGGGAAACTTCAGGTGTTGATACTCCTGGGGAAACTTCAGGTGTTGATACTCCTGGGGAAACTCCAGGTGTTGATACTCCTTGGGAAACTTCAGGTGTTGATACTCCTGGGGAAACTTCAGGTGTTGATACTCCTGGGGAAACTCCAGGTGTTGATACTCCTGGGGAAACTCCAGGTGTTGATACTCCTTGGGTAACACCAGGTGTTGATACTCCTGGGGAAACTCCAGGTGTTGATACTCCTGGGGAAACACCAGGAGTTGATATTCCTGGGGAAACTTCAGGTGTTGAAGCTCCCGGGGATACTCCAGGTGTTGATATTCCCGGGGAAACTTCAGGTGTTGATACTCCTGGGGAAACTTCAGGTGTTGATACTCCTGGGGAAACTTCAGGTGTTGATACTCCTGGGGAAACTCCAGGTGTTGATACTCCTTGAGAAACTTCAGGTGTTGATACTCCTTGGGAAACTTCAGGTGATGATATTCCTGGGGAAACTTCAGGTGTTGATACTCCTGGGGAAACTTCAGGTGTTGATACTCCTGGGGAAACTTCAGGTGTTGATACTCCTGGGGAAACTTCAGGTGATGATATTCCTGGGGAAACTTCAGGTGTTGGAACTCCAGGGGAAACTCCAGGTGTTGATACTCCTGGGGAAACTCCAGGTGTTGATACTGCTGGGGAAACACCAGGAGTTGATATTCCTGGGGAAACTTCAGGTGTTGAAGCTCCCGGGGATACTCCAGGTGTTGATATTCCCGGGGAAACTTCAGGTGTTGATACTCCTGGGGAAACTTCAGGTGTTGATATTCCCGGGGAAACTTCAGGTGTTGATACTCCTGGGGAAACTTCAGGTGTTGATACTCCTGGGGAAACTTCAGGTGTTGATACTTCTGGGGAAACTTCAGGTGTTGATACTTCTGGGGAAACTTCAGGTGTTGATACTCCTGGGGAAACTTCAGGTGTTGATACTCCTGGGGAAACTTCAGGTGTTGATACTCCTGGGGAAACTTCAGGTGTTGATACTCCTTGGGTAACACCAGGTGTTGATACTCCTGGGGAAACTTCAGGTGTTGGTACTCCTGGGGAAACTCCAGGTGTTGATACTCCTTGGGTGACACCAGGTGTTGATACTCCTGGGGAAACTCCAGGTGTTGATACTCCTGGGGAAACTCCAGGTGTTGATACTCCTGGGGAAACTCCAGGTGTTGATACTCCCGGGGAAACTCCAGGTGTTGAAACTCCTGGGGAAACTCCAGGTGTTGATACTTCTGGGGTAACAGCAGGTGTTGATACTCCTGGGGAAACTCCAGGTGTTGATACTCCTTGAGAAACTTCAGGTGTTGATACTCCTGGGGATACTCCAGGTGTTGATATTCCCGGGGAAACTTCAGGTGTTGATACTCCTGGGGAAACTCCAGGTGTTGATACTCCTGGGGAAACTCCAGGTGTTGATACTCCTTGAGAAACTTCAGGTGTTGATACTCCTGGGGATACTCCAGGTGTTGATATTCCCGGGGAAACTTCAGGTGTTGATACTCCTGGGGAAACTCCAGGTGTTGATACTTCTGGGGAAACTCCAGGTGTTGATACTCCTGGGGAAACTCCAGGTGTTGATACTCCTGGGGAAACTTCAGGTGTTGATACTCCTGGGGAAACTCCAGGTGTTGATACTCCTGGGGAAACTTCAGGTGTTGATACTCCTGGGGAAACTCCAGGTGTTGATACTCCCGGGGAAACTCCAGGTGTTGATACTTCAGGGGTAACAGAAGGTGTTGATACTCCTGGGGAAACTTCAGGTGTCGATACTCCTGGGGAAACTCCAGGTGTTGATACTTCTGGGGAAACTTCAGGTGTTGATACTCCTTGGGTAACACCAGGTGTTGATACTCCTGGGGAAACTTCAGGTGTTGATACTCCTGGGGAAACTCCAGGTGTTGATACTCCTGGGGATACTCCAGGTGTTGATATTCCCGGGGAAACTTCAGGTGTTGATACTCCTGGGGAAACTTCAGGTGTTGATACTCCTGGGGAAACTCCAGGTGTTGATACTCCTGGGGAAACTTCAGTTATTGGTGTAGAGACTTCAGAAGCTGGAGCTGAAACTTCTGTAACTGGTGTAGCTACGGTTGTTATGACTGATACACTCTTGCAAGCTTCGCTTTGGAGACTTGATTGAAGAAGTTTGGTGTCTGAGGAAAATAAAAATAGAACTTTTTGTGGTAAATTCTAGTGAAGTCAACAAAAAGGCTTTACGGTTAACTATATTTTCATAGATCATACCATAATGGTATCACAGTCTGACTGTATAAGATTCACTGAGTTATTTCTTCGCCGTTCAAAATCTGACTCGCATATAAAATGATGAATGATTTTAACGGCAATTACGTAACTGGGTAAATGTTATATAAACCCTACGACTGACCTGGTTGGTCATCAACAAGGGTGCAGATGAGGCCACTCTGCAGGTCATACTCCAACCTCACCATCAAACCCAACTTAGCCAGTCTCGCCTCCCTCCTGTACATCACTCCTGCAACCCATGTCTACCAGGAAAGGACAGCCCCGTCAGTGTTCTAGGTTTAGACAGTAATATATAGCCACAGCAACACTTGAAGGAAGTTACAGTTTGAGAAAAATACTTTTATTTACCCCTTTTCAAGAGGCTAGAGAAGTAATGTGCTGTTCGAGAAAGACATGAGTTTGATCCCAGGTTGGATCAAGGAACAGTTTAATGCCTTGAATTTCTTTAAAACAAATTTTACTGTTCTTCCAAAAGACCCACTGACATGTCATAAAAGTATCCTCGCTAATAGCATCATACCAGTCTGGAATAAAACAATCCTGGCATGTATTCATTATGGACGGAGGGTATATGCTTGCCGTACGGAGTAAATACATCTGATCCTCATAATAACATGACTTTAGAAATCCGTACCTGCATCTGCTGGTGGCAGGGTGAGGAGCACTGGACTTGAGGAACTAGGCCGGAGAAATCGAGAGTGAAAGTGTCCTGACACTCCAGTTGTGGGTCCCAACCAGACTCCCGTGGACCCATCACCCCACCTCGCACCGTCTGTCAATCATGCAGGAATTATATTGCATTCTTCTTACACATCATCAGCCACACACCACCTGACATTTGCTTTCAGTCATCTATGCACCCACAGTTGATAACCACCAAGTTAAACAACCTCAGCAATTATCTTAAAGAAAAAAAAAAAAAAAATTTATGTTAACAAAATCTTTGGCATTTTTGTTATCTAGAAGAAAGTCAGACTAGGTCCATTACATTGTTTCGTAAGCACTGCTGTTAGTGATAACTCTGTCATTGGTGCCCCGAGTCTGGACTACTTAAGTCGCTTATTGCCACCACTGTGTGTCATTCCTGAAGAAGCCTGCTGGACGAAGAGTTGAATAAAACGGGTCTCTCCTTTGCACTCAGGGGCGCACCCAGGGTGGGGGGGGGGCGGGCCAGGGCTCCCCCTCCTTAGCTCTCTGGGTCCTTTAAAAATTTACATATATTTATTTCGTTAACAGCAAAACATGAAAAACTGGCAAGTACAAACAAAGAGTGACACATGAGCCAGCAGCTCTCTGACGCTAAACCTGCATATGACCTCCCAGTAATTATCGGATTACCTGACCTCACCTCACTACGGGCCCCCCCCCCCTGAGAAAATTCCTGGGTGCGCCCCTGCTGCACTTGGTGTTTTTCTACAAAAAGACACATTACTGCCTAACTATCCCACTACACACCACACCTGCATCTCAGGACAATCACACAGCGCTGCCTACCCACCCCACTACACACCACACCAGTTGCATCTCCGGATAATCACATATTACTGCCTATCAACCCCACTACACACCACACCAGCTGCATCTCAGGACAATCACTCATTATTCATGACCATATACACCATCTGACATCACATTCACACACGTTGAAGCCATCCTGCCATGCATCGTCTTGTTTCGCAGAACATTGAGTCAACAGCCATTTCTTCTTGGGTATAAACGAAACAAAATTAGGCTTCATTTTCTTGTGTGTGTCAGGAGCACAGTACCTGCCTCTCTTTACGCAAATAAGCATGATCATGAACATCTAACCAGTATCCTGATAACTAGCTTGGCTCTTCTTTCATGAACGGATCGGCATTATTGTGCTAAATGCCGATAACATACAATGAAACACACACACACACACACACACACACACACACACACACACACACACACACACACACACACACACACACATGCATTAGAAGATGGTGAGTAGTAGAAGTATATTGTCGGCTTACAACTGACACAACTACATCACATAATTTACCGAATTATAGAGAGCTCCTTGTGAGTAATTTACAAATGCATTATAAAGAGCTCCTTGTGAGTAATTTACAAATGCATTATAAAGAGCTCCTTGTGAGTAATTTACAAATGCATTATAAAGAGCTCCTTGTGAGTAATTTACAAATGCATTATAGAGAGCTCCTTGTGAGTAATTTACAAATGCGTTTTAAAGAACTTGTGAGTAATTTACAAATGCATTACTCGACGAGGCAAACTGGTTGGCGATATAACAGTAGGGATTTGCAAAAGTAAATAAATCAAAAGGAAACTCTATTCCCAAACTCACGATTATTGTGTCTAAGGCGGAACATTGCCCGGATTCTATGTGAGATAGGAAGGTTCGCCGTACCTCATAGCTTAACGATCTGTTTTGCTTATTAAACTTTAACTTTCGCTTTTATGTTCATTATATCGACAGTGTTTTCATTAGTAACATGAATGGGGGCAGTGAGGTGTAATGTACAAAATTAATCTCTGAGGAAGAAGTGTTACAAAATATTCAAAGCCATTCAAAATATGACCATACGGTTGCAACGCTCAGCAGCAGTCTGTTCCGGAATCAGGAGCAAGAAACTTACCAGAGCAAGGCAAGCTAGCAGTGCCAGTGAGAGGGTCGACATGGTGATAGTGGCAGTGTGGCTGGCTCGCTGCTGTCTTATATATCCGCGCTCGGCCGCCCACACACACACACACTCACACACACACACCTTGTAAAAGCCACTTTTTCGCACCCTCTTTTCATATTTCTTCGAGCTCCGGCATCTTCCCTTCTGTTCTGTATTGCCCTTACCTACAGTAAACCATTATCACTTAACCCTTGCCTTATTTATTTTTCCATCCCCATTATTCTCTCTCTCTCTCTCTCTCTCTCTCTCTCTCTCTCTCTCTCCCCTGATCATCCCCGCCCCCTTTCTCGCCCTCATCCCCCCTTACCTCCCTCTCATCCCCGTCTCCCTTATCACCTCTCTTCCCCACCCTCGCTTTTTCTCTCCGCTCTCCTTTTTTCCCTGTCTTTCTTTTTTTCCCCTCTTTCTTTCTTCCCCTCCTCTCTTTCTTGCCACAGCTCCTCCTTCTGCCTCTCCACCTTTTTTCATGGAAAGCCTGCCTTCACTTAGCAGCCATCCATCTTCGATATTTACCCACTCAGCTTCACCCTCTACATTTATTGCTACATTGCACCTAAAATCCCCTTTAGTCTGGCAATGTAATCTTTTTATCCTCTTTTTTGTATATCCGGATGGTTTTACCCAACTGGGAAGAAACTATAGAAGTGAAGGGATTCATTAAGGCCATATCTATAACCCTTCCAGTTTGATAAGTCTTTCCTGAGCTAAATCAAATCGCTTAAAGATGGCAAAATAGAGGTGAAAGAGAGGCCGTCAGATTGAAGGAATGAACCTGGTACCCAACTTCGGTTCTCTTTGTCTTATAGTTTATAAACGTAAATAACTTGGTCAGCTTCTTCTCTCTCATTTTTGCACGTTTCTTTCTTTTTCCTCGTCTTATCGCACAAGTATTCCAAGCTCCATCTTCCCATACCTACTTCCGCCTTCATCAACAACTGAGTTGACTAACCTTCTCCAATTCCCATAGACTTTAGCACATATGCAGTAGTTCCTGAACAGTGATAGCATCGAGAGGTAATGCAGTGTGATTGTAATTTATACATTTTTATTCATTTGTTTTTCCTTCCTCTGTTCTGTTATTTAAAAAAAAAATGTATATACAGGAGGAAGACGACGACGAAGGCGACGACGACGACGACGACGACGACGACGAAGACGACGACAACGACGACGACGACGACGACGAAGAAGAAGGTCTGGGTAAATGTGTATTGATTTCACTAGGGTCATCAAGGCAGAAAGTTAATTGTTTTTCCTAGCCTGCCTTCTAGATCACGAGCAGCAATTGCCAGTGTTACAAAGAGGTCTCCAAGTATACTGAATGGGTGAACATGGACCGGAGGGAAACAAACTGAGTCCACCAGGCTGACCGGCCCGAAAATCATACCCTGGGTCTTCCAGTGGCAATTTGAACGTGATGACCCATGCACCACTGGCTTCTCTCTACGGAGAGGCTCTTTCTGGACCTACTAGAAGTTGCTAATCTTTACTAGATTACTGATATTAACATGGCTTTCATGATCCTGGCATTAGCACTGTTTCCTGCTTGATTAGCCTTTTTTTTTTCTAAGGAGATTGAATGGCATTTTTATATCTTCAGTCCAATGACGTACTTTTTTCAGTGTTCTTGTTGCCAACAGACGATTTTATTTTAACTTAGAACAAACCTCTATTGGTAAAGGGGTTAATGAAGGCTACAACCAACTCTACAAGTTCAAAAAGTTTCCCCAAAGCTGAATGATATCATTTGGCGTAGCAACGCTAGGATATAACCAGGCCAAGGGAGTGATGTTGTTAAGGTGGTTTGCATACCAGTAAATTATCTTTCTAACTGTCGCACGAATCTCATTGCAGCGTCATTCATCCCTCCTTCACTCTTCCTTCCTTCCTTCCTTGTTCACTCTTCTCTCCCTCTCTTCTTCACTTTTCCCCCTTTCCCTCCTTTACGCATTCTTTCTTTCTTCGTTCATTCACTCTTTTCCTTCCTCCGCTATTTCCTTCCTCCTTGACTCCTCCCTCCTACTCTTCTTCTTTCCTGAGCTCTCCTTCCTTCCTTCTTCACTCTTTCCCCCCTCTTACATAGACTTCCTCTTTCCTTCCTTAGTTTTTGGTTTACTTTCCTCATAATTGTTCAGACTGCATTAACACACTTCATCCCTCACAGCTCCGGGGGACGTCAATCGTGAGCATCTTTCACTGGATCAGGTTGGTGTCAAAAATGGCCAAGTGATATAATGATCCTGTGTTCACATCTACCCGGTGCAGGGAGCAGTTTAAGGCTCTATATTTGGTTATATTGTTTTCATGGCTCATACTTAGAGCCAACTTTTCCATCACTATCCCCCAGAGGAGTAGAGGATTTGCTAAAATGAATAAAATGATCTAGAGTTTGACCAAATATATTAGTAAAACATGTTACAACTCCTAAATGTGTTAACCGAGACGTGCTGAACCCTCTGAGGTGTAGAGCGTTTTTCAAAGCCAATGGAATCCCATGGAGTTGGCGGAAATGGATTATAATACGATAACAGTGCGGTACCACTCATGAAATGTTGGAAAGAAAAGACAAATCTCATTGCCTCAGTTAGAATGAGACATCTCTAACTGGTGCTTGGTATCAAAGAGGAAGATTGGGCTGAGGTTCGTACAAGTTTAAAGTACAAGACAAAGGACATCTTTGATTGGCGCATCCACTCCTGCAATATTGTAAGAGGAAAGAAAAAATCATTTTCCGGGGAAAGCAAAACCCGGGGGTTCCACCCTCTATAAACTCTGGTCCAGGTGAAGGTTTACTACTGTGTAAAATTTCGTGTGCCTACGTAAAAACTCAGACGTTGCCCCCTACATGAGGGTAGTCCCTCCACCCGTGAGCGGAGGCTATCTGGGGTCCTGCTACTCCTTAAATGTGGCCGACATGAACGTCTACCAGTATGCAAAATTTCGTTTTCCTAGGTTAAAAATCACGGGGACAGCACATAAAGAGTATCACCAGGATCTCCGAGGGTGACCTTTGGGGGTCTCAACCTACCTAAAACATGGCCTCAGTAAAGATCTTCCATCGTGCAAAATTTTATAATCTTAGGTAAAAAACTATGTCATTGTCCTCCCTGTGGCCGCCCCCCCCCCTCCCACCCGGGGATGGATGGTCTTTGGGGGTCTACCCTGCCCAAAACGTGGCCACGGTAAACGCCTATCAATGTGCAAAAATTTTGTTTTCCTAGGTTAAAAACTATGGCTGTGCATAATAGCTTTGATGGAGCCCCCACAGTCCTCCCACTTCCCTGTGAGGGCTACCTGCTGTGGTTTCACCCTCCCCAAACGTGACCGGGTGAACATCTATCAACATAAAAAAAATTTCATGTTCTTTGGTTAAAAACTATGGCCGTGCCTCACGTTTTGGTTAAGACCACTGGGAGTGCACCTTGCCTGAAACCTGGCCCTGGGAGAGTTTATCACTGTGCAAAATTTCGTTTTCTGACACCCCTTTCATAAGACCTGGGGTCCTTTCTTTAACAGTGTACAGTATCTCACTGAGTGAGTGAGTGAGTGAGTGAGGGAGGGAGGAAGGGAGGGAGTAACACAGTTAGGGACAACCCCTATATATGGCCACCCCTGTGGGTGCAACAAAAAGAACTTAGGGAATTCTGGGAATAAGCATCGAGCAAAGTTACCTTCAAAGAGCACACTGCACAACATTGCAAGGCCTTTGTAAGAGTCACCATCCCCGTTATCTGATAGCGTAGTTGGGAAGCAGCAGAGGCGCGCAGAAGTCGCTCACCGCATCTGGCCTCTCTGATTTGTCTCTGATCTTCAGAGAGGTTCAACAGTAATACACGTCGTGTATCCACCACGTAACTCAGTGTACCATGACCAGACAATCTTGCATCTCTGAGAAAAACATTGAGAAGACGATGTAAACCAACTGCAAAAAGGTGTACGAATTCATCATTTGTGTTTCGAGCGGAAATGATTATTTCATCCATAAAATATTCTTCGTAATGCCAAACCACGAGAAGACGGGCAAGTCCTCGGTGATGAAGAGACTGTCAGTTCTGACTGGCTACTCCCAGAGGACCAGATGAGGCACCGCACAATGAGCTCCATATACCTATCTCGGCACACGAAACCTTAATAAGGCCGAAGTAATCGCCAGGAGACCCAAAAGAAGGTCAGACAGGAAACATAACCTATCATGACCATGTGTATCGAGTCTGCATATGTCCTGACAGGAGATAAGGCAGACCTGCCCACCATGCTGCCACACTTATTTGCGACTAATGGCCTCCCCTACCATCACCAACTAGATTATGTTTCTGTCATCAACCGAGAAGAAATAAAACAAAAAAATGGAGGCCAAGAACAACGAAAGGAACGTCAAGTATTAAGACATGCCCTGAGGAACTTCACGACTGAGGCTGCAATTTGATAATCCATTTAACCGTGCAAATTGCAGTCCACTAACCACAGAAGGGGCTCCCCCCCCCCTCAACGAACCACAGTGACAGCAGGAGCGAACACTAAGATGACCCAGACGGTTCCAAATGCCACAAGGAACAAAATTTGGGTGCTACAGTTGAACTCCACAAGCTTATTCTGACGTCGACACAGCCACGGACACCAGCGATCAAAAGGAAGCCCCTCGGGCACTAGTCAAGATCACGAAGATCATCGTCAGAAGCATGACCAAGAAACAACCCATCTCTTTTCAGAAGTCCTCACTACTGTCAAGATGACACACCAAAACTCTGACGGGAGTGGCACCAAGACCAGGAAACTAACATTGAGGCGTGTAAGACTGAACCCTTTGTAACTTCCCAGGAACTTAATCCAGCAGATATGCAAAAAGTGAGTACATGGAAGGACTCAAGATAACAAAGAAGCAGCACAGCAAAACTGTGCAGCCTCATCCCATAGTAGGACGCTCTGTGAAACCTACAGGCTCACAGCAAGCGAAAATAACACACTGAAAGCCCTACAACGATTTCTGCAACAACAGTGTAGGTAACCTTACAACAGTTTTCCATAACGCTCCCGGCTGTTAGTCAGTGTTTTATAATCTCTTCTTCCTCCTCCACTTAATCATCACCATCCCTTTAGAAAATGACCGTGCCCTACTTACTATATGCAGTGGGAAAAATAGCCAAGAGGACCACCCCAATTCTTTCAGTTTTTCTTTCTTTTCTTTCCTTTTTTTTTTTTTTTTGTCGTTTTGACCCCTTTTTTTAATTCTTCTGGGATTGAGATTGGTTCCATCCTTGGAATTGGTTCATACCTCGAGATAAGTTTATACCTCGGGGCAAGGTCATACCTTGGGATAGGTTCCAAATTCGGGATAGACTACAGCTTCTAGATAGGCTCCAATCTTGCGATATGGCAGTTTTCTCTGGTATAGGCAAGGCTCGTAAGTGACACAAAGTATTGGGTGGTGGATCCTTGGTCTCAGGATACCAGAGTTGAAACTTGGAACGTCGAGACACGTACTGCACTTGTAATACAAATATATCACAAAAAACTAAACGCTGAAACTTACAGGCCTATACAGCTGTGATGTGAGTACTAAAACTACGATAGATCATATGTAATAAGTTAAAATTTTTGTAGGGCTTAAAAGTATTTTACATTAAGCAATGATCTGGGAAATAAGAAGAAGTAAGTACACACAGATAAGCAGGCTGTTTTACTAAGGGCGCATCCACACGTGCCCTCGAACATGTGTTGACAACACGGTAGGCAACATGTTTGAGTACATGTATACAGCAGGGTATCCAGACAACTTCCTCCTGGACAAGTGTCCCCCGGACAAATGCCCCCGCACAACTGCCCCCTGGACAATCGCCCCCGTAGGACAACCGTCCCTAGGACAACGGCCCCCCCCGGGCAATTACCTCCCGCTAAAGATTAGGTTAGGTTAGGGTAGGTTTGGTTAGGTCAGGTTAAGTTAGGTTAGATTAGGTTAGGTTAGGTTAGGTTAGGTCAGGTTAAGTTAGGTTACGTTAGGTTAGGTTAGGTTAGGTTAGGTTAGGTTTGGTTTGGTTAGGTTAGGTTAGGTTAGGTCAGGTTAAGTTAGGTTAGATTAGGTTTGGTTAGGTAGGACACTTGTGACCATTTGTACAGTGAATCGGGTGATATTTTGCAGAGACAATTGTCCGGGGGCAGCTTTCCGGGTGCAGTTGTCCGGGGGGCAATTGTCCAGGGGGCAGTTGTCCTAGAACCATACAGCAGTTTTTGGACAGATGTATGCAAACATGTTTCAGTGCAGCTCCGAACACTGGCAGCAGAGGTGAAGGGATAAGTGAGCCCATACCAGGCAGCTGAAACTTAATCATGACGTTGCCAACATGATCTGGACGCTGCTGTTCCAGCATGTTTGCAGCATGTTCGTTATTGTGTTGCTTACATGTTGCCTGCACATGTTTGAGCACACGTGTGGACGCGTACTAAGTGAAAAATGTTTTAACGTGTAAAATCACAAAAAACTAATAGTCATTGCACTCAACCAAACGTTGCAAAATGCACAGAGAAAATATAATTCAGTACTAATTCAATACACTGACCGGGACAGCTGACTTAATGACAGGAACTGTAACTCGTCCGTACTCTTGCACAGGAATGATGACCTGTTCAAAACTATTTACTGAACACCTGGAAACCAAAACCAATACCCCAGTTGTGGAGAGCCAAATCTCTTATGTTGCCTCATAAAAGAAAAAGTTACCAATATCTAGAATTACTGGGCTGAAACCCGGAGAATACCTGACTACGGTAAGCCGTGGGTCTCAATTCCTTGTAAGGGGTATGACAGTATTGGCTGGTACGACATTTTTTTTTTTTTTTTTACTATCAGATTAGTCTTGTATGAGATGTAAACAACAAACAGAACAAACAGCATTTCGTAGTGGTTATCCAGTAACAGATTACATTTAAATCATTAACTTTTTCATAATTACTGCCACCTAGACATATTATTATTCTTGCTGCCGCTAAACGATCTTTTTTTTTTTTTTTTTTTTTCGGTTTCGAAGTGACTACTGGGTTTTCAAGGATTGAACGGATATGTTGCCTTCATTTAACCCTTCCATAATATGCAGCCTGGAAGTAATCACTGGGTCTGAAATGTTTTATCAAGTTACAGAGCAAAAATTGGATCTGAACTGACTTGGACAAGCATGCTTTTTAAGCACCTACTTGTGTCAGGGCATAGAACAGTTTGAAAAACAACGTTTGAAATGATCAGCAGTTTTCATTCTTGACCTGGTTATCAACAGATTACTAATGATAAATATAATAATGATAATTCTTATGGAGTTTCATACTAGATCAGTTTAAGTCCAGCCCAGTCATATCGTTAGGTCCACTGAGTCCTGTTCATACAACTCCAGGCTTAAATACTGTAAGACTGTTTAGGTCCACTCGGGTTCACTGACATTCCTTCAGATCCAGTCGGATCTAAAGAATGTTTGTGATGCAGCGCAAAACTTACCTTAGAATGATCACGGGATCGTTTGGTAAAACACCCAGTGGAGAAAGAGTGCCTTTTAGTGACAGCGTGTTCCGACTGGTACAGCTGTTTTATCTCACGCAGAAGGCTCAGGTTTAGTTCCATGTAAGAGTAGTAAACTCACTGGCGGAAGGTTCGATGGCCGAATCCTTTTCGTGACTTTCTTTAAATGAGAAATAAATGAATAGCAAAGCCTTCTCTAGAGCTTGACACGGATTAATTCAGAGTCAGTCGAGTCAGTTTATGTTCAATTAAAGCTAATGAGATTCGATCACACTAATTTCTCCGACTCTGGGTATAGATAAAATAGTCCGTCTGTTGAGGTCCAGCGATCCTCCTACTCGCCACACTCCTTCACACGAAACATCTTGGGCGTTAATAGCCACACTGAATATGTGTTAGGCCTGTAGGTCTGTCTCATTTATGGCTGCTGTAGTGATATTAGAAGGGACGAGTTCTATAACACTGGTGGGACTTGTGGAAGATTGATAAACCGTGTTTATGAAATTTAAATAAATAACTTTTCCCTGCCCGACCCTGGGACATACGTTCGGACAGTCACCCACTGCCTTATTCACTCCATTATCACAGCTATTCAGATCATGTCAGGTACAGTTAGGCTTGTTCAGGTCGCTTCATGTCCGATCTATCAAGTCAAATGTAGTTACCCCAAAACCAAGACCGTCACAGCCAGTCCATAGTTTTATTGATCATACCATTTTAGATCCACGTACAGGCTATAAAAAAAAGTTTCAGCACCCTTACGACACGATACAGTATGATACACCACACGAAGCATTCTGAATCATCTCCTGAATTTCGGTGTGTGCTTGGTATCCCTGGCCCTGTGTTGCTGGTGTGAGTTACTTCGTCCGCTAATGATGAAATCCAGTGGGAGAGTGAGAGTGGTACAGGGGTATCAACCACACTACGTATTCTCGCCGTCTGTAACAGTGATCATTGCGAAAAGTATCAGAGCAGGGGGTGCCGAAAATTTTTTTAGAGGGTTTACATCTGGTAAGGTATACTGAGGTTCCTTCAGACCACTTCGGGGCCAAGTAGTCCATCCAGGTTTACTGAGACCCATTTGTGTCTCTCATATCCATTCAGGTTTGTCCAGTACCTCCTAATACCCTAACATATTCGAATGAATTCAGATCCATTCAGATTTCACATCCATTCAGGCCTTTCTCGCCCTATTACCTCTTTTCACATTCAACCATTTTCGGTCCATTCAGGCCAACTAGGTTACGTTAAGTAAGTTACGGTCAATTCAGGTTATTTCACATCCAGTCAGCCATTGAACGTTCACTCATCTTCAGCCAGAACTATTTACTTCAGGTAGATCAAGTCTACTCCTCTCAGTTTTCCAGTCATGCTAAGACCCAGTCACGTTAATTCAGATTCAATTCAGGTTAGTTCAGGTAACTTTTGGCTCATTAAGAAATCAATTTACTCAAACAATGAGGTCCATTTAATTCATGGCCATCCTATTTATCCCAAATAAAGCAGACTCTCGCGCAGTTAATTCGTTTTGAATGTTTTCAGGTCCTTTCAAGTAATTCCAAGTCCATTTGATCCGTTTAGGTCCATACAGCTCCATTCTGATGCAGAAGACACAAGGAAAGGAGACACCTCATCAGGGCAACCGACTGTTGGGAAAGCTGTGAAGTGCACCAATCAGACCAAGCTGAAAGTTCTGCCAAGGCAACAGATGTAATACAGAAATTAGCATTCTTTTTTTTTTTTTTTTTTTTTTTTGGGGGGGGGGGGCCGCTGAGGCTAGAGGGATAGATAAGGGTGGACAGAAGCGGACGGGATGAGGTGATGGTTGTGGGTGGTGAGGCATTGCGAGGGGGACTTTCGTCTGCAAAAAGGAGCAGTACTGGTTAAGCAATATGTGCAGGGTCATATTTGATAAAGTCATAAACCAACGGAACATATCACCGGATTCATGATGTTAAATTAGATCGCTTCCAGCTTTTCCTAAGCAGGTGTGTCCCAATAATCAGTGCTATCAGTACATCTTCATACAGTATTAGATACCGTATTACAGTTCAGGTTCTTCAGATCCTTTCAGGTCCATATAGGCCCATCAGATCGGTTCTGGTAAATGCAGATTGCTTAAGATCATTGTTGTCAGTAAAATGGGTTTTTTTAATACGTCATTCCAGGTTTTTCAAGACTGTGTGGCGTGAGTGGGGACAAACAGTAGGATGGACTGAGATGGTGGTGTGTCATGTTACTATGGTGAAAATATTCTCTGTCAGCATGGACTTTGTAAGCAGCCAAGTAATCGACGCAGCCATTTTATGAAAATTACTACACCAGAACAGAAATGGGTAGGATGGACGGAAAGGAGTAAGCCTGGGATGACAGTGGCTGGTAGGGCATGCCAGGAGAAGTACTGCATATACTGTCAAGATACATGTACGTAGGAAAGGTATATTTCAGAAAGAGTACGATAGGTGGGGAGAGCAGAAATGATTGGGTAAGATAGATTTAGATGATGTTAAATAGTCGAACGGAACGAAACAAATACACCCTTTGAAGACGAGAGTTGTATGATAGGCGGCGTTGGCGGGAGGTTCAAGTTACGGATGCTTCTTACAAGTTCGGTGATAGCCAGTGGAAACGAACAAGAAAACAACCACGCGTTGTTCTCGTATATTTGGCATATCACAACACAAGTAAAAATATACTAAGGGAATCTGGTGAGGATGGCATCGATTAAGCGCTGGAGTGGTGACTGACTCACCGTATGATGGAGAAGTACCATAAACTTCTCTTTTACGAATCTTCGTTCTTAATGTAATTTAGACAGTCAAAAAGGAACTGGCTCGTAGTAGTCAGCCGTTGTACGAAAGTTATCCTCATTTTATATATCCATGGATGCCCTCTCATGTTACGAGCTGCGAGATTCAAAGAACTTGGGAGGTATTCACATAGTTATTCTCATTTTACATAATCATAAATGCTCTCACATTTTTCTAGCTGCGAGATTCAAAGAACTTGGGAGTTATTCACATCTTGATGATCAATTCCCTGTCATAACCCTGATTTTGGGGGGAGGAAGAACAAGGAAAGGAAAGTGCAGAATCTTTCCATGTCTGTAGTCCTTCCTGAGGAAAAAAAAAAAAAAAGTTATGACAGGATATCAATCGTTAATATATTTGCGAGACCCTTCCCTTATTTGGGTGAGACCTGTGTTGCTCTGATGGTCTCAAATTAATGTACTGTATATCCATCCTGTATATTCTGCTGATTCTACGAGGCATATCACTGTGTAGCTTTAGGACTCTTTTGTCATTCTTGAAGGGTTGTAGTTTTCCGATCATCGATTGTACTGCTTATAGAATAAATAATATGATCCTGGTAGCTATGTCTCTTTGTGTAAATCTACAATGAACTGGCTAGTCGATGTTCAAGGAAGGTGGTCTAGGCTGCTCTTGCTCTGTTGATAGGGGAGATGAATGACTAGTTATATGCCGCTCGAGTTGTCCGAGATGTAAGATGTGGTAGCTTTGAAACTGAAGTTAGGTGTGACCAGAGTTGTGCTTGTGCTGAGAAGGAGTCGAGACAAACCAGACGGTCCACATTCCTAAAATATCAAAACTTTCCGCAGAACAATTATACGTCACATCAGCGTTTCGGGCCATAGTAATCTTCGCTTGGATGCAGTACGTTGGTGGAAGCCAGATCAACTGTGTAATTTTTATATTTATCGTAGATCTCAACCAAAAATACTGTTTTTTCTTGGGCCATTTGTCTTACTTTCTTAGTAAATGTCACCTCAGTTAATGCCGGCTTGTTGGGATATATCCGACAAAATACCATTATTTACATTCAGACTTTCTTCTAAGAGCAAAACTGACATAAGCAAATGAAGCTCGTTCTCCATGACAGCTTGGCAGAGGGTGAAGAAGAGGGTAGCACACAAGTAAGCGGCTGAGTAAACTCAAGCTAAGCAGTGCTTCCACTAGCTCCGCCAGAGCAGTCTCTTACCTTTGTTTACCTTCAATTTTTCTTTTAAAATTAGGTTTATTTCCAGCTAATGTGTGGTCGTTCATCAGCGCTGCTTGCCTTTTGAAAATCTGTCTACACTGAACGCATCTATTTACTGTGTAGTAAACACAACTCAGATAAGCCAAGCTTTGCTCGTATTTGCACGTGAATTTCCTCTATCTGTCTATATATGTATCGATGGATCTGGCTATCTAACTTTTTATCCCCACCTATAGATCTCTATATATCAATACCTATGTCATTATCAATGAGAATATCTGTCATATATATATATATATATATATATATATATATATATATATATATATAATCATCAGCTGTTGAGGTCCACTGCAGGACCGGCCTATCCCTACCGAAGTAGGGACGATACAGCCAATGTGTCTTTACCCAGTGCCTTAAGCAGTCTGGTAGAGACTGTATGTAGGGTGAGAAGTGCTTGTGAGTGTGATTGTAGTATTGTAGTGGTTTTGGATGTGTGTGTTGATTGTGAACCAAGTGTAATCGGCCCGCCTTGAGTCGACTGGGTGCAAGCATACTAGTATGCGACACTGGTTCAACCACAGCACCCCTTATATCCGCCAAAGTGGTCAGTGGCTTGGTGAACGCTTCCCACAGTTTTTACAACTCTGGCGGGAGGTGAACCCGTGTCCACCAGCGTGCGAGACGAACACTCTACCACTGTACCACAGAGGTATATATATATATATATATATATATATATACAGAGAGAGAGAGAGAGAGAGAGAGAGAGGGAGAGAGAGAGAGAGAGAGAGGGAGAGAGAGAGAGAGAACATTTGGTCCAAATCGGATCAAAAGCTTTGAAGATGACCTTACTCTGTAACCTTGACCTTTGGCCTATTTTTCTCTGAAAACAGAAGGATTGTATACTTAGTTTACCTTAATCCCCTTCACCATGCAGATCCAGACTGAATCAACACCATTAAAGCTAAAGGACCGAACCTTTGACTTTGCTCTGTGACCCGTAACTTTGACATATTTATCTCAAAACTGAATCACTTCATCACTTCCTGTCCCACAACCCTTCCACCATGTTTTATCACATCGGACCGAAACTGTTTAAGTCAGCATTGTCCTTGACCTGTGACCTATGACCCGTTTCGTCTAAGAATTAATCATCTGTTTCTCGGATGGTTCTACCGTATATCATTATGCCATATTTAATGTTTTTCCATCCACAAGATTTTCCATAATCTTGCTGACCGACAGATAGACAGATGGAAAGACAGACAAACCAAATCAAAGGGATAACCCCCTCATGCTTTCGCATGCAGTTGTAATAAAGCTATTCAACCACAATCTGCCAAGGTTAACCATGATGTAAGAAGCTCCACATTAAGAACTCTGTGGCCAACATGCTAGAATTTTGTCCTACTTTTGAAACAAAGATTAAATAATTTGACTTCAAATGTTCAAAAATCACATGTCAGACTACCTGGGAGAGTACAGGGTGTGTCTGGAGCCCATAACGTGTATATTGGTCTGTGTGTGTGTGTGTGTGTGTGTGTGTGTGTGTGTGTGTGTGTGTGTGTATGTAAATTTGGAAGTAATTTTCTGGTGGTCCATGCTTGCTGGCCAGGTGAGTAGGTTGGTGGTTGGTTAGGGTGGGTGAGGTAGGTGGACAGATGGATAGGGTGGAGTGAGTGAGTGTAGTGAACGACATGGGTGGGTAGGGTGGGAGAAGCACTTGGGTGGGATGGGCAAAGTGGGTGGAGTGAGTAGGCAAGGTGGGGTAGTCGGGTTGTGGACACCTGTTCGGGATGGCTGGGCTTTGTGGGAGAGTGGGTGGGCTATTCTGGTGGGTAGGTGGGATTTTTGTGCGGGTAGGTGGATGTGTGGCTTCCAGAAGGTGGGTGGGCTATTCTGGTGGGTAGGTGGGATTTTTGTGCGGGTAGGTGGATGTGTGGCTTCCAGAAGGTCAAGGCAGGAGACGGGATAACCTCACTGGTTCAGTAAGAAGGCATATGTTGGGGATGGTGGGGGATAGAGGAAAATAGGTCCACTGGGGACCAGATCTAAGGGGTAAATAAGTCCAGGGCTGGAATAAGTCCATGTAGGAAAGCAGATCTATGAGGGATACATCCTTGAAGGAAAGAGAGTCCACGTGGAAACATAGGTCAAGTGAGTAAAAAAAAGATCCATGGTGAAGATGGTCCATATGAGAAAACAGGTTTATGTGGGGATTTGGTGTGTCCCCATGGGAACAAAACAAGTCCATAGGGAACAAAAGGTCAGAGAAAATAGGTCCATGGGGAACATGTAGAAATTCGTTTAATGGAAAATAGGTCCAGGGGGAAAATAAATCCACAGAGGAAAACAGGTTCAGAATAAGTCCATAAGGGAAAAAGGTTCATGGGGAAAAGGTTAGTCCATAGGGTAAAACTAGGTCTACGAGATGAGACAGATTCAAATGAGAAAGTAGGTTCACTGGGGAAAATCGGTCTATTGTGAAACAGGCCATGGGGAAATTAAAGTCCTAGGGGTTTGTTGTTGTTGAAAGATTCCCTGCACATACAGTGCAGGCCGGGCCATACATTAGCCCGGTCAGTGGTGTATGGGCTGATTAAAAAACAGTAAGTGGGGAGGACAGGACCTGGGGAATGCCCAGCACACACGTCCTGTCTCCTGAGGTCCACTGAAGACGTGATTATTTGTTGGTACTGATATGGTTGTAGGATGACTTTAAAACCTCTATGATATCATTTGCTGTTTCCAACATGATTAGTTTAATTAGTTCTCATTTTGGCCTTCAGGGGCACCACTTTAGCAACTTTAGGTCACACCAACTTCTCCAGAAAAATTTATCCCTGACAGACCTCTTTGGAGCCTTGTAGATACCCCCTCCTTAATTTCCATAAAGGACAAACACTCAGACAGACAGACAGACACCCTTTCAAAAATGTTGATACCTGATATTTTGTAGCTGACTTCCATAAAAAGATTAAAGCTAGAAAAACAAAAATTTTATTTTGAACTAGCTGATAAGATGTGAAGATGGAAAAAGTGCAGAAACAAGAGATGTAAACACACACACACACACACACACACACACACACACACACACACACACACACACACACACAGATGACGTTTTAAAAGCACAAAACAGAAGTTATGAGTTCTGTACCCATTACTAGAGTCAACCAGCTCTCTTGTTTTTGTGTTTTTATTCATCTCTTGTTTTCGTCCCTACATCTTAACAATGGTTCGCAAAAAAAAAAATTCTGGTTAATCAAAGAATGAAAATCTCAAAAGTTATGTATTTACACGTTAATAACCCACAAACATTCGCGCACAGGAAATAATCGAAATATACGGGGACACAACAGGTATGTAAGTATTGAGTGCTAATTTTAAGTAGTGGTGCCATACAAGTGGATCAGACCATCATGTACTATTGCGGACAGGAGTTCTTAGCCACCTTCGTTCAGCCAACCCGTGAATGTGGCAGCGTCGCATTCACGAGCATAGAAGTTGCCTTCGATGCATTTCTGTCGAAAAATATCCCTTCAGCTTTCGGCTTATACTAATGAATAAAGCAAGAGTAATATTTACTTTGAAGGTTTGACTCTGATAATACAAATATATCATAATGATCATTTAATAACTTGTTTCTCGTATAGAGCCAAGCAAGTGATAAATATGTATATTTGGTTCCACTCCATGACGTCCTGTAGGTTTGAACCAGCGAACACAAAGTGAACAAGTTCGAAGCTTCATTTGTTAACAGGATAGAGAGAGAGAGAGAGAGAGAGAGTAGCGGGTGCCTGTGAATTTTAGAGGAATGAGGTGGAGAAATAAGGTGCTCAACACAGTTAAACAGGGATTTTTCCTTTCGTTTCGGTTGGCTTTATATGCCTAAATGACTAAATGAAGGTAAATTATGAAATATAATAACTGGATGACGAAGTCGTAATAGGGTCTGGCTAATGGTTGTTTGGTCCAAGGTGTGCAGTGGTAAGCCTAATTCCAGGCAACGGTCGCTGTTAAATGTTGGATATTTTAGGTCCCACTTATTTTAAATATCTCCATGTATGTTTACAGTAAGTGTATGCCCCTATGGACCTATTTTCACCCCATGAATAGTTTTAGCAATGGACATTTTCACCACTCGGAGCACAATCCTCCATGGATTTGTTTTCCTTAATGACTTTTTTTTTTTTTTTTCCAAAGACGCCTACTTTTCTGCGTAACCTATTTTCCCACGAACTAATTTTCCCCATTGATGTATTTTCTCCCCACGGACCAATTTTTCCGTCGACCTTGAATCTCTCCATGGATTTATTATTATTATTATTTATTTAATTTATTACGCAACAGCGTCAGACAGTACATGTGAAACATGATACATATGGAATCCTCGGAAACAGCTATGGACATATGTATACATATACATACATACACATACACATATATACACATATACATATATACACATATACACACATACATACATATGCATATACATATACACACACACACAAATAAAGACAAAACTCATAAACATGTAGGAACATTACATGGAGGTATATGCCACACAGGGCACAGTGAGCTACTTAAACCCGCCAAAACGAGGGTGACGCACCAAGAGTTCTTCTAAAACTTCGTGGTTTAATAAGTGTCGACACACCACATCAAGCGGCTGGCCCTGGGGCAGCAGGTGTCGAACGGTAGGGCACTCCAGGCAATAATGCTCTATAGTGTCGGAGCGAGGCGAGTGGCACAAGCGACACTCAGCGAAGGGAGGCTCCCCTTCCAACCCGGCGACCTGCCACTGTTGCCGGTAGCCCAGCCTCAGACGAGCAGAGACAACATTGTGCCTCCGAACCATGAGACCCCGGCGACGGTAGGAATACTTGAGGCGGCAGACAGACTCGTAATGGTTGATGGACACGCTGTAGGGCCTCTCTGCATCTCTGCGGCGTCGTACAGGGAGGAAAGCAGCGGTGCGAACTCTGGAGAGGTAACAAGTCAGGGAGAGAGGGCGACAATCACCACGAGGAGGCAAACGGCAGGCTTCCTTCGCGAGTCTGTCGACTGTGGTATTGTGGCGTAAACCAACATGAGATGGCACCCATATAAATATGACAGTCAAGTTACGATGAAGCAGTAAAGCCAGAAAAGATAAGATCAGTTGAACAACTGTAGATTGTGTGGGCCGAACACTGGATAGGGACTGAAGGGCAGGCTTGGAGTCGCATATGATGACAGCATTTACTCCCCGTTGGCAGACAAGACTAACAGCATCCAGAATGGCAAACAGTTCACACAGTGTGGAGCTGGAGTGATCACGGAGACGTCGGCCAACCCAACCCCCTTGAGGTGGTTCCAAGTCGGGTGAGTAGACAGCACCACCAGCAGCACCATCCGATTGCAGTGACCCGTCAGTATAGAGGTGATATGGAGCTGTGATAGAGGACGTCACTGTCGCCACGTGTTCCAGAGCCAGCTGCAGCTGTAGATAAGGTGGGTCAGACCTGGAGGTGGGAGTGAAGCTCACCTCTGGCATAGGCAGCACCCAGGGTGGGGGTTGGGGGTACTTCTGCAACAAGAACATCCAAATTAAGGCTGCGGAGCATAGAGGAAACAGATTTAATAAGAGCACGTCCACCGCGCAGAATAGGAGGAACTGGGGAGTTTGGTCTCAGAGAAGTCCTGACTAACTGAGAGTAGTGGGGTGAAAGTTGTGGGAAATGGAGGCACTTGACAGTGAGGCGAGTGACATTAGAATAAATTCTTTCTATTAAAGGCGGAAGCCCCAGCTCACGCTGCATGTTCACTATCCTGGTAGACATGGGACAGCCCAGAATTACTCTCATTGCTCTATTCTGAAATTTTTCTAAAGGCTCCAGAGCAGTCCTAGAAAGCTGAATCAAGGCAGGGGAGAGATAGTCAACAACAGAGCGAA
Source organism: Coenobita brevimanus (assembly GCF_032717465.1). NCBI lineage: Eukaryota > Metazoa > Arthropoda > Malacostraca > Decapoda > Coenobitidae > Coenobita > Coenobita brevimanus. The sequence continues at coordinate 22,366,500 of NC_137024.1, read as the reverse complement.
TGAAAGTAATATAGACTGTCCTGGCCACATGGATGGAGATTCCCGAAGAGTTGTTGGTGAGCCACTGAAGCGGTGCGAGTCGGTGCTGGAGGCGATCCAACAGGTCACGGACGAAGGGATGGCCCTGGTCTCCATGGATACAGGTTTCCTACATGGTCGTATATCCATGGATGTATTTTTCATAAATGAACCTATTTTCCCCATAAACCTGTTATTCGACGTGGTTATATCACCCACTGATGCGTGCAGTTAAAACAGACCTCTTAACCAACAGACGTATTGCACGATGGACCTGTTGTAACCCACTGGATATATATACCTACTTCAGCATAATTCCAGAATAATATCCCCTGTGGACGGATTTTCCGGACACTAAACTCTTCCGAACTCGGACATTAACTCATATCACCTTGTCCAAGTGGCCTGTTTTCCCACAATCCGTCCTTCCACCTACACACCCACCCATCAACGCACATACCCACAACCTTACTCAATACAGCGTGTCTCAAAAGTAGGACGACACAAATCCGTCTCTTGCCTTGTCCTACTAGTAGCCCCACCACCCACCCCACTTAAACAATGCACGAACCCCACTCCACCCCACTTAACCAGCCCAGCAACCCTTTCCCCTCCCTCTCGCCCACCCACTCCACCTAATCCGCCTGTGAAACAACCAGCCTACACTAACCAATTCACCCACCCAGTCACCAACCGACCAACCCGCATACCATGCTCCACAAGTCAGATGACTCTCAATTCAGCACACACACACACACACACACACACACACACACACACACACACACACACACATAGGCGGGGTGGATTTCCTTACACGAAAGATGAGTCTCACCGCTTGACTCAGTCTGTCGATAGAAAATAGTATCGGGTACTCTTTACAGGGAGTTTGCCAGGCCGTAGGTAAGGGGCTTCATTCCGGCTACATACACATGACTTTATGCGATACTATTAAATAAGGTGCTCGAGCTAAACAGGGATTTTTTCCTTTGGCTGATGAAGGAGTTTAATCCCAGGATAACGTCTCGTCGGACATAATGAAAGACGGGTTTTATTCTGGGTAACGCCAGTTGACTTTGTCAAATAATTTGGCAGGCCGCGTAACTTCTGTTAAATGCCTTATGATCGCATTTTTCTCTCTTTCTGGTGGTTGGCACCTGGAGGTTTTTGGCAAACTCATAAGTATTTTTCTCATTAACTGGATATCTCTCTCTGGACAGAGAGGCAAATTACTTTCTTATGTACAGTTTTTTGTTAAACCAACAGCATTTATCTCCTAATTCATTACTTCAACGAAAGTAATTATAAAAAAAATTATCACAAAGCAATGCAAGTTCTAGTGTCTGATGGAAGATAATCCCACTGTGGCCTGTTTTCAATGGATCACAGAAATCTAGGGTTTCTCATCCCTTGCATTTCCCTGTCCCAGTCTGCCTCCACCTCATTATTCCAAAATTCACAGGCGCCCACCAAACACGCTCTCTCTCTCTCTCTCTCTCTCTCTCTCTCTCTCTCTCTCTCTCTCTCTCTCTCTCTCTCTCTCTCTCTCTCTCTCTCTCTTCTGTTAACAAATGAATGTTTCGAACTTGTTCATTCTGTGTTCGCTGGTTCAAACCTATAGGAAGTCTTGGAGTGGAACCAAATATATATATTAGTCATTTGCTTGGCTCTATACGAGAAACAAGTTATTAAATAATCATTATGATATATTCGTATTATCAGAGTCAAACCTTCAGTGTAAATATTACTATTGCTTTATCCATTAGTACAAGCCCAAAGCTGAAGGGATATTTTTCGACAGAAATGCATCGAAGGCAACTTCTGTGCTCGTGAATGCGATGCTGCCACATTCACGGGTTGGCTGGAAGAGGGTGGCTAAGAACTCCTGACCGCAATAGTACATGACGACAGCCACAAGCATACATGTACTTTACATTTTCCCCCGTTTTTTGATACCATTGCTCATAGTGTGTGTGTGTGTGTGTGTGTGTGTGTGTGTGTGTGTGTGTGTGTGTGTGTGTGTGTGTGTGTGTGTGTGTGTGTGTGTGTGTGTGTGTGTGTGTGTGTGTGTGTGTGTGTGTGTGTGTGTGTGTGTGTGTGTGTGTGTGTGTGTGTGTGTGTGTGTGTGTGTGTGTGTGTGTGTGTGTGTGTGTGTGTGTGTGTGTGTGTGTGTGTGTGTGTGTGTGTGTGTGTGTGTGTGTGTGTGTGTGTGTGTGTGTGTGTGTGTGTGTGTGTGTGTGTGTGTGTGTGTGTGTGTGTGTGTGTGTGTGTGTGTGTGTGTGTGTGTGTGTGTGTGTGTGTGTGTGTGTGTGTGTGTGTGTGTGTGTGTGTGTGTGTGTGTGTGTGTGTGTGTGTGTGTGTGTGTGTGTGTGTGTGTGTGTGTGTGTGTGTGTGTGTGTGTGTGTGTGTGGGTGTGTGTGTGTGTGTGTGTGTGTGTGTGTGTGTGTGTGTGTGTGTGTGTGTGTGTGTGTGTGTGTGTGTGTGTGTGTGTGTGTGTGTGTGTGTGTGTGTGTGTGTGTGTGTGTGTGTGTGAGGATGGACCCTGCACATTCTGATTCCTTGTTAATTTAAATTCGTACTGACACATTTTTAAACATTTATTTCCAAATTCCCATTTTCATTTAAATGAGTCAATGGAAACAGTAACTTATAAAAGATATATATTGCATATATATTGTAAAATAGCATTGTTCTTTTACTATAGGCAATCATTGGTCTGCCGAAAATTAGGGTGGGGGTGTTACGTCCCCACGCCCACCACTAAATCCGTGTTTGGCGTGTGTGTGTGTGTGTGTGTGTGTGTGTGTGTGTGTGTGTGTGTGTGTGTGTGTGTGTGTGTGTGTGTGTGAAGTGGGGGGGATGGGATGCGACGTACGAATAAGTGTGTGAAAGGTCAAGGGTGCAGAAGAGTCCATATATACAGCCCGCTGGGCGCCTCCAGCTCCACAGTCAGCAATCATGGTCCTCCCTCTGCTGGCACTGATGCTCCTGCCTGCCACGGTTAGTCACACCTCCACACCCTGGCCCAGATTCACAAAATCTTGTCGCGCTGTTCCGAAAGCGTCGATCGCTGTTTTGTTTGTGGATTTCTGGCTCGGTTGGCAAGAATTACCTCTTCTGTCTCAAAGTAACGTCTGACCCTTCGTTCCGCGGGTCGTTTTTATAGTAATTTGAGGGATTTTGTGACAACTTCCGTAGCGATTTATTTTTCCATATTTCACTCCAACAGCCTTTGGTATGTTATTGATGCAAATTTTGTAGGTATTAAAATGATAAAAACACCATAAAAGAGACTCTTATGGGACTATGCACATTAATTCGGTGAAGAGTGTTGCGAGACCTCCCTCGTATTATAGCTCTGCATTCTTGACCCTTCAGTACATCGTGAGGTAATATTTCATTATATCCATGCTACGGCCGCACGACTATCACTCAGGGATAGAAATGTCGACCATTTTGCAATTAATGCTCTGTCGTAAGTTTTATTCTTATTTGCAGGAAAAACGGAGAGACATGAGAAGCTTTTGCACTCTCCTCTTCCTGTCTTTCCTGCAGAAATGAAAAGTAGCGCATGATCATTTTCATCTCATAGCTAAAATAATTTTTTTGCAGAAAGAAAAAGACGAATGGTACGATTTTAGAGTCTCTCTGTCCTTCCACTAAGAAACAGAGTTAAGACATGGAACTGATAGTAAATATGCTTGAGAATTCATCCCCAAATTAGGAGCGTCCTCTCGTGATGTCAGAAGAGATTTGTCTTGAACCAGACGATTTCTTCTTACTCAGCTCAGGGGACACCTCTCGTAGTGAAAGTGCTAAAACCCTATGAGTACAAGAAGTCCTTCCAAAACCGAATGAAGTCGCACGACAGTAGTCGGACTACTATAAAAACAAGTCATAATGGCGGTGAAGTTATCGGAAGAGATAGTCTAATAGTTTCTTTTCCACATATCTTTAAAATCTATGGTAGTGAAGGGATTAACCTGTTTATTCATATTTTCCTTTGAACACTTCCTCTACAATGACGTGTTGCACTTATGTTAATCTTGCCATCTTCAGACGATTATACTTTGATTAGGAGAGACTTTTCGAACTGGAGCTGTTATATGTTGTCTTATTAAACCCCTTCACTACTTGTGGACTCTTCCTGAGCTAAATAAAGTCATGCTGGAGATAGTAATAATGTGATAAAAAGTACATCATCGGATTCAAGGAGTTAATCAAGCTACCATCAAGCGAGTACTATAAACCCTCCAGCTTCAGAGTGGCTCCTAAGCTAAATAACATCGCATGGGAACAGCAAGAGTAGAGTAAGAATGACAACCTTGGGCTGAAATGGTTAATATTTAAATGCTGCAGTTTCTTATTTTAGTGGTAGGTGGTGGAGACCATCATCCACTCATTTGATATAGTGCTGCCTACTTCTTCCTTCACCTGTATCATTCTTTTTTCTGTATCTGGCCTTCTCTCTTCCTATTTCTCCCATCTTTCCTGTCACTTTTTATTACTTTTCTTTCCGTTTCAGGTGGCATTACATTAAGTGACAGGCCCAATGGTTTCCTGCAAGCCAGGAGACCATTTCTAACACTGGGTGATAACCATATAACCGACTCATACGTGTTCCCTACATGTCAACAAGTTGTTTGGCGGAGGGTTAGTGCCTCCCTCCGTAAAACAACAAACTCAGAGACAAACGACCACCCCTCTCGGGATTATGTCATCTGCCTATAGATAGATGGATTTATAGTTTCATTATTAACCAATTTAGTCCAGTAACAAATTTGTATATCATATTCCTGCTATTCCAGATGATTTTGTTAGACTTTTTGAAGTTGCTGAGTTAGCTGTAGCCTTCATTACCCCCTTCGGTACAAAAGGTCTCCTCTAAACAGAAATCTGATAATAAATTACAGACGTCCTCAGCTTGAAGAGGTATTATGATCAGTTACTTACTGTACATTTTGAGGTGTATTCAGTGTCTGGGCCATGCTCTTGATGGTACAGGGGAACATATTAGTACTTGTTCCTCGGCAATTCTCATTATACAGTACATTGCGCCTCGCCATCTTCTTGTTTAGTAGTTACCTTTTCAATATCGACAATGTTCGCATCAGTTTCATCTATCTATCTATCTATAGCCCGACGCCCTAATCCCGCAAAGGGTGGCCGCAGACAAAACGCCTCCAAGTCGCTCTGTCACCCACCATTTGACTGCCCTCCCCCCCAACTCACTCCCCCCTCCCTCATATACCTCTCAACTCCATCCCTCCACCTCATCCTCGGTCTCCAGCTCCCTCTCCCTCCCTCCGCTTCACCTAAATACACCCTCTTAGTCAATCTTTCATTCTCCATTCTCTCCACATGTCCAAACCACCCCAGCGTGTTTCTCCTAATTCTCTCAATCACATCCACATCCACCCCACAACGTTTTTTCACTTCTTCATTGGTCAACCTGTCCCTCCATGTCACTCCACATGATCCTCTTTGGTAACTCATTTCCACTGCTCTCACTCACGACTTGTTCCCCTCTAGCAAGGTCCACACCTCGCTTCAATACGTCAGGGTAGGGATCATAATACTATGTGATTTCTTAGCTTCCATGCTAACCTCCCTGTTTCTCATCATCACTTTCAATGAACCAACAACCGTCCTTCCCTGCTGTACCCTTTCATGCACTTCATCCCCAAAACTTCCATCCTTACTCATCACACTGCCCAAGTACTTGAATGCACTCACATTTTCCATATCCTCACCATCCAACCTCACTGTGCATTCTGTGACTTCATTCCTCTCAAACACCATAACTTTACTCTTGTTTACATTAACTTTCAGATTCCTCTTCTTACACACTGTCCCAAATTCATTCACCAAACCTTGCAACTCCCATTCATCTTCACTCAACAATACTGTATCATCAGCAAACAGCAACACCGGAATCTTCCACACCTCACCCTCATTCATTAGAGCCACCCCCACATCCACTGCCCTATCTTGCACCTACTTTACAACCGCATCCATGAATATATAAAACAGCCATGGAGACATCACACATCCCTGTTTCAGTCCCGCATTTAGATCAAAGAACTCGCTCAGCTCACAATCCACCCGCACCCTAGCCCTAACTCCCTCGTACATACTCTTCACTGCACTCGACAATTTCCCATCCACTCCATAAACTTAAAACCTTCCACATACATTGTCGATCTACTCTGTCATATGCTTTCTCCAAGTCCATGAAGGCAGCATACATTTTCCTTCCCTTTTCTATATACTTCTCCACTAAACATCTTAGAACAAATACCTGATCTCCACATCCTTTTCCCTTCCTAAATCCCCCTTGCTCTTCTCCAACTAGTTCCTCTGTTACATGCCTAACCCTATCAATAAGGATTCTACCATATATTTTTCCAGTCACACTAAGAAGGCAAATACCCCAATGGTTACCACATACTTCTCTCTCCCCTTTTCCTTTGTATAAAGGAACAGTTATACCTGATTTCCAGTCCTCTGGAACCCTTCCCTCTTCCCAAGCCAATCTACACAATTTCCATATCCACTCCACAACAATCTCACCCCCATACTTCAGCATTTCACCACACACTCCATCAATTCCTGGGGCCTTTCTCATCTTGATCAGGTTCATACAAGGGAATAGTAAGCACTTCATTTCGATAACTTTTCTTCGGCTGCCCCCAAACGGCTTTATTCAGCTGGAAAGAGAATTGGGTATCGATACCGTTCATCAACACCTTCACTGGTAGAGACTCTTCCCAAGTTTCGCACTTAGCAATGCAACTGAGGCCGACATTACTGGTGCGAGGGGAAAATTGAAACTTCGCTAAAATTGAATGTCTGGCTTATTGAATCTCTTGTAATCAACAGGCATTAACTCCTTCTGTGTGATGACGAAGATGTGCCTTGAGTCATCCTGCTACCAGGCGATTTTCTTCGGTTTTGGAGAAAATTATAATTTGAAAGGTAAAAGATGGCATTCATTAATCTCTTCACTACAAGAGGTCTTACCTTAAGTTTAATTAAAACGTCTGGAGAGTGTAAGATTAAACTAAAATAAACGTCTTTAGAGTGAAGTAAATCTAAGCCTTCTCCTTTTTCTACAAGCACCAAGGTTCCGAGCTATCTCGATCTTTGAGGCATATTTCGTGTCATTTCTTAGTTTCCGCAACGCCTCTCCCTCAGCTATTTATTTTGAACGTCAGACTTTTATAACTCCTTGTGTGTTACTGATGCAAATATGTCTACACTGAAGCACTATAAATAACCTGCAACAGAATGCAAAGGTGGAATGTGTAAAACAAATCGATAAGGAGAAGGTGCGGCGAAACCTTCTAGAAAACGAATACCCAGAAGCAGAAACCGTGAGCCTGTGTTCATTCTGAGTTTACTCTCAGTCTTGATGCTCACAGGTGGGTGCAAGTAGGGAGTAAACAATAATGGCCATGAGTGTACAGTAGAACAAATAATTATCACCCAGCTCTGCATGAAGAAAATTCACAAATTGCGAAAGACAGTGAAAACCAAGGTAAAGAGAATATGAGAGGTAGGTACACGGCCCTCAGCTCGCGCAGAGGTGTGACGTCAAGGTTAAGAAGGGAGAGAGAGAGAGAGAGAGAGAGAGAGAGAGAGAATGGGACAGAAAACGAATGTGATAGAATACCAACGTAAACTGGTGATTGCCGGATCATTTCGTAGGTGTTCAGTGTTGCTATCTCTCAACCAGAGATCTCCATCAATATTTTCAGTTGTTTTTCTCATAATCAGCTAGTTTAAAGGCACCTGTGACGTCGGATCTGTGTCTGTATGACCCTGTATACGACCAGGGTTACGTAGTACTCTCTTAACCCTGTATACGACATTCCTTTACTCTCTGAGAACGGAGAGTTCTTCTTAAAGACATATTTTATAATGTCTCAAAAACATAGCATTAACGTTTTCATTGCTCTGCATGCAGTTTAGGATGCAAAGAAAAGTAACTCCTATAGGCCGGGAAGCTCATATCACAGAGCAGGAATAGACTGGCCTGACTACCAGGCTGACACCCTCAGTCTGGGTTGTCTGTGACGTCATGCGCAGACCGAGACACGTTTTTGCTCCCCCCCCCCCTCCCCAGGTGTGAAACTACCTTATATTCTCTTTACCTTGGTGAAAACCCTGCCTGTAGTAGGGCGCGATTCAGAGTTCTATTTTCCCGTTATGTATTCGTCAAATTATGGGAAGATACTTGCGTCTGTGTCTGTACTGTACAGTTACACTCAGTGGTTCCTTAGCCCCTTCAGCCCGATCATGAATATTTCATTTTATTCTTCCTGATTCCTGGTGATTTTATGTGACTAATTCGTCTACTACTGAAGAAGTTAAATAAAGCTATACGTGCCCACTCCAGCTGGAAAAGTCCCTCTTAGGCTAAATAAAACTGCCTGGAGGTAGCAAGAAAAAAATACATTTTACATCCTCAGACTACAAGACAATAATCTATTTTATGTTCTATTTCTGTCAATCAAACAACCTTACTCAAGTGAAATGTTTAACGAAATATCTATCTAGCCACGCTTGTTCGAAAATCTCTCTCTCTCTCTCTCTCTCTCTCTATCTATCTATCTCTCTCTCTCTCTCTCTCTCTCTCTCTCTCTCTCTCCCCCCCCCCAAAAAAAAAAAAAAACACTTGGCACTAATAAATAAAGTTATGTCATCGTCTTGAGATTAACGTCCCCTGGAAAATGTGCCCAAACTATTTTTTTTTTTTTTTCACGTGGTCGGTGGCATTCAGGTGTGCTGGAAGGACTAGACTATTGCTTCATCTGGTCCTGCGTTGGAAGTGTTGCTGATTCAGACGGTACATATCATACAAGTGATCTTTTACTGTCTGCTCACGTATCACTGTATGTGTGTGTGTGTGTGTGTGTGTGTGTGTGTGTGTGTGTGTGTGTCTGTCTGTCTGTCTGTCTGTCTGTCTGTCTGTCTGTCTGAGAAATACGAGAATCTGGTGGCTTGTGACCAAAGGAATGTGCGACTTGCGACTGGAATGACTGATGTGTGAGTAAAATAGTGTGACTGTCATCATGAAGTCCTTGGACTGTCGATGAATTAGGTTTCAGAGTGACGTGTGACTTGACTGTTATACTGTAAGTATTGTGTGAATTAGCTGTATTTATATATATGACTGGCAGGTGGTGTGATGCGGGGTGTTGGTGGTGTGTAACTAGCGTGCGGTATACAGTAACTGCTGAGTGACTGGCAGGTAGTGTGATGATGGGTGACGGTAGTGTGTAACCAACGTGCGGTGTAACTGCTGAGTGACTGGCAGGTGGTGCGACGATGGGTGACGGTGATGAGTAACTAACGTCCAGTGTAAATGCTGAGTGACTGGCAGGTGGTGCGATGATGAGTGATGGTGATGAGTAACTAAAGTGCAGTGTAAATGTTGAGTGACTGGCGGGTGGTGCGATGATGGGTGACGGTGGTGTGTAACTAATGTGCGGTGTAACTGATGAGTAACTGGCTAGTGGTGCGATGATGGGTGACGGTAGTAACTAACGTGCAGTGTAAATGCTGGCAGGCAGTGCGAGGTGGGGTAGTGGGTCCAAGGGAGTCTGCTGGGATCCTGCAGCTGGAGTGTCAAGACAGCCTCACCCTGGACTTCTCTGGCCAAGGTCCTCTGGTTCAGTGCTCCTCACCCTGCCACGGGCAAATACAGGTAAGGACGAATAGACCGTCTTGTAATGAAGATTGTCAGATTTAATGTTGTGGATATTACAAACTTATACTGAAGGCTAAGCGTCACGATGGTCTCACCACTGATCAATATTACTAATGCAGTTTTGCACAAAACCAAATGATAAAACCATTCACGAGATGCCAAAAAGTCAGATCAGCACCCGTATCACAGAAATCTGTCTGTGTGTGTGTGTGTGTGTGTGTGTGTGTGTGTGTGTGTGTGTGTGTGTGTGTGTGTGTGTGTGTGTGTGTGTGTGTAAATTTAAGTCATCTGGTGGAAGTTTGTGGCTGGTTTGGGTGGGATTGGTGGGCGGATTGTTGGGGTGGGTGAAGCCTGGTGTGCTGGTGGGGACGTGGAGTGAGACGGGTGGGTTCAGCTGGCAGGATGGGTGTGGTGGGCAGGGTATTCTGAGTGAGAGAGTGGAGTGGGTGAGGAGGACGAGCGGGGTGGGTAGGGTGGGTGGGTGGGAAGGTGGGATGAGTGAGGTAGGTGGGTGGGAGGGTGGGGTAGTGAGTGGGACGGTGTGATGGATGGGGGACGGGCAAGATGCGTGAGGTCGATTGAGTGGGAGTGCAGGATGGGTGGGAGGGGGAGGGCATGATGAGTTTGGTGGGGTGGATCGTGTTGTTTTGGTTGATGGTTGGGATGCAGTGGGGTGACGTGTGGGTGTGAGTGGATGGACAGGGAATGCAGTAGGATGGGTCGGCAAGCAGGCAGGGGAATGGGTGAAAGAGTAGGCAGAGTGAGTGTGTAGTGTGGATGGGCAAGCAGGCAGGTTGGGGTTGGATGGGGTGGAGTGGGAAGGAGGGTGAGTGGGATAGGGTGGAGTGGGTAGGTGGGTGAGTGGGGTGGGGTGGGTGAGTTGGTTGAGAGGGAGGGTGGGTAGTGGGAAAATAGCTCCATGGGGATTAGGTTAGTGGGGTGAATAAGTCCATGTTAGGAACAGTACCATGTCGAAAAATAGGTCCATGGGGTAAACAGGTCCATGGGGAATGTACTGTAGTTCCAAGAGAGAGAAATTGTCCAAGGGGTAAAATAGGTCCACGAAAGGGGAAACTGGTTAATGGAAAAAATTGGATTCTAATGGAAAATAGATTCATGATAAAAATAAGTCCATAGTTAAAACAGGTCCATGGGCAAGATTAGGTCCACATGGAGGACATCTTGAGTGAAAATAAGTCCATGGCGGTACTAAGTCCATAGCGAATATAAGTCCACGGCGAAAATAAGTCCATGGTGAAAGTAAGTCCACGGCAATAATAAGTCCTTGGCGAAAATAAGTCCATGACAAAAATAAGTCCATGGCGAAAATAAGTCTACAAGGAAAACTGCTCCATGGGAAGAATAAGTGCATTGAAATAACGCGTCCATATGGAAAATATCTCCATAAACAATGATAGGTCCATGGGGAAAACATGTCTATAGGGTAAGATGGTATAAGAGGAAAACGAGGTCGATGGGGGAAAAACCGTCAATGTGCGAACAGACCTGGGGGAAATGGGTGATTGGGGGGAGGGGGGGAAGGGGTTGAAACTTATGGGGTGTTGCCAGAGACAGATCTCTGTGCTACTCTCTTATAAAAGCAATATTTTAATCCCAAACAGATCTTATCCAGCAGCATAGCTCGGATTTAAAGAATGAAGTGGCCAAACCTAATTTTTTGTGGCCCAAGGAGAATTCTTTAGGGAGGTCCGAGGGTATAACTCTGGAAATCTGGGGTAGCCACCGGAATGGCCAGACATATTTCATGGGTGTCCAGTGCAACCTGAGGCACCCCTCTAACTATGCCACAGGTCTCCCCAAAAAGAAAAATAAGATAAAATAAGATTATAATAGCCCAGATCCTTCCACTTATCATATCCCTTTCCCAAATTCCTGCCACAAAGAGTTACCATAGACCCCATCTACCCTCAGCAGACAGTGAAGAATATATTCTTTAACCTAGCAATGTACTCATTATAGTCGGTGAGACACTGAACACAACAATGTTTGGCTTATTAACATAGAGATGCAGTTTATTGCAGACAATACATCCCTGTCTTATCTCGCCCAACTGTTACTGATGCCATCATAGTATGCCACATATTTTATTCTCATTTTCCAATGCTCTCCTTAAATTTCTATAATGCATTACCACAATGAACATATAATCATCCTGTTGCATAAGCTAAACTTTCACACGACGAAAACACAGTGTAAGAACAAAATGATGAAGTTGGAAAGCAGACAGAACTTGCCAAGGCGACAAAAGTTTAGCTCCGGCATTCGCTGCTGTCCAGGAAGGAGACAGCAGTTAAGTACCATTATAAGCCCATCTGGTCGAACAATATTAAAATAGGGTTATTCTGCATCAGTTTGAGGGTGTTTGGGACTGGTTTAACTCTCTAGTGTAGGCAGAGGGATGACCAGGATGGCACTGACCGCTCCAGCTTTCCGGGGGAATACCTTCATACCCCCTAAAATATTTCTCATTGGGCCACATCATAAACAAACTTTGCCAGTCCTTGGACACCTCATTCTTTAACTCAGCTCTCATGGTTCCTGTGTGAGAGATTGTGCTGGAAGGGTGCCAGGTGTACTACCCTCCGCCCATCGACTCATAGTCACGAAACTCTTTGGTCCCCACCGTGGGGTTCCCACTTTTATTGACTTTTGCAATTGCCCAGCTCCATCCTACGCTGAGGAGACTGGGCGCAAATGGGTTAAATTCTAGCTTTGCCTCTGATGTAGCCAAGAAAAAATTTTATTTGGCTGACCATGGGAGGCAAAATTTTTGCATGGGGCCAGATCAGAACATTGTTAAGTACCTCACATTTTTCTATGATAATTTATGTATGCTACTCATCTGACCGTTTGAATAATGTTCCAAGAGACCTTTGAAGACGATAAAAGCCCTTTTCTGTGTGACGTTACACTTTGACTAAGTATTCCATCTTTTCTGTGTTTATAATTCTTCAATACAGTGCACTGTAAGTACAGTAGCATTATGTGGAGTGGCATGTGGTACTAATGCGGACAGGAGTTCTTAGCCACCTTCGTTCAGCCAACCCGTGAATGTGGCAGCGTCGCATTCACGAGCATAGAAGTTGCCTTCGATGCATTTCTGTCGAAAAATATCCCTTCAGCTTTCGGCTTATACTAATGGATAAAGCAAGAGTAATATTTACTTTGAAGGTTTGACTCTGATAATACAAATATATCATAATGATCATTTAATAACTTGTTTCTCGTATAGAGCCAAGCAAGTGATAAATATGTATATTTGGTTCCACTCCATGACGTCCTGTAGGTTTGAACCAGCGAACACAGAGTGAACAAGTTCAAAGCATTCATTTGTTAACAGGAGAGAGAGAGAGAGAGAGAGAGAGAGAGAGAGAGAGAGAGAGAGAGAGTAGCGGGTGCCTGTGAATTTTAGAGGAATGAGGTGGAGAAATAAGGTGCTCAACACAGTTAAACAGGGATTTTTCCTTTCGTTTCGGTTGGCTTTATATGCCTAAATGACTAAATGAAGGTAAATTATGAAATATAATAACTGGATGACGAAGTCGTAATAGGGTCTGGCTAATGGTTGTTTGGTCCAAGGTGTGCAGTGGTAAGCCTAATTCCAGGCAACGGTCGCTGTTAAATGTTGGATATTTTAGGTCCCACTTATTTTAAATATCTCCATGTATGTTTACAGTAAGTGTATGCCCCTATGGACCTATTTTCACCCCATGAATAGTTTTAGCAATGGACATTTTCACCACTCGGAGCACAATCCTCCATGGATTTGTTTTCCTTAATGACTTTTTTTTTTTTTCCAAAGACGCCTACTTTTCTGCGTAACCTATTTTCCCACGAACTAATTTTCCCCATTGATGTATTTTCTCCCCACGGACCAATTTTTCCATCGACCTTGAATCTCTCCATGGATACAGGTTTCCTACATGGTCGTATATCCATGGATGTATTTTTCATAAATGAACCTATTTTCCCCATAAACCTGTTATTCGACGTGGTTATATCACCCACTGATGCGTGCAGTTAAAACAGACCTCTTAACCAACAGACGTATTGCACGATGGACCTGTTGTAACCCACTGGATATATATACCTACTTCAGCATAATTCCAGAATAATATCCCCTGTGGACGGATTTTCCGGACACTAAACTCTTCCGAACTCGGACATTAACTCATATCACCTTGTCCAAGTGGCCTGTTTTCCCACAATCCGTCCTTCCACCTACACACCCACCCATCAACGCACATACCCACAACCTTACTCAGTACAGCGTGTCTCAAAAGTAGGACGACACAAACCCGTCTCTTGCCTTGTCCTACTTGTAGCCCCACCACCCACCCCACTTAAACAATGCACGAACCCCACTCCACCCCACTTAACCAGCCCAACAACCCTTTCCCCTCCCTCTCGCCCACCCACTCCACCTAATCCGCCTGTGAAACAACCAGCCTACACTAACCAATCCACCCACCCAGTCACCAACCGACCAACCCGCATACCATGCTCCACAAGTCAGATGACTCTCAATTCAGCACACACACACACACACACACATAGGCGGGGTGGATTTCCTTACACGAAAGATGAGTCTCACCGCTTGACTCAGTCTGTCGATAGAAAATAGTATCGGGTACTCTTTACAGGGAGTTTGCCAGGCCGTAGGTAAGGGGCTTCATTCCGGCTACATACACATGACTTTATGCGATACTATTAAATAAGGTGCTCGAGCTAAACAGGGATTTTTTCCTTTGGCTGATGAAGGAGTTTAATCCCAGGATAACGTCTCGTCGGACATAATGAAAGACGGGTTTTATTCTGGGTAACGCCAGTTGACTTTGTCAAATAATTTGGCAGGCCGCGTAACTTCTGTTAAATGCCTTATGTTCGCATTTTCTCTCTTTCTGGTGGTTGGCACCTGGAGGTTTTTGGCAAACTCATAAGTATTTTTCTCATTAACTGGATATCTCTCTCTGGACAGAGAGGCAAATTACTTTCTTATGTACAGTTTTTTGTTAAACCAACAGCATTTATCTCCTAATTCATTACTTCAACGAAAGTAATTATAAAAAAAATTATCACAAAGCAATGCAAGTTCTAGTGTCTGATGGAAGATAATCCCACTGTGGCCTGTTTTCAATGGATCACAGAAATCTAGGGTTTCTCATCCCTTGCATTTCCCTGTCCCAGTCTGCCTCCACCTCATTATTCCAAAATTCACAGGCGCCCACCATACACGCTCTCTCTCTCTCTCTCTCTCTCTCTCTCTCTCTCTCTCTCTCTCTCTCTCTCTCTCTCTCTCTCTCTCTCTCTCTCTCTCTCTTCTGTTAACAAATGAATGTTTCGAACTTGTTCATTCTGTGTTCGCTGGTTCAAACCTATAGGAAGTCTTGGAGTGGAACCAAATATATATATTAGTCATTTGCTTGGCTCTATACGAGAAACAAGTTATTAAATAATCATTATGATATATTCGTATTATCAGAGTCAAACCTTCAGTGTAAATATTACTATTGCTTTATCCATTAGTACAAGCCCAAAGCTGAAGGGATATTTTTCGACAGAAATGCATCGAAGGCAACTTCTGTGCTCGTGAATGCGATGCTGCCACATTCACGGGTTGGCTGGAAGAGGGTGGCTAAGAACTCCTGACCGCAATAGTACATTCCGCCAGACATGGGCTGCAGGACCAATGTACAGGCGGGAGGCTAGACTGACGGAGTTGGGTCTGATGGTGAGGATAGACTACGATCAGCAGGGCGACCTCATCTGCTCTCTTGTTGATGACCAACCAGGTCAGCCAAACTGTGATCTTACATTTCTGCTACATCCTTTCAAAAGTGCTAATAATCATCAGACCTGTTTGTATTGTTGGTTTTATGTCGACTATCTGCAGTTAATTATAATATTTTGTATATGAAGCATTACAGTAAAATAGTATAAAAAGTACTTATCCCCAAATGTAAATTACTCCTATATACACTCTGAGGAATACAAACAGAAGTTAATGAAGCAATCTGAAGTCAAAACCATAGCAAAAAACATACTTCTTTTACACGCCTTTGCTAACTACTATTTAATAAGTCAGTAATGGTGATGAGAGCCAATTATCACGTGCTGCCTAAGCATTATGGGGAAGTTCGACTATTTTGCGACATAACTGAATAATGGTTACTGACTCTTGTAGAAAAATCGCTGCTGTATGAGGCCAAACTGTAGACATTTCACTGGAGAGGTGAGGAACAACAGTCCCTTCATGGTGTTTGTGTTGGTTTCTCAGACCCTGCGGAGCTGGCGTCTCTGGTGCAGTCAGAGGCATGTAGCGGGCCTATCTCCTCCACCACACGACCCATACACACCTTCTCCACACCAATTATTGAGACCTTTTCTACACCAGTCAGTGAACCACACAGTGAGGGTTCAACACCAGTCAGTGTGCCATTCAGTGAGGGTTCAACACCAGTCAGTGTGCCATTCAGTGAGGGTTCAACACCAGTCAGTGTGCCATTCAGTGAGGGTTCAACACCAGTCAGTGTGCCATTCAGTGAGGGTTCAACACCAGTCAGTGAATTACCCGGTGAGGGCTCATCACCAGTCATTGTAGGCACAACACCAGTCAGTGAATTACCCGGTGAGGGCTCATCACCAGTCAGTACATCAATTGGTGGGGGCTCATCACCAGTCAGTGAATCATCCAGTGAAGGCTCATCACTAGTCAGTACATCACCTGGTGGGGGCTCATCACCAGTCAGTACATCACCCGGTGAGGGCTCATCACCAGTCAGTACATCACCTGGTGAGAGTTCATCACCAGTCAGTACATCACCCGGTGAGGGCTCATCACCAGTCAGTACATCACCTGGTGAGAGCTCATCACCAGTCAGTACATCACCTGGTGAGAGTTCAACACCGGTCAGTACATCACCTGGTGAGAGCTCATCACCAGTCAGTACATCACCTGGTGAGAGCTCATCACCAGTCAGTACATCACCCGGTGAGAGCTCATCGCCAGTCAGTACATCACCTGGTGAGAGTTCAACACCGGTCAGTGTATCACCCAGTGAGGGCTCATCACCAGTCAGTACATCACCTGGTGGGGGCTCATCAATCAGTGTATCACCCAGTGAGGGCTCATCACCAGTCAGTACATCACCTAGTGGGGGCTCATCACCAGTCAGTGAATCACCCGGTGAGGGTTCATCAACAGTCAGTATATCACCTGGTGGGGGCTCATCACCAGTCAGTGAATCACCCGGTGAGGGCTCATCACCAGTCAGTACATCACCTGGTGAGAGTTTAACACCGGTCAGTGAATCACCCGGTGAGGGCTTGTCACCAGTCAGTACATCACCTAGTGAGGGCTCATCACCAGTCAGTACATCACCTGGTGGGGACACAACACCAGTCAGTGAATCACCCAGTGAGGGCTCATCACCAGTCAGTACATCACCTGGTGGGGACACAACACCAGTCAGTGAATCACCTAGTGAGGGCTCATCACCAGTCAGTACATCACCTGGTGGGGACACAACACCAGTCAGTGAATCACCCAGTGAGGGCTCATCACCAGTCAGTACATTACCTGGTGGGGACACAACAGCAGTCAGTACATCACCAGGTGAGGGCTCAAACCCGGTCAGTGAGAGTTCCACTCAGCCTCCCTCTGAGATTACAACAGTCGGTGAAAGTTCCACGCAGCCTTCCACTGAGGGCACGACCTAACTGGGCACCAATCAGCCACAAGAAAGCACTCCGTTTGAAGACTGTGTCGGCAACCTGGACACAACAGTTCCCACACCTGAACCAACCACAACCACTCCTGCTACCACCATCTCCTACGTTTGCCCCAGTGGATGGGAAATGTTCGAGAGATCCTGCTATCACATCTCTACCAAAGAAGGCACCTGGGAAAAGGGGAGAGACTACTGCAGGGAGATTGGTGGTGCTTATGTTACTATTACTAGCGGAGATGAGAACGACTTTATTAAGAGTGAGTCCAAAACATAAATCCTTGTATTGCCAGATGTTCATATTCTCGTCAGCTTATAGGAGACCAGCATTTCTTCATACCATGACATAATGAACTCGACGCCTTGGTATTCTCTTATAAAACATCTTCAATAGTTTAACAGGATCATAGTTTTAGTAAATACTGCAGACACAACAATTTACGTGCTGTCTGCAATACGGAAAGGAGTTCTGGAAGCCGTCTACCTCTTGCTGAGGTATAGGACTGAGATGTATAAAATGTATAAGTTTTCTGAAGCAAATTATTCTGTTGCTATGCTTTTTGCAACTGTCAATTTACTAATGATGGTTTATGTTGTTGTTGTTATTATTATTATTATTATTGTTATTATTATTATTATTATCATTATTATTATTATTATTATTATTATTATTGTTATTATTATTATTATTACTTCCCACATCCCTGTGGAAATTTTTTATGCTTTTGTCAATATTGTTATTCTAGGGAAGATCTCAATCGTTGCCATTTGCATATCGTTTGAGCTATTGCCTTCATTCTTAGCCATATTATAGTACTGGTTGACTGCTTCATTTGATCAAATATCATCCTGATCTAATTACCGGAACCCTGATAGGATCCAAACCAAAATATCAAAGTCAAGTGACCATAACAAATTCAGGAATCATTTAAGTGAGAGGTTGAAATTGTTATGGACTATGTTTGGGCCATAGTCAAAATGCAATACTTAAAATAATCTAGACAGGATCATTATTCCCTGAGATCGCCTATGGCCCAAAATTTTTTACTACTCCGGAAGGCAGAAAAGTCACCCGATTTTACATTTTAAAAAAAAAAAAAAGTTACAGCCACCAAACTTGGTGGACTTATAGATCTTGATGACCTAAAAGATCAGTGACCTTAACCTTACAATCTCTTTATAGTTCGGCTTCTAGCAGGCAATTGCTGTAGGATGTTTTTCGTTATAAAATTTTCTCTGGACAATTTTACGGTGTTCTAATTATCATCATCATCATCAATCATAATGATCAAGCATTTCACTCTCCTATTTTTTCTGATGCTCAGGTCTTTTAACATCAAGTACATGGATTGGTCTGAATGACAAAAGCAAAGAAGGGACGTTCGTCTGGGATTCGAATTATGCTGCTGCTTCCTTTACATGGTATGTTATTTCTGTAGTTTTGTGGTTTCCCTTAAGTAAACTACTGTAGTTGTTTAGTTCTCCACCAAACTTTTCCGTTTCACCCAGCTTTTCTTGTGACAGCTTGAAATACAAATGACATCTGTATCTCTATTTCAGTGATGACTTCGTGCCTTAGTAGTCTTCATCCATATTGCCTTCCAAGTCCGTGGTTTCTTTATTGCAATACTGATTCTGTAACTTCATGTGTTACTTTTTGTCCACCACCTGTCTGTGTCTGACTCGGGTACGGCTGAGACCATCTTCCCCTCAAATATCAGCTTGGACCATGTGTCTTTAATTCGATATTGATTATGAAACTTAATTTATTTCTTCTCGTCCATCCCTGTTTCCGTGTAATTCAGGTTTAACAGTGGTGAACCTAACAACGGGAAATGGCTCTGGAGCAACGAGGACTGTGTGGAGATGAGAGAGGAGAAGAATTATAAATGGAACGACGAAGGCTGTAATTCCAAGAGAAGGTGAGTTTTTATATTTGGACTGTCAGGGAAGGTGAATGTGGAGGGCGTTGGTAATATATGGAGTAAAGGGGAAATTGTTAAATGCTGGTAGGAGTATGTGTGAGGACGCAAGGATGGCAATGCATGATTTAAAAAAAAAAGTTCTTTGATTTAGGTGATGGACTGAAATAAGGATGAGTCATGTCTCCATGGTTTTATTATACACCGGCATATAGATGGTGTTACGAAAAAAAAAAAAAAAAAAAAAAGGGTAAACAAGGCAGTGAATGTTAGTGTGTCAGTGAGAGAGGACTGGGTTTGAAAATTCTGGATCCTGTATCTGCTGACGATAATATTCTGCTGACTGCAAACAGGATCAGAGTTCGAAGGCTTGATGAGAGATTTTGGAAGTGTGTGTCAGAGCCGAAAATTATAGCAATGAGTAAAGCTGTGGTATTTGAAAGGAGGAAGGTCACGTAGTGCACAGTGAATGCTTTCATATATTGAGACAGTTATGAGCAAGTACGGGAGTTTTGAGGATGAAGTGCGGAACAAATTATAATTCCATAAATTCTTAGATTTTGCAATAATATCCAACTTTAATTTTTGACATGGCAGCAAATAGCACTGGTTGTGATGCTGGTTCTGTGTTTGATAATGTGTGTGGTGACCAATAATTGGTAAAGGTGGTTCTGACGTTGACACTGGTTAGTAAAGTATGCGGTGACCAACAGTAACAATAGTTATGATATTGGTGTAGCTCTTGGTGATGTGCGTGATAACTGATCCTATGACTATGGCAGGTTTGCCTGCGAGAGGGCTAGCATCATCGTTCGAGGGTAGTCCATCTTTGCCGTACTCTCCGCCAACCAGCACGGACAACGACGCAAACATCACTCGTACCACCAACACTAAACATCATCACCGCAGAGTGAGATCAACAATGACTTAAACATCACTTGTACCACCAGTACTTAACATCATCATTGAAGAGCGATGTCAACGACTCGGACATCACATGCTGCACGAACACTGATCAGCACCAGAGTAAAGAAAAATAAACTTTTTCGTTTTGAAAATACAATGTCTGTTTGGCAGCAATGAATGGCAGGCAAGTGTCACTGTAAGATGTAGCGCACAATTCTGACACAGGGCTGGTTCTAGCCTTTTGGGGGCCCTAGGCAGAATGCTGTTTGGGGGCCCCTATCTTATGAAACTATGGTGGGGGGATTCCAAACCATCTAAGGTGATCAGGGGGCATGCATTTAACATTTAAATACTTCAGGAGAGCCAAGAAATAGCCAAGCACCACAACCTCGAGTCACTTTACACATATTTTAATTTCTTAAAAAGCTAATATTGGCAGCTTGGGGGCCCCCTAGTGGCATCGGGGGCCCTAGGCAACCGCATACTTCGCCTATAGCAAGAAACGGCCCTGTGCTGACATCACATCTGGAACTATCCAAAATTATAATATAGCACGGTTAACTGCAGATCAGCTCTAGCTTCGATTCTACATGAGAAAATCATGCAGACATCCACTGTATATAGACTACAGTGTACGAGTATGTTTTCATTATATTACTTGCCTCAGTTGTCCCCCATATTAATATGATTTCAAATATATTATGCATTTAAAATATTATATATTATATATGGAGCTGTATGAATACCATCCAGAGATTTGAGAGATGAATAAACAAATAACTAGTAACAAGAGTATTTCATTCCACCAACAGGGAAACAGATTTAGATAACTCGACAGATCAAAAACGATGATACAGACAGATAGACAGAGGGATAAATAGGTAAGTAGAAAATAAGTAGATACGGTGAAAAGAAGACGACATTAATATATAGACGGAAACAAACGGATGGAGTGTCAGAGAGAGAGAGAGAGAAAGAGAGAGAGAGAGAGAGAGTTATATGGACAAGCAGTACCTCAAAAGACCTCACGATCTATTATACCAAGGAGGTTGGCTACTATGAATGAAATTGTCAGCTACACGTTGCTTCTCTGCTAGTGAGAATAAAATATGATAATGATGAAGGTTCTTCCCACCCACTTCTCCCATCCGAAGAACGGGCACGGAAAATGAAGTGCACCTAACCCAGGGGGAAATGACCGGGTTATGAAATTTTACAGGAAAGTAGGAAACGCTGAATCTACCACTACGTTAGGCTTCAAAAACTTTATCTAACCTAGCTTTGAGCTGCTCTATTGAGGAACTGACAACAACCTGCGATGGCAGCTAATTCCAGGTACTGCAGGTCTTGTCTGTGAGGACATCACAATATCAATTATGGTGGTAACGGTACCATACATGCCAAGTTTCCATCCATGATTCTTCATTGAGTTGCTATTTAAATTAGAAATGTGCTGCTAGTCAGTGATTTCAAATCAATGCAGGATTTTGAAAATCTCAATTTGCTGTCCGTACAAACGCATAGTCTTCAACGAAAAGAGATCCGGTGCCTACAGTGTACTCTGGTATCTCTTTTGCCTGATGGATGGAGTCATTTATGTAGCCCATGCCTGGGCTTTTGCAAACCCCGCAATACCAGAACTGTACAGCATAGTCGTATTCCAGACATAGGAGCACGGGAAGTCATAACACAGGTGAGGGGAGGGAATGAGTTTTCCCTGAATATGTTCGAAGCCGCCCTGATTACCAAATACGAGTAATTACTACTACATATACACAGTTCATTAATATGTATCTAGATATATTTATCTGTCTATCTATCTATAGACACACACACACACACACACACACACACACATACATACATATATATGTATGTAGAGAGGTGGCCTCCAGTCCTACCGGACCCAGGTTCAAATCCCCACTGGGGCAGGGAACAGTTTAAGGATTTGAATTTCATAAAAGCAGACTTTACCGATCTACCAGAAGACCCGCGGACATGTAAAAATACCCCCGTTAATACCAATACATCAGTCTTGTATGAGACAGCTCTAACATGTATTCAACACGGACGGTGACATGCAAAGGTGCATGGTATGTAGGAGGACTACTGGGCCTTGAGTGCAGGCTGTGAAGCCTATGCCCAGAGTCGTACACAAATATATATATATATATATATATATATATATATATATATATATATATATATATATCTCCATCCATCCATCGTCCAATCCTACATTGCCCCATGAGGAGCGTAGGAGCCCGGGGCTAAGCAGTTGGTCCCGACATTTAAGATGAGAGTGACCAACCTCACTCATCACTGAGTGGCATTACATGAGCAATCAACCCCAACCACCCCCTGGATATAAACCTTCATCGGCTCAATCCGATTGGAGCGCAATAATTACTCACTAAACTACCAGGTGCCAAAATTTGGTTTTATGGTTACCACCCAGCGTATAAATGGTTTCCTGGTGTACAGGAAACCATTTGGCTTGTCACTCAGTGTAGAGTCACCCACAGGCAGAAGGAAGAGGAAAGAATGAAGGAAAGAAAGACAGAAGAGGAAGTGTAAAGTTACCCGTAGGCAGAACGAGAAGAAAAGAATGAAGCCGCCGGAAGAGGATAGAAGGAATGGAGAGAGGAGAGAAAAGAGCAGACACCTAACAGCAGCACTACATTGAGTGAGTGGATGGTGAGTGCCCCCACCTACCACAGTATATATATATTGTTACATACCCTATGATTTCATCATCCTTTGTGTAATTCTAACGTACAGTACGCTGCATGTTTGATCACGATTCGCCTCGTGGCTTCCATAGTGACCAAGCTTCCGTGTTTTACCTCACTCCCCCCTTCTCCCCCTTATAGTAGAGTAAGTCGTTCTTTCTGTTGTTCAGAGCAGGAGTGTCAACTCTTTGTCCCCTATGGCTTCATTTGCGCGTCCTTCTTACAAGTTGTATCAAGCTCTGCCGGCCCCTATATAATGAGCTCAGTCTCTGCATTAATTGCCACTTAGATCTACTCCTCATTTTGTTCACATCTCTGTCCTCCCCTGTACAGTTGTTATTATTTTTGTGAGTGCTCAGGAAGTCTCCAACCATCTAGCTGCTGTGTAATTTGAGTATAAGTGTTATTACATTTTTTTCTTGTACTGTATAGCATAAGGTGTTAATACGTAGACCTGGTAAGGTTTTTGTGATTTATGTGGAGTTTTTGGTGTCAGCCAGTAGTAATAATATTTTGTATCTGTAATAATATATCTTGCATTAACTGAGCATTATCCGGTTCTCTCATTTTATCAGGGCTGACTTAGATAAATTTACTCTTGCTAATTTCGTGTTAATAGAGGCTATTGCAGTTAACCATATATTCAACCTGGTTTTTGCCATTACATTATCCTTATGAGTCCTGAATGTTTAGTTGTTAGTTTGAGCATTAAACTTTAACTTGTAATTTTACCTAACCCTTTTGTTTTGAACCTGGAACTTTGCGGGACAGTAGTGATTTTAGTATTCTCACTTAAAGTGTTCATTATCTCTCTCTGTTCCTTAACATAAATTTGGCGACCTCTTATCAGGATATTCAGGATATTATCATAAGGATATTGCTTGATATTTTGTGACTGTGATTTGTTCATGATGTCTACTATTACTACGCTTGATGATGCCAAAGATTTTTAGTCAAATGTGCAAACAGTGTGTGATGTAGAAAACAGAACAAAGAATGAACTTAAGCTTGTTGCTCAACAATTGGGAATTGCTGTTCGCTCCCATCATTCTAAAGATCAAATTGTTGACATGATTAATGAAAGGTTGCTTAATGTAACTCCTCCAGATGAGCAAACGCAGATTGAAATAGCTAAGTTACAGCTAGCCCTGCAGGAGGCTCGTGCTAAGGAGGCTGAGTTTCAGGCAAAAGCTAAGGAGTCTGAGGCACAAGTTGAACTTGCTAGGATTCAGGCAGACCATGAGTATCGCATGAAACAAAGTGGAACTGGATCATCTAGCTCTAATGATTTTGATGTGGCTAAAAATGTTAAACTTGTCCCTCCTTTTAATGAATCTGATTTAACAAAGTATTTTCAGTTGTTTGAGAGGGTAGCTACAGGTTTTAATTGGCCCAAAAAGTATTGGCCAGTACTCCTTCAAACTGTTCTCACCGGCAAAGCTCAAGTAACTTATGCATCTTTGCCTCAGGATCAATCTGATAATTATGATGTAGTTAAGAGCTTGATTCTTAAGGCCTATGAGCTTGTTCCTGAAGTCTATAGAGTAAAATTTAGGACAACTTATAAGCAAGATAAGCAATCCCATGTTGAGTATGCAAAAATCAAAGAAGATCTGTTAGAGCAGTGGTTAAATTCTAAGATTGTGGATTCTGATTTTGGTAAATTTAAGCAGATGATTTTGCTGGAGGACTTCAAAAGGTGTATTAATAATGATGTAAGCCTATATCTTGATGAGAAAAGAATAGATAATTTGTCTGATGCTGCAGTTTTAGCTGATGAATATGTTCTCACTGACAAGAGATATTATAAAGAAAAAAGGAAAGCTGAGAGTAAGTACGTTGCCTCTACTCACAGTACAGATAACAGGAAAGAGAATAAAGATGACGTTTCTCAGGAAGTAAATACCAGCTCCACCTCTAGATTTCAGAAAAGTAAATGTACTTATTATAGTAAGCTTGGTCATACTACGGAGAAATGTTTCAGCAGACAGAGTGATGTGAACAAAAAGGAGTCTTTAAATATTCAGTCAATTGGTCTAGTGTCCACCCTTGAGAGTCCCAGAATTCTTTAACCGAGTTAACTGAACCTGCTTTGAGGGGTAAATTAAATTCTCATGATGGAGCTCCTCTTTTGAGCAGTAACGTAGGTGACACTCTCAAGAGTTCATGTGCTAATTTCCTGTCTGATGGTTTTGTCAGTCCTCTGGAATTAGTTAAAATATATCGTGATACAGGTACCTGTCAATCCCTTATGCTGACCAGTGTTCTAGGCTCTAATGTTAATTCCTCTGATGAAACTGTAATCTTACAAGGTGTAGGGAATAATTACTTCTCTGTCCCTCTGTGCAGAGTGAATTTAGAGTCTGGTTTTGTTAATGGTTCCGTTATGGTTGGGTTGGTTGAGACACTCCCAATGTCAGGTGTAACTTTCTTACTTGGAAATGATATTGGTGGAAGTCAAGTGTGTCCAGCTCCTCAGTTGTCTAGTGAGCCAGTGGCTGCAACCCAGGATTGTGATATCCCTGATGTGTTCTCTGCATGTGCTGTCACTAGGGCTAAGTCTAAAGTTACTGGTGATTTTGAGGATAATGATGATGATGATGTTATCCTAGCTGACACTTTTCTTGCTAATTTGGACCACTCACCAGATGAGGCAGTACCCCGTAGTGTTGATAATTTGTCTCGTCAAGAGTTGGTTGAGTTGCAGTTTGCTGACCCTGAGTTGAAAGGTCTAGCTAACTCTGCTTGCAGTGAGGAAGAGTCAGCTGGTGCTTCTACTTGTTATTATATAAAGTCAGGAGTACTTATGAGGAAGTGGAGACCCCCAGCAGCATCAGCCGACTGTGAATGGGAGGTTGTACATCAAGTTGTCATCCCTCGTGTTTGTAGGCAGGATATCATTAGAGTGGCTCATGATTCCAGTTTGGCAGGACACCTTGGAGTGAGGAAGACTGTGGCACGCATTTTGAAACACTTCTACTGGCCAGGTATCTTCAGAGATGTTTCCTGGTATTGTAAGTCTTGTCACACCTGTCAAGTTGTGGGGAAGTATAATCAGACCGAAAAGGTTGCGCCTCTAGTTCCCATTCCTCCTTTTGAGACGCCATTCACCCGTGTGTTGGTGGATATTGTGGGCCCTCTTCCTAAGACTTCTTCAGGATTTTCTTATGTGTTGACCCTGATTGATATGGCT
This sequence comes from Coenobita brevimanus, assembly GCF_032717465.1. Lineage (NCBI taxonomy): Eukaryota > Metazoa > Arthropoda > Malacostraca > Decapoda > Coenobitidae > Coenobita > Coenobita brevimanus. The sequence continues at coordinate 22,340,266 of NC_137024.1, read as the reverse complement.
ACTCGTTATCCTGAAGCCATTCTACTTAGAAATATCTCAGCAAAGAACGTGGTTAAGGAAATGCTAGGGTTCTTCACAAAGTTTGGTCTGCCCAAGGAGGTACAGTCGGACCGGGGAAGTAATTTCATGTCAAATGTTTTCAAGCAGTCTCTGAAAGAGTTGGGCATCACCCAGATCACGTCTTCAGCTTACCATCCCCAGACCCAAGGAACGTTGGAGAGATATCATCAAACACTCAAATCGATGCTCAAGAAACACTGTTTGGAACATCAGAAAGACTGGGATAAAGGTCTTCCATTCGTTGTATTTGCCGCAAGAGAATCTCCAAATGAATCACTGGGCTTCTCACCCTTTGAACTACTGTTTGGCCATGAAGTAAGAGGACCCCTTAAGGTACTCAAGGAATGCTGGCTGTCGGAGGAAGATGACGTCAACCTGCTGGAGTATGTGATGAAGTTCAAAGAACGGCTGTCCACTGCTTTACAGCTGGCGAGAGAGAATTTAGGAGCTGCTCAGGAGAAGATGAAGACTTGGTATGATAAGAAGTCCAGGTTACGCCACTTTCAGCCAGGAAATCAGGTTTTGATTCTGTTACCGGTGCAAGGGCAACCTCTTCAAGCCAAGTTTAGTGGTCCTTATTTCGTGGAGAAGAAACTCAGTGATGTCAACTATGTCATCGCCACACCAGATCGTAGAAAGAACAAGCAACTTTGTCACATCAACATGCTAAAGTTATATCACAGGCGGGACAAAAATAATCCAGTCTGCACTGTAGCTGTTCCACCCGAGTCTGCAAGTGAAGTTCTCCCATGCAGCATGAGCCTGAGTGATAGTTTGGGAAAGAATCCTGATATCATGAATGATCTCCAGACTAAGCTTTCTCATCTAGCTCCCGAGGAAAGACAGGAGTTTTCGGCATTACTGCAGGAGTACCCACAAGTGTTCCGTGCCACTCCAGGAAGAACCACTGTGCTGATGCATGATGTCGATGTTGGAGATGCAAAGCCAATTAAACTGCCTCCTTACCGTGTGAACCCAGTGAAAGTTCCTCTCATCCAGAAGGAGCTTGGCTACCTGTTGGACCACAAGATGATTGAGCCCTGTCAGAGCGAGTGGAGTTCTCCTGTCACTCTAGTCCCTAAGCCAGGTGGGTCACAGCGGCTTTGCATTGACTACAGACGTATTAATCAGATAACCAAAACAGACACTTACCCTCTCCCTCGCGTGGAAGATTGCATAGACAAGATCGGAAAGGCTAGGTACATAAGTAAGTTTGATTTGTTAAAGGGATACTGGTAAGTACCTATGACTGAACGTGCTAGGGAGATCTCATGTTTTGTAACACTAGGAAAGACTTTTGCATGTTCTGTAATGCCATATGGTATGAAGAATGCACCAGCCACATTTCAGAAGCTCATGAATGTTGTAACAGAGGGTTTGGCAGGGTGTGTTACTTATATTGATGATGTATTAATCTTCAGTGACAACTGGAAAGATCACCTATGCCATGTCAGTAAATTTCTTGAGCGTTTGGTTCAGGCTAATCTTGTAGCTAATTTATCAAAGTGTGAGTTTGGTCAAGCTAAAGTTCAGTACCTTGGGTACGTAATTGGTGATGGACACGTTGCACCACCAGGAGCTAAGGTTCAGGTTATACGTGATCTTCCCAGACCTAAAAGTAGGAAAGAGCTACAAAGATTTTCAGGAATGGTAGGTTATTACAGGAGATTTGTTCTTAACTTTTCAATTCTTGTATCACCACTTACAGACCTACTGAAAAAGGGAGTTAAATTTGTCTGGACCGATAACTGTGAATCCTCTTTCAGCAAACTTAAAGCTATCCTATTAAGTCAGCCAGTGCTCGCTACTCCAAATTTTGCTAAGCCTTTTAATACAGGAGCTGGGGCTGTTTTGCTGCAAGAGGATGATCAGGGTATTGAACACCCTGTATCTTATTACAGTAAGAAGTTCACTCCACCTCAAAAGAACTACTCAACTATTGAGAAAGAGCTTTTAGCCTTGATTTTGGGTTTACAGCATTTTTCATTTTATTTGTGTTCTGGTTTTGACCCCATAGTCATTTATACCGATCATAACCCGCTGAAATTCCTTAGTAAGTTTAAAGATAAAAAACAGAGTTTGACAAGATGGAGTCTACTTCTTCAGGAGTAGTCATTAGACATACAACATGTCAAGGGGAAAGAAAATGTTATTGCAGATTGCTTATCTAGACTTTAGATAGATTGTTTTAGAGTAATAAGAAATTTCCTTTGTAAATTTCTTTTTTTTTTTTTTGTGGGGAGGTGTTACATAGCCTATGATTTCATCATCCTATGTGTAATTCTAACGTACAGTATGCTGCATGTTTGATCACGATTCGCCTCGTGGCTTCCCTAGTGACCAAGCTTCCGTGTTTTACCTCACTCCCCCCTTCTCCCCCTTATAGTAGAGTAAGTCGTTCTTTCTGTTGTTCAGAGCAGGAGTGTCAACTCTTTGTCCCCTATGGCTTCATTTGCGCGTCCTTCTTACAAGTTGTATCAAGCTCTGCCGGCCCCTATATAATGAGCTCAGTCTCTGCATTAATTGCCACTTAGATCTACTCCTCATTTTGTTCACATCTCTGTCCTCCCCTGTACAGTTGTTATTATTTTTGTGAGTGCTCAGGAAGTCTCCAACCATCTAGCTGCCGTGTAATTTGAGTATAAGTGTTATTACATTTTTTTCTTGTACTGTATAGCATAAGGTGTTAATTCGTAGGCCTGGTAAGGTTTTTGTGATTCATGTGGAGTTTTTGGTTTCAGCCAGTAGTAATAATATTTTGTATCTGTAATAATATATCTTGCATTAACTGAGCATTATCCGGTTTTCTCATTTTATCAGGGCTGACTTAGATAAATTTACTCTTGCTAATTTCGTGTTAATAGAGGCTATTGCAGTTAACCATATATTTAACCTGGTTTTTGCCATTACATTATCCTTATGAGTCCTGAATGTTTAGTTGTTAGTTTGAGCATTAAACTTTAACTTGTAATTTTACCTAACGCTTTTGTTTTGAACCTGGAACTTTGCGGGACAGTAGTGATTTTAGTATTCTCACTTGAAGTGTTCATTATCTCTCTCTGTTCCGTAACATTATATATATATATATATATATATATATATATATATATATATATATATATGTGTGTGTGTGTGTGTGTGTGTGTGTGTGTGTGTGTGTGTGTACATATACTGTATATCAGTTTAACATCTCATGTTCAGATAGTTTAACATCTCATGTTCAGATCAGTATACACACGAAAGTGATGGTGAGTAATGAATATGACTCTACACAACCGAAAGCAGTTAAATCAGTAAATCCTCACACTTTAATAATGCAAGATTTCAAACAGCTTTAAATATAATTCCCTTTAGAGATACCAGCACGCCATCAGATAGACCTACCCACAATAATCATCTTTTGCCCCGAAAGACTAATTTTCCTAGTCCTGGGGTGTGGGGGCAGGACAGTTCCCCAGACCCCCGCCTAGTACGCCCATTCTTCCAGATATGGCCTTACTAGAGAATATACCTAAAGAAAGCTATCTCCTTGTTTCTGTACTTAAACTGCCTCTCAATATAACGTAAAAATCAGTCCTCTCTCTCTCTCTCTCTCTCTCTCTCTCTCTCTCTCTCTCTCTCTCTCTCTCTCTCTCTCTCTCTCTCTCTCTCTTCAGTGCACTGTTTGAAGAACCTGGGGTCACTGCTAATTAGTAAACCCAGGGCTTTCTCTAAGCAGGTCCTGCTGATTGCACTTCCTGACATACTTAACAGAGTAGTTCGTTTGTTTGGATCTGCATGACTAATGTGCATCACCCTGCACTCATCCAGGATTGAACAGCATTTGCCACTATTCAGACCACTCCCCTACTTTGACCGAGTCCCAGCATAGTTCTCCTATCTTCTCAAATAAAGAGGCATTAACTCCTGGCTTTGTGTCTTCTGCAGATTTTGCAGTTCGACTAATGATGGCCACATCTATATCACTGGTGTAAATGATAGATAATAAATGAACCTTGAACAGAGTCTAAAGAACCCCACTTGTAAGTGATGAGTCATAGGTCTCTCCGCTGACTACTGATCTCTGGAGCTGGTCAGTCAACTAGTACTCAGTGCATGCAGCTAGTTCTCCCCGAATTCCCAGTGCGTGAGATTTTGCTGTCAACTTTCGATGAGGTACTTTACTGAACGCCCTCTGGAAATCCAAACAACTGATTTGGGATAAATTGTTGAGGCGAGTGTTCAGCGAGTCTACATGCTTAAAACTGACCAAAAATATCTTTTTGCCATAACACACGTTATGTTCCATAGTCGAAAAAAAAAAAATGTCATAATCGTGGGGCCTGGGAGGCTTCAAAGCTTCTGTAGCATTACTTAATGTTGTATAAAGCGTCATAATCACCATCATCATCATCATCAGTATATGGGGACAATCGCCGGGGGACGCATAGCCTCACTCTATATAGATAGATAGATAAATAGATGGATAGGTTATATATATATATATATATATATATATATATATATATATATATATATATATATATATATATATATATATATATATATATATATATTTATTGCCTGTAATCAAATATTAGACTTATGTTCCATAGTCCAAAAAAAAAAAAATGTCATAATCGTGGGGCCTGGGAGGCTTCAAAGCTTCTGTAGCCTTTTCTGTAGGCTTACTTAATGTTATATAAAGCATCATAATCATCATCATCATTATATGGGGACAAGCGCCACGTGACGCATAGCCTCACTCATCTTCCGACTTCACCCGCGAGGGTTCCTTCGTGCAACCCATCAGGCAGTGACTCTTCCTCCTCTAAATATCTTTCGACAAGAATGATCGACCTGCTCCAACCATGAGTTTCATGGTCTTCTTCTTGATCTCCCCTACCCTTGGTTAACTTTCTCAGAGATCACTCTGTGAACAGGATCAACCTCAGGAAAATGGGCCACGCGCCTATGTAACTGAAACTGGCGCTAACGTATTATGTGAGTAATTGGCCTTAATTTTGTCTCAAACTAGTCGCTCGTTACTTATCTAGTCGTACCACTGATATCCCATGATACTGCAAAGGCACTTTGTACCTAAGGAGTCAATTAGCCGCTTCAAGTCACTGTTTAGTGTCCATATCTCAGACCCACACAGTAAGACAAGGTGCACCAATGCCTTGAAGATGTGAATTTTTGTCCTTTTATACAAGTAACGACAACATCAAATACCCGAGTTGAGTAACTTTATATCCAAGTAAGTCAGGCAGATGCGACGGGGAATCTTATCCTCAGACTTACCACTGTTAATTACCACACTACCAAGATAAGTGAATCTTTCCGAACTTCCACGTTCTCACCAGTTGCTTGGACAGACTGAACTGCTTCATCCAACAAGCTACCAACTGCTTGAACCTTGATCTTGGCGCAAGAGACCTTTAATCATGATATCTTTGCTATTGGGCACTCAGTAGAATTTCCTGGGACTCGGCTAACTTCATCATCAGCGAAATCAAGGTCAGTAACCATGAAACTGCCAGTTGATTCTCTATGGTGACTTCGACTCACATCCCCCAAAGTACTCAATTCATGCACGTGTTGGAAAGCGTGGGTGCAAGGACACATCCCTGTCTTACGCCAGTACTTACTGAGAAGAAGTTGGATATTCCTCCTCCATACCTGACAGCACTATCATTGCAATTAATCAGATTATCCCTGCGGGGATCCCACAGAGTCGCAGGAGTTCCCACATTACCTTCGGATTGAGATCCACATAGATTGCAAGTAGACTTTGTCGAAAGTCAGGGCAGCATTCCACAACTTGAAGAACTAGGATACTGTCAATTGTAGACTGCTTGGGCGTGAATCCAGACTGCTGGGTCCCGGATATGCATTAGGAGAATATGGGAAAGAACTTTGCCTGGCACACTGAGCACTGTGCTACCATGGTAGTTACTACATTCATGCTGGTCTCCTTTCTCTTACCAGTAGGGGTGGCCAGACCCCTTATCCAGTCAGAAGGAATGGTACCACTCCGATAAATGGCTTCTAGGCTGCATATGATGTCCCAGTCATGGCTTCACCCCAAGTGTTAATCAATTCCACTAGGATGCCACAAACACCAGCTGCTGTACCACTTTTCAACCTACCCACTGCTTCTTGATTTCCTCTAGAGAAGGCACGGTATCATCAGCTGGTGTAACCAGCTGACGGAAGCTCTTCTCAGTGATTTCCCTGACATACTTGCTCGTCCCTTCTCACTGAAACTAGTGCCCATCCAGAGAGTAGTCTGTGCCGCTGCCAATGCCCAACCTATTTGGCAGCATGATTCCTCTTTTGTGGCCAACATCACTGTTGAGACAAACCACCTCCTTGATCTCGAATGCTCTCCAGTGCGCTAATCAGTTAGTGTCAAGGTAGCACAATTAAAGGTATCACATCATTTAACAGGGTCTTTAAGAGCTCTGAGCAACTCACACCAGTTTGAGAGAGCCACTTCATACTCATAAATACACACCTCATCCCTTATTTTCTCAAGATGGAACAGTTTTTGGTAGCCTCCTGGGCTTCTCTCAGAGTGATGTGTAGCCTTAAAGTAGTAACAAGTTTGTGATCAGTAGCAAAGAAATCTGCAGTCCTGAAAACCTTGCCGTTCTGAAGGATCCTCCAGCAATTATAACAACAAGCATGTGATCAATCTCCTTTGCAACCCTTCCTCTACTGAAATACCAAGTCCAGCAGTGAAGATCTGGCAGGAACCAGGATCCAGCAATTCTCATCTTACAGGACTTTGAGAAATCCAGAAGATAAGAACCACTGAAATTCTCGGTTCCAGAGCCATGGAGACCTACAGTCAGTGCTAGTAGCCGCACTGAAGTTACCCAGGACCAAGAGTGTATCTTGCAAGGGGCTCTGTTCCAGACCTGAGTCAGGTTTCATGTAAAACAGCTCTTTCTCAAGATCACTCGTCCAGTCAAGGAGAATTTCAAGCTCACCAGCACTATGTACTCATCAAATGGAGCACCCATGCTGACACAAAAGATAATTATACGAGCACAAGTTGCCACGGCAACATCTCTGGGCATCATCGTCACAGCCAAACCAGTGGTATGTGTAACCATCACTACTGATCTCACCCTGTCTGGATCATCTCGACACTTCAAACAATGCAGCTATGCCAACTCTCGTGACAACAAAGGCAGCAGATCATCCTTCAAAAGGCTTAGAATGTTACAAGCCCCCACTTAAAGCGTTTGCCGAAGGTTAAACTTGTGCATTGTTCTGCGGGTTCGTGTGTCCACCGTGCCACCACAACACGAGTTAAAAACAGGATTAGAGCTATTAGGTCCCCCCCCCCTCCATCAACTGGCTGTTGGAGTCTCATAGGTTTTACCTAGCAACCATCATGACTGGTGCCAGAACGATAGGGTCCAAAAAGCCCCATCAGGCTGGCGCCCGAGGGTGACTCACCCCCCCGGCAAAGTGAGTCAGGGACAGGCTCAAGCGACACTCGCCGAACATTATCCCTTATCCTCTTCTAAAGTCAGGCGAGATGTATGTTTATACAGGGAGAGGACGCAAACCCAGCTCCAACCTCCTGGGTCAGGGGAGGACTCACCACTAGCCTAAGGACATGTAGCCCTGTCAGGGCTACCCAAGTTTGAGTCAGAGTTTTCCTTCTCCTGTGCTGACTGCCAACCAAAGCTGCATCCACCCTTCTAGATGGCTGTTGGCTTAAGTAGCTCATCCGCCCTTTGACAAATCTTGTTTTTCGTCATGCAGGCTGTTTAGCCACCGTTTTAGCCTGTCTAGGCCAGTGGGGTTGCCGGATTAGCTGCCAACGATCCATATAAGTTGGGATAACGTGAAATTACAGGGACAGACTCGAGCAGGGGGTGGAATGTCTTGGCTGTGGATTTTTTTTTTTTGACTGATTAATTAAAATGTTTACTGTTGTACAGGTAAACAGAGTGCTATCTATGTATGTATCTATTGCCAGATGCCTTACTCCCGTAAGGGATGGCCACAAACAAATCGCCTCCATATCGCCCTGTCCCCCGACATTTCACTGCCCTCCCCCCAGCTCACACCCCATTCTCTCATATACCTCTCCACTCCATCCCTCCACCTCATCCTCGGCCTCCGTCTCTCCCTCCCCCTCCACCACACTCATATACATTTCCCTCGTTAGACTCTCGCTCTCCATCCTCTCCACATGGCCAAACCACCTCAATGTATTTTTCCTAACTCTTTCTATCACATCCACATCCACACCACAATGCACCTTCACCTCCTCATTTGTCAGTCTGTCGCTCCATGCAACTCCACATGCTTCTCTCAGACAACTCATTTCCACTGCTCTCACTCTTGTGTCCTTCCAAAAAGTCCAAGCTTCATTTCCATAAGTCAGAGATGGTATCACAATACTGTCATGCAGCGGCTTTTTTACTTTCATGTTACTTCCCTGTTCCTTATCACTGCTTTCAAAGAACCAGCAACATTTCTTCCCTGTTGTATCCTTTCAAGTATTTCATTCTCCAAACTTCCATCCTTGCTCACCACACTACCCAGATGCTTAGTTGCACTCACGTTTTCCATTTCCTCATCATCCAGCCTCACTGCGCATTTAATGACTTCATTTCTTTAGAAGACCATAACTTCACTCTTTCCTGCATTCGTCTCTAGATTCCGTTTCTTACACACTCTCCCAAACTCATTCACCAAGGCTTGCAGTTCCAGTTCGTCTTCACTTAACAATACAGTATCATCTGCAACCAACAGAGCAGAAAGTTTCCAAACACTGCCCTCTCTCATTAGGGCCTCTCCAATATCCACTGCCCTACCTTGTATCTCTTTTATAACCCTGTCCATATACTGACTGAACAACTATGGAGACTTGACATATCCATGTTTCAATCCAACATTCAAATAGAAGAATTCACTCAGTTCACCATCCACATGCACTGCAGCCTTGATATCCTCATACATACCTTTCACAGCATTCAACATCTTCCCATTTACTCTACATATTCTTAACATTTTTCACATGCCTTGTCTATCCTCTCCATCATATACTTTCTCTAAATCCATTAAGGCCGTATGCAACTTCTTTCCCTTCTTCAGAAACATTTCCACTAACGGCCTAAGGATAAATATCTGATCTACACAACCTCTTTCGTTCCATAAACCTCCCTGTTCTTCTCCAACTAATTCTTCTGTCATTTCCTTAACGCTATTAATAAGTATCCCACCATATACCATACTTTTCCTATTACAGTAAGAAGACAAATGCCCCTATGATTTACACACACTTTTTTTTTTCACTTTTCCTTTGTACAGGGGAATCACTATACCTGGCTTCTAATCTTCCGGGAATCTACCTTCCTCCCAGGCCAATCTGCACATCTTCCATAAGCATTCTGCTACTATCTCCCTCCTATGCTTCAGTATTTCACCACACACTCCATCACTTCCTGGGGTTTTCCCCATTTTGACTTTCTTCACTGCTTCAACTACTTCCATCCAACTGGTCTCTTCTTCCCTCCTCACTTCCCTCCTTTCAATGATAGGAGTCCCTCCTGTTGTCCTCAAGAACTGTGCTTCTGTGCTTACACCTAGCCTAGGAAAACTCTTTTGCCTTTGTCTGTCAACTTGTACCTTTCGTTTTTGCTGGAAGTTTGCTCTCATTCAGCCTGTCTCAAAAAAGGGTGACCATTCCCAACCCTCTAACTATCGTCCAACTGCTTTAACATCCTGCATTTCAAAAGTGTTTGAGTCTTCTTAACACAAAATTTTTAAAACATCTTTCCTGTCATAACCTTCTTTCTGACAGTAAGTATAGGTTCCACCAGGGACGCTCCACTGGCGATTTTCTCACCTATCTTTCAGACTCCTGGTCATCCTCCTTTCGGGACTTAGGCGAAAGCTTTTTCATTGCACTTGACATCTCAAAGGCTTTCGATCGAGTCTGGCATAAATCATTAATTTCCAAATTGCCCTCGTACGGTTTCTATCCTTCCATCTGTGCCTTTATCTCTAGCTTCCTTTCTGGTCGTTCTATAGTTGCTGCTGTAGACGGCCACCATTCTTCTCCTAGAGCTATCAATAATGATGTTCCTTGGGGCTCCGTCCTATCACCAACTTTCTTCCTTTTGTTCATCAACGACCTTCTAAGCTGTACAGTCGTGGTCATAAATAATCACCTACCATCCGGTAAACCGTGCCTCAAGCTGGCTCCTTTATGCGCGGCAAGTTACACTGGAGTAAGGGGGGCTGAGAGGGAGGGGCCAGAGAGAGAGGGGAACGTGGGTGGGGGGACGAGTGATGGTGCGAGGGTGGAGTTAGGGAAGGGAGAGATGGTAGGTAGGGGAGGGAGAATGAAATGCGAAGTGGTTGGTGGTCACATTATTTGTCTATTTTCTTTTATTCAGGGCATCGTATAAAGGAGTTACTATTCGGTAGATAAAGCTGCATTACACCTTGTATAGCAGCGTCAGATAACAAGCTTTAGATAGGTGCTGGCTCATGAGAGAAGTATACTGGCGTGACAGATCAAACATCAGTGCAGAACCATCGAGACTGTGTGGGCCCAGATTGTTAACGCGTGAGAGCCAGAGAACGAGAGGACACAGGCCCGCTTCCTCTAGCACACCACGGACGAGCGGGAGCTGTTTAGACGAAACCAGCAAACCATCAACAACACTTGTGTCCTCGCTGCCCCGAAGACCGCGAAAGGTTATTATGAGGCAGGAGACCACTGTTCTACTTAAAGTACTAAGGATTTCATTTTTGCTTTGGCTTTACCAGTGTCGGTAAACATTGACATAGATATATTTGGGGAGCTTGGGTAGGATTTTTTATTTTCCTTTTAACATTTTATGAGAGATATCTTAATTATATCCACCCATGTGCACAGACATCAAATTTGTTTATCTTTTATGCAAAATTATCTTAAATAGCATTTTCATAAAGAGATGCCATCAAATAGTTGACATGATGGTGACTGTATAAAGGGATTATATACCGAGGGGATCATAATCTGTGGACACAGCCACGTCAAAGGTTGCATATGATGTTTAGCTTCAAAATTAAGTGCATGTAAGGGTAGAGGAAGTTTCTTAACTAAGCATTACGGAATTCAAAGCCACACATTCCATTCTGCGTCCGAAGTCAAATTACACGGATAAACACAAATATCTGGCTCCTCACTAATATTTGGCCTGACTCGTCAGTATATTTCCCTTACGAGCCAGGCCTTGATATCACCACCGGTCTAAAGCCTGTTAATTGACGCCGGTATACAACATGTAATGCAGCATTATCTGTCGAATATTAACTCCTTTATAATGCCCTGAATGAAAGAAAATAGACAACTATTGTGACAACCACTTCCCATTCATTCTCCCTCCTCTACCTTCCCTCCCTCCCCTCCCTTACTCCACCCCCACACCATCACTCACCCCCCCACCCACCTACCCTTCTCTCTCTGGCCCCTCCCTCCCAGCCCCTCTTGCTCCACTGTGACTTGCTGCGCATAAAGGAGGCACCCTGAGGCACGGGGTACTGGAGGATAGGTGATTATTTATGACCACGACTGTACATCTAACCCTATCCACTCATACGCTGATGACTCCACCCTTCACCTTTCCATTGGCTTCCCACAGCATCCATCACAGCAGTTACTTCAACAAACAAGGGATGAGGCTATGGCACACCCAGTGTCTGACTTGACTCATAACTCTGACTAGGGTAAAAGTAATCTTGTTTTTAATGCATCAAAAACTTAGTTCTTACATCTACCAACCAGACAAAATCTTCCACATGAGTACCCTCTAATTTTCAACAATGTCCAGCTTAATGCTGCATCATTTTAAAACATACTTGGGGTTTCATTCTCTCGGGATTTATCTTGGAAAGAACATATTACCTCTCTCGTGAAATCTGCCTCCAAGAGATTAGGTGTGCTAAGCCGATTCCGTACCTTCTTTACCTCTGCACAGTTGTTGATTTTATACCGGGCTTAGTCGCCTTCGTGTAGAGTACAACTCTCATACGTGAGGAGGCTCCCCCACGGACAGCTCTTCTCAACAAGGTGGAGTCAAAGACTTTTCGTCTCATCAACTCTCCTCCTCTTCCTATTTCCCTTCAACCTCTGTATCTTCGAAGTACTATTGCATCTTTATGTCTCTTTTCTGTCGGTACCTCAATGGTCACTGCTCGTCTGAACTGTCTGCTTGCGTCCCTCCTCTACTATGGCAGGTGCGTGGCTCCCGTCTAGCAACGAACTCTCATCCCTTTTCTGTCCAACTCTTTAATGCAAGAGTTCACCGTTACTCCCAGTCCTTCATGTATGCAACAGGTCAAATCTGAAACTGTCTCCCTCTGTCTGTATTTCCTACTGCCTATGATCTCCAGTCTTTCAAATGCAGTGTGTCCAGGCATCTCGAAATGAACAGTTCTTGAATTTGGCTCTCTTATCTTGTTTTTTTTTTTTTTTTTTTTTTCCATGGAGGGAACAATTTACAGACTCCTGGCCTTTGGTTCCTTCTTCCTTGCAAAAAAAAAAAAAAAATCCCCTAATCACTTCTTTATCAACCTGTCTAACTCCTCCTTTCAAAACATTTTCTTACATTCCCTCCACTTTACACACAAATTTCTTCCAAATTACTCATCCACTCTCTTCTTACTCTCTCTTCCTCTCAACATACAATTCTCTCTTCCATCTCTCAACTTCCTCCATGCCTCTGCTTCTTATCCACTCACTATATCCTTTCTTCCTTTGTGCCACAGCTTATCTCACCTCTTTATTCCACCATGCTGTTCCCTGCATCCCCTTTCGCCTTCTCATCACCCCACAAAACACGTCATATGTTGTATCAATTTCTCCTATGAATATTTTGCACACACTTTCCACCTCCCCCATCTGCTCCACATCATATTTACCCAATCGCTCCTCCACTTCTTTCCTATATTCTGCTTTTTTTTTTTCATCCTCTTGCAACCTTTCTGCTTTCTTTGTATGGACTACTTCCTCCTGTCCTTCACTTCTATTCATCCATCACATTTGTACCTTTACTTTCATTACCACCAAGTGATGGTCTGAAAGTCCACTCCCCCAACCTCTGTATGCTCTTGCATTCATTAATTAGCTTCTCATTCTCTCATCCACATGCACATAATCAGTCACTGCCTTCTGTTCATTCATTTCACCACCCACCCTTTTCATCATTCGCCACGTATACCTGTGGATCATTTTGTGTCTAAAGTGGGTAGGCTATTGGCCATCGCCAACCCCCTCCCTGCACAAATGTCCACTTGAACACTGTCATTCTCATCCACTTCAGCAGGCACTTCCCACTCACCAACTACTCCAACCACCTTCACATTCCCTACTTTTCCATGCATATCTCCAGTCAAAAATTCTCTCTCATTTCTCTGAAACTTTTCCATGCATGCCCCCTGGGGGTAGGGAGTTTTTTCAAGAATACTCCCCCAGTATCCCTGCTTGTCGTACAAGGCAACTAAAAGGGTTGGCGGAAGGTTAGTGCCCCTCCCCGGAAAACAACTAACTAAAAAGACGAACAAGAAGCCTCGGACAAGGACTGGCCAAAAGATGACCAAGGACCGGACAAAGGACATGGTTACTGCAACATGGAATGTAAAAGGTGCGAATGATGAGGTGAAAGAGAGAGAGATTGTCCAGGTGCTTGAGGGTGTGAAAGTTGATGTATGTGGAGTAACTGAAACTAAATGGAGAGGTGAGAGTGTGAGAGAATGGATGGGGTATATGTGCAGGAGTAGGTGAGAATGAGAGGGCAAAAGAAAGAGTGTGTATAGTTGTGAGTAAAAGATGGAAGAACATAAGAGAGTATGGATCAGTTGAGTCAAGTATTGTGTGGGTAAGATTGAAAGTTGGAATACAAATGTGGGTGACTGTGTGCCTCTATGCTCCAACGTGAGATCGTGCAAGCAGAGTGAGAGAAGAGTTCTGGACAAATGTGGATGTGTGCATGGAAAAGTTTGAAAGGAATGAGAGAGTGTTTTTGATCGGTAATATGAATGGTAAAGTAGGGAATGTGAAGGTGGATGGAATAGTTGGTGAGTGGGGTGTGCCTGCTGAGATAGATGAGAATGGCAGTGCGTTAGGGGACATTTTTCCTGGGAAGGAGTTGGTAATAGCTAATACCCTCTCCAGGCATAAATTGATCCACACGTATACATGGCAAGTGATGAGAAGGGTGGGTGGAGAACTGAATGAAAGGAAGGCAATGATTGATTATGTGTGTGTGGATGAAAATATGCGAAGATGTGTAGTGGATGCAAGAGCTTATAGAGGTTGGGGGAGTGGACTTTCTGACCACTACCTGGTGGTGGCCAGAATCAAGATCCCAACAAGATGGAGAAATAGAAGAAGGGAAGGACGGGAAGAAAGAGTATTTGCAAGGAGAGTGGAAAGGTTACAAGAGGATGAGAAAAAGGCAGAATATAAGAGAGAAGTGGAGGAACGATTGAGCAAATATGAATTGGAGCAGATGGGGGACGTGGAAGGTGTGTGCAAGATATTCACAGAAGAAATATGTGCAGCATATGATGTGGTGTGTGGGATGAAGAAAAGACAGAGGGGGATGCAAGGAACAGCGTGGTGGAATGAGAAGTGAGACAGGCTGTGGCATAAAAGAAGAAAGCATTCAATGAATGGATGAGAAATAGGGGCGTGGAAGAAGTTGAGAGGTGGAAGAGAGAGTTATATGTAGAAAGAAAGAGAGAGGTGAAAAGATTAGTAAGAGAGAGTAAGAAGAAAGTTGATGAGGAATTTGGAAGGAATTTGAGTGTAAAGTGGAGGGACTGTAAGAAAATGTTTTTGAAAGAGGTGAAGAGAGTAAGACAGGGTGGAAGTGAAGTTAGCAGGGGAGTGAAAGATAAAAAAGTGAGCAGATGGAGGAACATTTTAAGGAATTGTTGAATATAGAGGATGGAAGTAATGAGAGTATAAATGGTTGGGGAATGACTGGGAGAAGGAGGGAGGTGAGAAGACAGGAAGAAATCAGTAGGATTGAAGTTGTGGAAGCAATGAAGAAAGTTAAATTGGGGAAAGCCCCGGGAATTGATGGAGTGTGTGGTGAAATGCTGAAGCATGGGGGAGAGATAGTAGTAGAATGGATGTGGAAGATGTGCAGATTGGCCTGTGAGGAAGGTAGAGTCCCAGAGGATTGGAAGTCAGAGAAAATTATTCCCTTGTACAAAGGAAAAGGGGAAAAAGAA
Source organism: Coenobita brevimanus (assembly GCF_032717465.1). Lineage (NCBI taxonomy): Eukaryota > Metazoa > Arthropoda > Malacostraca > Decapoda > Coenobitidae > Coenobita > Coenobita brevimanus. The sequence goes on along the minus strand of NC_137024.1, from coordinate 22,324,963 downwards.
GTGTATGGTAATCATAGGTGCATTTGTCTGCTGAGTATAATAGGAAAAGTGTATGGTAGGATACTTATTGACAGAGTTAGAGAAAGAACAGAGGAATTAGTTGGAGAAGAACAGGGAGGCTTTAGGAAACGAAGAGGTTGTGTAATCAGATATTCATTCTTAAATCTTTAGTAGAAAAGTTTCTAGAGAAGAGAAAGAATCTGTATGCGGCTTTCATGGATTTGGAGAAAGAATATGACAGGGTGGATAGACAAGGATTGTGGAAAGTTTTAACAATATATGGAGTAGATGGGAAGTTGTTGAATGCTGTGAAGAGTATGTATGATGGTGAACTGAGTGAATTTTTCTCTTTGAAGGTTGGGTTGAAACAGGGATGTGTCATGTCTCCATGGTTGGTCAATCTGTACATGGATGGGGTAATAAAAGAGGTACAAGGGAGGGTAGTGGATGTTGGAGTGGCCCTGGTGAGAGAGGGTAGTGTTTGGACACTCCCTGTACTGTTGTTTGCAGATGATACTGTGTTGTTGAGTGAAGACGAAGGGGAGCTGCAAGGCTTGGTGGATGAGTTTGGGAGAGTGTGTAAGAAACGGAATCTAAAGGTGAATGTAGGGAAGAGTAAAGTGATGGTCTTTGAGAGAGGTGAAGTCAGTGAACGTACAGTGAGGTTGGATGGTGAGGAATTGGAAAATGTGAGTACGTTTAAGTACTTGGGTAGTGTGATGAGTATAGATGGAAGTTTGGAGGGTGAAGTGCTTGAAAGGGTACAGCAGGGAAGAAAGGTTGCTGGTTCCTTGAAAGCAGTGATAAGAAACAGGGAAGTGAGCATGGAAGTGAAAATGTTACTACATGACAGTATTGTGATACCAACCCTAACGTATGGAAGTGAAGCTTGGACATTGCTGGAAGGACACAAGTCAAGAGTGAGAGCAGTGGAAGTGAGTTATTTAAGAGGAGCCTGTGGAGTCACATGGAGAGACAGGCTGACAAATGAGAATATAAAGGAGCGTTGTGGTGTGGATGTGGATGTGATAGGAAGCGTTAGGAGGAATACACTGAGGCGGTTTGGCCATGTGGAGAGGATGGAGGGTGAAAGACTGACGAAGAGAGTGTATGTGAGTGAGGTGGAAGGGGGGAGAGGAAGGGGGAGGCCGAGGATGAGATGGAGGGATGGGGTGGAGAGGTATATGAGAGGGGAGGGTGAGTTGGGGGCAGGGCAGTGAAATGGCGAGGGACAGGGCGACGTGGAGGCGATTTGTTTATGGCCACCCCGAAAAGGATTGAGGCGACTGGCAATAGACAGATAGATAGCTTCCACATTTGCCCAGAACTCATCTTTCACTCTCCTTGCACGGTCTGCCTTTGGCGCATATACACACATAATCGCCCACATTTGTATTCCAACTCACAATCTTACACACACAGTCATTGAACATACTGCTTCTTACTCTCTTATATTCTCTTTCCATCTTTTGCACACAACAATACATACACCATGAACACACTCAGTGAACATCGTCGAGGACGGGAGTGCACAGCCATGCCCTGATGCAGTAATACTTACAATAAGTGTATAAAAAAATGAGTCATGCTAGGCTCTAAGCTAAAATAGAGATGATTTAACATTATAGAGCAAGCATAAGTAAAATGCGTGGCTTAAAGAACAGTGCCCCCGAAAAATACCACGGTACCCCCGACGACAGGGCAAGCCAAACACAGCTTAGTATGCCCGACGATGTGCCGACACCCCCACACGGACCCCACGGGGTAGCTGCCACCAGTCATCACCACTCCTGGCAACAGCAACATATGTCAGCCCGGGCTGTGCGCCCCTGTGTCATGCAGCCACCACGCCGTCGCTGCCGTAGGAGAAGGACACTACCTTCGTGGAGTGGAATTGTTGAGTCAGCTAGGGGTGGAGTTGAAAAAGACACTCCAGACGGCGCCCCTCTGGTAGAGATGATCTATGGTCGCTCCCATCCTCGTGAGACGATCTATGGTCGCTCCGAAAGTGCTCCGGTAGAGACGATCTATGGTCGTTCCCATCCTCGTGAGACGATCTATGGTCGCTCCGAAAGTGCTCCGGTAGAGACGATCTATGGTCGCTCCCATCCTCGTGAGACGATCTATGGTCGCCGCTCCGAAAGTGCTCCGGTAGAGACGATCCATGGTCGCTCCCATCCTTGTGAGACGATCTATGGTCACCCCGAGAGTGTCTTGGTAGGGACGACCTATGGTCGCTCCCTTCCTCGTGAGACGATCTATTGTCGCTTCGAGGGTGTGCAGAGAGAGGTAAGGAGAGAGACGTCCCTACGGCAGGAGCCTAAAGCCCAGGCTTCCTGTCCCAGAGTGACCCAGACAGGCCTCACAGCCTCCCCTGGTCTCTGTTCCCTATGCCGGGCTCTAGAGCAGACTCACCTGACAGACCCCAGTGGAAGTCGCTGCTGCAGCCCTCCCCTGTCGGCGCCCCTAGATGCTGGAGACCGCAGCCCACAGTCTCTCTTGGTTCTCCCCAGGACACCCAGGCATGATCTCTCTACGCCCCCATGACGCTGGGACTTATCACAGAGGTTCCTGGAGCTATTCGGCCCCAGTCCCGAGGGCCACATGCCTGAGCCAAGCCCGGAAGCCATGGGAAGCCCAGGACGCGAGAGGATGCCCTTACGAGTTATCCCGTGCCCTCTCGGCACGCCTCGCATTGACGGTGGCCCTAGCCCGGCAGGATCGCCGACGACATGTTCCTGCCTATCCCCCTGATGAATACATGTGATATTGTAGCACGAGTGATTTAGGTTAAGTGTGATTTCCCCTAATGTAAGTATTGTTCAGTGATTTCATATAGTGAATATCGGGGTAAATAAGATCACAGTGAGAAGTTAAAGGACGAGAGTGTGGAACAAGATCTGATTGACTATACTTATGAGTGACACCCCTGTTATACAATTAATAAGCCTGTGCCGCCGGGAGATTCCCCTATAAACACATACCCCCATTACTGTGAAGGAATATTGTGAAAGGAAGTATTAATGGTATTCTCTCCCTCCCCCACGCTACCCATAAATCTTGTTGATCACCCCCTCTCACTCCAATATCCCGAGTAAGTGTGAATCAAGAATAAAATCAATTACCAAAGTCCTTTGGCTAGTGGAAACCATATAAACTTCACGGCTAATATCTGCTGCTCTCCAGTGTTACCATAACTTTCCCCTAGCCATCGCAAGTCACTTCCAGCACCTCCCCTATCTCCTCCTCGTGAGATTCAACACCTCTCCCGCGCCCCCGTGCGCACCTATATTAATTGCACTCCTGATACACTAGGGTTGATATTGTTGTCATTATTATCAGAGAAGCAAGTATTCTGCGAGATACACATATCCTAGATAAGGTTTTATATTGCTATGCATTGTGCTGTAATATCTGCTGATTTGTCCTGTGTCTGACTGTGGCAATATACGTGTAAAGGTTGTTGCCTAGAGTTTTTGTGTCCTGTCTCTCTTTATTGCACTGAGCTCCGGTCTCGAAAGAGGACCCCGCTCCACGTTAGGTGAAATAGGAACAAGAAGTCGAGCCCAATTTCACCTAGCATTACACTGGTGGCCAGCGGTGGTTCTAGACCCGGGCGTAAGAGAGAGGTAATCAGGAAATATTTGGCAAAATGGCAACCAAACCGCACGTTCAGTTACCCAAGTTTGACCCCGACCAGTATGATATACACACATATCTGGCAATAATTAAACCCTTACTGGATATTGACTTTGAAAATGACCAACAAAAAATTGCAGTCACACTACCACTATTGGGTAAAGCGGCGGCGAACATAGCGCCAAAAATCGTCCCAGAACTCACCTGGCAGAACTTTACAAAGTTCACTGTACAAGCCATCACCCCATCATTAGGGAAAGTAGTGGCTCTATCCAAATTGGATAGTTTTCATTCGACGGGGATTTAGATAATACCCTGATACAGGCAAGATGCCTGGTTACTGCTGCCTACCCGGAGGCAGATGAGGAAACCCGGGATCAGCATACATTTAATACTCTGCTCAGAGTACTCCCAAGTGTTGTGAAACAACACTTCACTATCCATGACCCAACAGGAGACATGGATAGAGATATACAGCTGATGCGGCGCCTCCTGACCGCCTGCCCTTCTCCACAACAAATTAATGTTGTTAAGAAATTCCCCACCAGACCCCCGGCTCCCCCAGCCGCACCGCGTCCACCTCTGCCTCACACCAGCCCGACTCCAACGCCTAGCCCGCCCAGGGCACACCCCTCCCGTCAGCGCACCGCCCCACGAGAAAACCTGAACCTAATTCCTATCAACCCGTGGGAATTCACAGCCTGCAACTCCCGCTGCCCCCTTCATGACATACGGGACCAGCTTAAAGCTGCTCGCCACAGAATCACAGCCCCGGGTTCGCGTAAAGTGTCCGCCTTAGAAGGCGAGGCCCCAGGGGACGAGCTGACGCCCGTGGACGAGCCCCATCCAGGAGAACTAGAGCAGGAACAGGAGAACGAGAGCCCTAGCCAGCTGGATTTTTAGGCCCGCCCCCGCACCAACCCACGGTGGCGGGGGCCATCACCCCTAAGTATCGCCCCCCAGTATACCACAAAATGAAAATAAACGGCGTGAAGGCCAGACTACTAGTTGATACGGGAGCGGCCAGGTCCTGCCTTTACAGCCACTATTTCTCCCACTACAAATCACGGTTTGGCCCACTCCGCCCTACTACCACTCACCTTGTGGACGCGGGGGATGGCCCCCTGCCCATCCGTGGGGAAACTCGGGCCCTACAGGTCGACACCTACCAGCCAGTGTCCACCCAACATCCATTCATCATTTTTTATTCCTCCTGGCGGAGATATGACGGGTATTTAGGGCTAGACTTGCTCCAAAAACTCGGAGCCACGATCGACTGTCGCCACTGACAACTCCAGTTCCGCCCCCACCCCGTTCCACCCCAGCCATTTGCACATGCACGCCGCGGCCCCGGCCGGAGGATTCTCCCTCTTCCTCCCCTCAATGCCCCCCTTCTTCCCCCCTTTTTCCACCTCCCTCTCCTCCCCCTCCCGTGCCTTTCCACCCCACTCCTGACCCCTCTTTCCCTGCCACCATCTCTGCTGCCGTTACCATTCCCTTCCACCATGAGGCATGGGTGCCCCTTGACAGGCCCTCAGGTCCAGCCGTTTTGTTCTTCCCCCTCCTCCCCTCCAGACCCCTTTCTGCCTGCCTTGTGTCCCCCACCTTCCTCCCTCCCCACCACGCCGCCATCTGCATCGCCAATCTCGCCCCGACCCCTCTCACCCTCCCCAAAGGGCTTATCATCGGAGAGATAGAGGAAACCGAGCCTTGTGCCCCATCCTCCTCCCACCTCCCCACCCCTCTACCCCCCATCCCTGACCATCTCTCCAACCAGCAGTCAGCCACCTTACGCCGCCTCCTCCTGGATTTCCAGGATTTGTTTGCGACAGGACCAGCAGATATAGGGCATACCACGTACCTGTCGCACGAAATCCATACGACAGGCCCACCTATACGACAACCTTCCTGACGCAAGAACCCCCAACAGAGAGAAGAGGAGGACCGCCAGGTGCGCAAAATGGAAGAGGCAGGTGTTATCTCCCCCTCCACCAGCCCGTGGTCCTCCCCTGTCGTTCTAGTAAAAAAGAAAGACGGCACGATGCGGTTTTGCATTGACTACCACCGTGTGAACGACGTCACCATTAAAGATGCCACCCCCCTCCCCCGCATTGACGATTCCCTAGACTCCCTCTACGGGGTGTCTTGGTTTTCTACCCTCGACTTCCAGTCTGGATACTGGCAGGTCCCAGTCCACCTGGACCATTGAGGCAAGACGGCCTTTTCCACCAGTAATGGCAAACATTACGAATTCAATGTTCTGCCATTCGGCCTCTGCAACGCCCCTGCCACTTTCTCCAGACTAATGGAATCTGTCTTGAGCGGCCTTACTTGGGAAATATGTTTAGCTTATCTTGACGACGTCATTGTTTTTAGGTAGACCTGGGCCGACCACTTGCAGCGCCTCCGTTGAGTTTTCACCAGAATTCTCCAGGCAGGCCTCAAGCTGCATCCTTCTAAATGTGTCCTGGCTGCTAAGACTGTCTCGTTCCTAGGACATACTATTTCCCAAGCAGGAATTTCCCCAGATCCTGACAAGCTCCGTGCCATAGCGGACATACCACCTCCGCAGGATGTCCATGGTGTCCGCGCCTTCCTGGGACTCATGTCCTATTACCGTCGCTTCATGAAGGGATTCACGCAGATCGCTAAGCCTCTTCATGACTTGACACGAAAAGGGGAACCTTTCCTCTGGACCGAGGACCGGCGAGCTGCTTTTCAACAGCTAAGAGACAAGCTTGTCTCGGCCCCCATCGTGGCCTTCCCCGACTATGCCCTCCCTTTTCGCCTCTACACGGATGTATCCCTTACCACGATAGGCGCCGTCCTAGCCCAGGTACAGGCCGACCGGGAACATATCATCGCCTGCGCCAGCCGCACTCTGAACCCAGCCGAAAAAAATTATGCCGCCACCAAGCGAGAATGCCTCGGCATAATCTGGGCCCTCCAATATTTTAGGGCTTATCTTTCCGGGACCCAAGTCACGATAATCACCGACTACCAATCACTGCAGTGGTTGCGCCAATCAGACTCCCATAACCTCCAACTCGTCCGGTGGCGTGACACCCTAGAGGAGTTTCAGTACGAGATTTCATACAGACCCAGAAAGCTCCACACCAATGCAGATGCTCTCTCCCACCTCCCCATCCATGCGGTACAACCAGACCCCGACCTCCTACAACTCTGGCACCACAAGGAACGGCCCCCCTGGATCCCTGCTCACCTATTCCCCAAGCTGTGCCGACAGGGCGACCACCTTCTAACCCTGTCCGGACACATCCTCTTGACCCCCGATGCGGCATGTGACACCCTGCACCACCTACATGCCCACAACGGCATCCACTTGGGCACCAAAAAATTACTACAGGTGTTCAATGATATTTACTGGGCCCCAAATCCCTCCACACTTGCCAAGGAAATCATCCAGACTTGCCACGCCTGCGCGCTTGGGAAAGATATCACCCGGACCGCCGGGCCATCTGGCCATATCACCGCCCACAAGCCCTGGCAACTCCTGGCGATCGACGTAGTAGGCCCTCTTCCCCCTAAATCTGGATATAAATACGTGGTCACTTTTGTAGACATGTACTCCAAATTCATAGTAGCCTGCCCAGCTAAGGAACATCATGCCGTCGCTGTCGCCGATGCCCTGCTCCAACACGTGTTCCCTTACTTTGGCATTCCCCAAGCCATCCATTCCGATAATGCCCCCGAGTTCTCCGGAAAAGTCTGGGAAGAACTAGCCAGGATTATTGGGTACAAGATCTCCCACTCCTCACCATACTGGCCACAAGGGAACACGGTATGTGAATGTAGCCATCGTACCCTTATCAATCAGCTACGCACCAGAATCGAGGCTACAAAAGACGACGATTGGCCGGCACATGTAAAAATTGTCCAATGGGGCATGAATTTGTGCCCCCGAGAAGACGGGGTTTCCCCCCACGAAAGAATCTTTGGCGAAACCCCCCTCCTACTACCCCTACGCCATCACCTGCAACCGCCCGCTTCCGTTCCCACTACAGATCCGCTACACCTGCTAAAAGGGCGGATATACCACCTACAAAAGAACCTAGACCTTGGACCCAACACAGCCTCCAACCCTTTCAACCCGGGTGACAGTTGTCGTCGCCCAACTTCCCACTCCCCACAAGCTCGCCCCCTGTTTCACGGGGCCTCACACAATCACCAAAGTCCCCAACCCATACCGAGTAGTCGTAGACTATCACGGCACTCCCCGTACCCTCCGCAACCGTCACGTGCGGCCTTTCCGCATGCCCACCTCCCCCGCTCCGGCCCCACACCCCCAGCCCCCTCCGGCTCCCGCACCACCCTCTACAGTCACACATGAGTGCTATGTTTCCTCCTCACCCTCCCACTCCGCCCCCCCTACCATCTCCACCTCCCCGGCCACCACCACCCCCAGCACCTCACCTGACGCCTCTCCCGCCACCCCTCCCTCACCCTCACCCCTTCCCTCCATGGCCTCCCCCTCAACGCCCACTCCCACATCTTCCGCCCACACCACCACACCCTCACCACAACCCACTACCACCCCCCTCCCCCACCCACCATCCGTACACCCACTCCACCAACACCGCGCCCCACCGCACCCACAACACGCAAAACAACCCGCCCATCCCAGACGCCCACTTCTCCCCCCACCCCAACCTTCAAGACCACCACCACCTGCTCGGGCCGCCTCTCACGCCCGCCTGCCCGATACTCACACACCCCTACACCACCCACCTCTCCACGACTTCACACCGTCAAGCTACATCAGGCCCAAATCCCCTCTACCTGTACTCCCCAGAGACTCAACGCCGCATTACCACGGCACAAAACCCGGCCCTTACCCGCAGTATCCAGCATTCAGCCCCCAGCCACACCAACAGCCACACCAAGCAAGATGAGAGTGAAGCGGGCCACATGGGCACCTACCCTTGGCAGGAACCACAGACTCCGCAGGCCACACCACCTGCTAAACCTCCTCCAGTCTACCACCGCCACCTCCACACTCTTCCTCACCTGCGACCCAGCACAAGAAGAGAATCCCTACACTGTCGCCTGGCAAACTGCGCTGCAACACCTCCAGCCCGTCTACACCACCTCCAATACAGAAGCATTCCACCTCCAGCCACGAGGACGTGACTTTTTACAGAGGGAGAGTGGTAAAATGCGTGGCTTAAAGAACAGTGCCCCCGAAAAATACCATAGTACCCCCGACGACAGGGCAAGCCAAACACAGCTTAGTATGCCCGACGATGCACTGACACCCCCACACGGACCCCACGGGGTAGCCGCCACCAGTCACCACCACTCCCGGCAACAGCGACATATGTCAGCCCGGGCCGTGCGCCCCTGTGCCATGCAGCCACCACGCCGTCGCCGCCTTAGGAGAAGGATACTACCTTCGTGGAGTGGAATTGTTGAGTCAGCTAGGGGTGGAGTTGAAAAAGACACTCCAGACGGCGCCCCTCTAGTAGAGACGATCTATGGTCGCTCCCATCCTCGTGAGATGATCTATGGTCGCTCCGAAAGTGCTCCGGTAGAGACGCTCTATGGTCGCTCCCATCCTCGTGAGACAATCTATGGTCGCTCCGAAAGTGTTCCGGTAGAGATGATCTATAGTCGTTCCCATCCTCGTGAGACGATCTATGGTCGCCCCGAAAGTGTTCCGGTAGAGACGATCTATGGTTGCTCCGAAAGTGCTCCAGTAGAGACGATCTATGGTCGCTCCCATCCTCGTGAGATGATCTATGGTCGCTCCGAAAGTGCTCTGGTAGAGACGATCTATGGTCGCTCCCATCCTCGTGAGACGATCTATGGTCGCTCCGAAAGTGTTCCGGTAGAGATGATCTATGGTCGCTCTGAAAGTGTTCTGGTAGAGATGGTCTATGGTCGCTCCCATCCTCGTGAGACGATCTATGGTCATTCCGAAAGTGCTCCAGTAGAGATGATCTATGGTCGCTCCCCTCCTCGTGAGACGATCTATGGTGGCTCCAAAAGTGCTCCGGTAGAGACGATCTATGGTCGCTCCAAGAGTGTCTTGGTAGAGACGACCTATGGTCGCTCCAAGAGTGTCTTGGTAGAGACGACCTATGGTCGCTCCAAGAGTGTCTTGGTAGAGACGACCTATGGTCGCTCCCTTCCTCGTGAGACGATCTATTGTCGCTCTGAGGGTGTGCAGAGAGAGGTAAGGAGAGAGACGTCCCTACGGCAGTAGTCTTAAGCCCAGGCTTCCTGTCCCAGAGTGACCCAGACAGGCCTCACAGCCTCCCCTGGTCTCTGTTCCCTACGCCAGGCTCTAGAGCAGACGCAGCCCTCCCCTGGCGGCGCCCCTAGATGCTGGAGACCGCAGCCCACAGTCTCTCCCGGTTCTCCCCAGGACACCCAGGCGTGATCTCTCTATGCCCCCACGACACCGAGACTTATCACAGAGGTTCCTGGAGCTATTCGGCCCCAGTCCCGAGGGCCACATGCCTGAGCCAAGCCTGGAAGCCACGGGAAGCCCAGGACGCGAGAGGACGCCCTTACGAGTTATCCCGTGCCCTCTCGGCACGCCTCGCATTGACGGTGGCCCTAGCCCGGCAGGATCGCCGACGACATGTTCCTGCCTATCCCCCTGATGAATACATGTGATATTGTAGCACGAGTGATTTAGGTTAAGTGTGATTTCCCCTAATGTAAGTATTGTGCAGTGATTTCATATAGTGAATATCGGGGTAAATAAGACCACAGTGAGAAGTTAAAGGACGAGAGTGTGAAACAAGATCTGATTGACTATACTTATGAGTGATACCCCTGTTATACAATTAATAAGCCTGTGCCGCCGGGAGATTCCCCTATAAACACATACCCCCATTACTGTGAAGGAATATTGTGAAAGGAAGTATTAATGGTATTCTCTCCCTCCCCCACGCTACCCATAAATCTTGTTGATCACCCCCTCTCACTCCAATATCCCGAGTAAGTGTGAATCAAGAATAAAATCTATTACCAAAGTCCCTTGGCTAGTGGAAACCATATAAACTTCACGGCTAATATCTGCCGCTCTCCAGTATTACCATAACTTTCCCCTAGCCGTTACAAGTCACTCCCCGCACCTCCCCTACCTCCTCGTGAGATTTAACACTTCTCCCGCGCCCCCGTGCGCGCAGATATTTATTGCACTCCTGATACACTACTATCCATTTCATGGACCGTGTATCATGGTTTTTCTCAAATATCTTTCAAACTAATCAATTGATAGGTATGATACTTTGACACAGTGTACATGATACCTTCCGCTAATTTTTGGTAATATACGGCATTGCCAAGTGGTGTTAGTGAAGGCGTTTACTCTTGACGTTTAAAGGCAAAGTCGCGTGAGCCCCGCAGGGCTAATCTACACAAACGAACGTCCGCTACCCCCCATCTCCTTCCTCTCCCTCCCTCTCTCCCTCCCTCCCTCTGTCTGACTGTTTCACTCTCTCTCTTTCTCTCAGCATTCCCCCCAATACCTGTATGTAACATACAATATGCAATAAAATACTGTTTACCATTATATTATTCAGTAGTAGCAGATAACTGGAAAGTTCTTAATGAAAAGGATATAGCGTGGTCTGACCTAACATCGAGAGTGATTTCGAGGATGATTTGTTCCTTGATAGTAACGAAGACTGTGAATAAACTTTCTGTAATATGCTCAGTTGTTTGCATCACTTTTCTACCTATTATATTTATTATGAGAGAGAGAGAGAGAGAGAGAGAGAATTTCATAAATCCATCACGGCCCTATTATGTTGTGTTGATTATATACCGTACCGTACTGGTTTGTAAGTTAAACTGTGTGATTTAATTTTGGATACCTTATCTTACCTGCTCGTAGTAAACACGTCGATATGGGGGGTAAAGGAATTAAGAGATCGTGATAGTAGGCACATTATATTGGGTGAATAAGGTGACGGTCATACGCTCTTTAGTCAACTCCCGTTTATATAACTTCAGGACATACAATAACAATGATTAAATGAACACAGACTCTACAAACAACAACATACTGTATTTATGATACCCGATACTAATCATTATAACATGATAGAGTGGACAGAGGGTGGGGGGGGGCACGGGAAGGCCAGCAGGAATGAGGGTTGAGGGGGGAAGTGAGGAGGGGGAGGGGGGAAATGAGAAGGGGGAAGGGAGAGGGGGGAGAGGGAGGGAGGTAGGGAGGGAGAGGAAGGGGATGGGGGGTAGCGGACGTTCGATTGTGTTGATTAGTCTGGCGACTCACGCGACTTTGCCTTTAAACGTCAAGAGTAAACGCCTTCAGTAACACCACTTGGCAATGCCGTATATTACTGTGCTGTAATATCTGCTGATTTGTCCTGTGTCTGACTGTGGTAATATACGTGTAAAGGTTGTTGCCTAGAGTTTTTGTGTCCTGCCTCTCTTTATTGCACTAAGCTCCGGTCTCGAAAGAGGACCCCGTTCCACGTTAGGTGAAATAGGAACGAGAAGTCGAGCCCAATTTCACCTAGCATTACAATAAGCAAAAAAGTGAAGTCCAAAGAAAGTATATAGCAAATATCGGAGCTCTAAGGAATTCACTGACCAGCTGACAGACAGGCACCAGGAGTGTCTCACACCACAGGCATACGAGTAGCAAGGAGATGCCAGACTGTAAGCAGGAAGTATCTGTCTGTAAGAAGGCATTCTTTCAAGAAGTTTCTAAGTAAGAGGAAGGGAAATAGTAGAAAACAAAATGACTACACTGACTTGGTTGAAGTGGATACATTTAATGAATTAGCGGAGAAAGTGAATAAACTGGACTGGATAAAATAAGGAACTGTACCAACAAAAGGGGAAAAATGAGGAAGTAGTAATCGAATTAAACAGAAAAGACACAATAATAGGTGAGCTGATAGCTGAGATGAACACTCTGAAGAAAGCGAGCGAAATGGGAAATACAGTAGTCACCCATGACAGAGTTTGAAGGAGTACACAAATTATAAAGACATACGGTACTTTGGCAGGCAGGTAGTCTGATAGAACAAAGCAGAGACACTGATGTGAAGATAACTCAGGCAAATGAAATGATGAGAAATTGCACAGAGGAAGTACAAAGTACATGGGCAGAAGTTGTCAAAGCAAAACTATAGGTCTATCTAGAAAACAAGACTGAAGCCAAAAAACATAACAATGGAAGTGAAAGAAATCAAAGCTGATAAAGGAAACAGCAGGGATTAACAAATCTGTAGTAATCACCGGTAAAGAAGAATAAAAAATATGGAACAGAATCACTAGTGACAAAAAGGGGACGGTAAATATAATGAACATACTGAAAGAAGTATCAGAGGAAATCTGTGAGAAAGATATATAGGAATTTCAAAGGCTAGGGAAATAAGAGAGAAATAAGTCAAGGCCTGTGAGAGTGACCTTCTAAAGTGTGAACACTGTAGAAGAAGTAATAAATAAAGCTAACAAACTTAAGAAATCAGAGGAATTCAAAGATGTATGGATAAAAAGATGCCTAACTCATGAGGAATGGGGATTACTAAAGGCAAAGAAAGAAGAAGCAAAAAGAATGATAAAGATCAGATGAGAAAATTATTTTTTTTTTTTTACAAAGTAATGGAGTTACAAGTAAGAAAATAGCACACAAACAGCAGGGATGAAAAAAAAAAAAAAGTAGGGTAGAACACTCAACTAATGTCAATGTAATGCTGTGTTTTTAAGGCGACTTCTCGTCGTAAAAACACGAGCACTGGAACGGGGTCCTTTTACTAGACCGGATGTAATGCACTAACAAAGGAACAGGGCATAAAAAGAGACAGTACGCCGTATCACATCTATTGCTTAAGTTCTACTCATTACAGTGTACATACAACGATATTTAGTACATAGGAGAACAGAGATACAAGAATACACTCATCTGCATAGAATGATCCAATATATATTAACACTGTGGCACAGGGCAGTCGTGGATATTCTTTACTGTTACTTAAATGGAATATTACGTCACTGTGGTTGTTAGTTTGAATTAATTATTACGTCACTTCAAGATAATAATAAACTGGGGAGTTTCACTTTAGATCACTGCGATTGGGAGTCTGTGTCGGAGATATTACTATAATAGAGGTAGGGTGCGGATGGCGACACTCGACACTGTCACCAAGTCGCGGGGGCGCATACACTTGCTTTTTCTGTTAGTCGAGGTATTTTTACCATTAGTGTAGGTCTAGCTATTTGTCTCTGTAGGATTTAGTATAGGTTAGCGATTTGTCTGTTAGGTGATTAGTTTTAGGGTCTTTAGATTAGTTTTACTTTATAATATAAGGTATAAAAAATATAAAACCAAGAAAAAATTAAAAAAGTAAAAATACAAAAAAATAAATAAATAAGATTAAAATTATTATATATATATGTACGTTTGCATGAAAATGTGTCTGTATGTATGCATGGAGGTGTGTGTGTGTGTGTGTGTGTGTGTGTGTGTGTGTGTGTGTATATATATATGTTTGTATATATATGTATATATATTTAAATGTATATACATATATATATATCCATGGCCTTAATAACCAGGGGCTTCGGCCCCGATGGTTGATAGGCCGGAAAAAAAAAAAAAAAAAAAAAAAAAACTTGCCTTTCGGCTCACTCACGCACCTACCTCTAGTTTCACAGAAAACTCCCTGGTTCCTTGATGTAGGGGGGGGACTGAGTTATTTATCAATTTACACTCCGTACCCTGATTACACGTATTTCTGTTATGCCACTGTTTCATATATCTTCTACAAAACACTGTCACTGTACTCTGGATCACTGTCACTGTCACTGTCTTACCCTTGTTTCCTGGGTTATTAAATCACTGGTACTTACTGTCAGGGAGGCTCCCTTGTCTGGGGCCTCGACCTGAGGGGCGGCTCCTTCCTAGGGCCGCGCTGGTGGGGTGCAGGGAGGCCCTGTGGTCTGGGGGCCTCGACCTGATTGGGGGCCCTCGGGACTAGGGCCGAACAGCCGGAGTAGTCGGGCCTGCTTCCTCTGCCTCCGGGGAGTGAGGGAGCCTGGATCTCCGTCGTTGTAGACTGCGGTGGAGGGCCTGGGCGTCTTGGGACTGCGGGTGCTCAGGGGTAGAGGCGCCGTCAGGGCTGGGCTGCGGCAGCGTCTCCTGTAGGGCTCCAACAGGGCTAAAGAACTCCCGGGTGTGGGCGGTAAGTCCGTTATCGGGCCTTGCCACCACTCTAGTGCCTCCTCCTGGCCTATAAGCCTGGATGGCGACAAAGGGCTCCCTGAAGGGAAAGAGGCTAAAGGGAGACTCACGCTCTTCGTGGTTCCCTGAGTGTGTCTATAGGTCTGAGTCGGGGCTCTACTTCCCCTATTGTGCACTTTGGCTGTAGCCGTGAACTTGCCCGGCGTGCGGGGGACACCTATAGGGTGATCGAGGTCGCCCTTTCACCGTGGCAAGGTACCGCCGGCGTGGTGTTCCTCCCGCAGTAGGAGACAAGCCGGAGTGAGGGGCTCAGGAGCCGCACTCTCTCCAATACGGACAGATCCTACCGTCAGGGAATTCTCCACCCTGGTACATGCCCCGGCCGAAACCGAGTGTCTGCCCGTACGGAAAGCGACTAACGGATGAACAGGTTCACCCGTCCGTTGCGGCAAGATACCGACCCCAGGACGCCGCTTCCGTAATTGGGTAGCGCTACACGTACGGTAGCAGGGTCTCTCTACCCTGGACCGTATTCTGGCCGTAGCCAAAGAACAACTGGAGAGGGATGCACACAGGCAACTCTCTCTCCTCAGCGTGTTAAGGCCGGAGCCTGGGGTCACATTCCCCTTTACACACTCTGTCAGGCCGTAGCCTGTGTCTATCTCTCTTTCTCTCTTTTGGCCGTAGCCTTGGGCCTCTTCCTGCCCTTGGGCCTCTTCCTGCCCTAGAGGGTGTAACAAGACCGTCAATACGGTGTTACCTGGGACTGACCTCTTTTCAGTCCCACCCCTGGTCTGACGGTCACTACCCCGCCCGCACAGTAGTTCAGTTTGCCTAAACGCCTGGGGTTGGGGCACTTGCGGGGAATAGGGGCTCAGGGTCGGGATGCCCTGATGACCCTCTTGCCCGGGACTACTAACCTCACCGGTGTGTCCTCCTGGGGTGGTGGTGGGGTGGCGGCTCGGTGGTGCTGTGGGGGGTGGTGAGGTGGGAGGTCCTGCGTCGGGCACGGCGGGCATTTTACCACCCTCCGCGTCGTTGAAGTCACTGCCCTGTGACTGGAGGTGGTACGTGGTAGAGGTGGCTGTCTGGTAGGCTGGGGTAAGGTGTTGGGTGAAGCTGACCCAGTGCGTGGTGAATTGGCTGGGCTCCTGGTGGGGGCTGAGCGTGAAGTGGAGGGAGGACGGCTGGTTGGTCCGGTGTAGGAGGCATAGCAGGTGGTCGGTGCCTCTGATTCTGGTTGGTGGGTGGTTGTAAGGTTGCCATCGGACTTTTGTCACCTTCATCTCGGGGAATGGTGCCTGGTGGGGAGATGAAATTTGAATGATGGAGAGTGATGGGAGGTTGGTGCTTTTATTTGGGCTAATTTGGTGGGAGGAGCGTTGTCCTTTGGGGAATTGGGAGTTGGGAAATTTCCAACGTGCTTGGTGGAGGGGTAGGGTTATGGGGGAGGTGTTGGGGGCGGGTGGGGATGGTGGATTTTAGGGTAGGTGTGTGCTGGGTGGAGGTGTCGGGGTGTATCTTGCAGGTGGGCGTGAGAGTCGTCCTGATCTGGTGGTGGTCGTGGTTATGGTGGGTGTGGGTGGTAAGGCTGGTTGAGTGCGTGGTGGCAGTGAGGGTGTACGGTAGTGAGGGGGGGGGGATGGTTGGTGGTGCGGTGTGGCGTGTATAATGGGAGTGGTCATGAGGAAGGGCGGTGGTGGGTGTGGGGGTGGCGTGACTCTCGGGAGGGGGGGCGGCTGTGGTGATGAGGGCGGCCTGGGTGGGGTGGACTGAGAGGTGGTGGGTGGAGGGGTGTTCGGTGGGTGAATGTCTGGTTGTGAAGGAGTAGTGGTGGTATGAGGTTGTGGTGATGGTGTATTGGGGGGTGGGCTGGTAGCTGGAGAGTTTGAGGAGGGGGGTGAGAAGGAGTAGTAGTAGGAGTCTGGGGGGTGATGTTGAGGAAGGTCAGGGTGGCCAGGTGTGCGGGCCAGGGTGGAGGTAGGCTTAGTGCGGGGGTGGGTGGTGTCGGGTGGGTTGAAGGGGCGCACGTGGCGGTTTCTATATGTGCGGTGTTGCCCCTGTTGATCCACGGTGACTTGGTATGGGTTAGGTACTTGCACAATTTTGTAAGGTCCGTTGAATCGGGGGGAGGTCTTCGGTGGGGTAGGGAGGTTTGCAACCACAACAGATTGGCCAGGTGTAATTCATCGGGTCGGTCAGGATCACGTGACGGTTTTGTGATCATCGGCATTTTACCCTCCCGGAAGAGAGCTGAGAGCTCATATAGTCCGATCTAAGGGCAAAGCCTTGACCTTCACACACGCACACACCCATCCTCTTGCTCAAGGAGGACAGTGACCACCCACTTTGTCAGTGAAACTTTTTCGCATCCCGAGCAAGGCGCGAACCCCCATCTTAGCAAATGCTAGGCGAGAGCGTTACCACTGCACCAGCGAGCGGTGTATGGGTTGGAGTGGGTTGTGTCAGGTGCTAGATCTTGTTTTGAGTGTAGGTGGTGGAGGCGGCGTTTGAGGTGGTGGAGAGGGTCGATGGTGGAGGGTGGAGTGGGCGGTTGTAGGTGGTGGCGGAGTGGCAGGAGTAGGGGTGGTTCCCCGAAGACTCTCTCGTGCGGGCACGTATTTAACCCCCATTGTATGATCTTGACGTGTGCAGGCCAGTCTTCATTCCCCGTTTGCATAATGCGTGTGCAGACCTGATTCATAAGGGAGCAATGGCTTCTCTCGCATATGCTGTTGCCTTGGGGCCAGTAGGGGGATGAGTGAGAGATGTTGTATCCGAATATGCTGGCTAGTTCTTCCCAGATTTTTCCTGTAAATTCTGGAGCATTATCCGAATGAAGGGCCTGTGGAATCCCAAAGTAAGGGAAAACATGTCTGGTGAGGGCGTCAGCGACTGCCAGTGCGGTGTGATCCTTGGCGGGGCAGGCGATGATGAATTTAGAATATACATCCACGAAGGTAATTATGTACTTGTAGCCTGCTTTTGGTGTGAGGGGGCCGACGACGTCTAGGGAGAGTAGTTGCCACGGTTTTTGTGCTGTGACTTTTCCTGTAGGGCCTGGCGTTCGGATGATGTCCTTCCCAAGGGCGCATGCTCGGCATGATTGTATGATCTTTGCGATGGTGGATGGGTTTGGGGTCCAGTACATGTCGCTAAAGACTTGTAGCAGCTTCTTCGTTCCCAGGTGAATGCCGTTGTGGGCATGGAGGTGGAGCATGGTGTCGTGGGCCGTAGCTGGGCTGAGGACAATGTGTCCGTTCGGGTCAAAGAGATGTTCGCCATGTGGGTGGAGTTTGGTGAATGTGGTCTGTGGAATCCAAGTTGGGCGTTGTTTATCATTCCACATTTGGACCAGGTCGGGTTCTGTCTTGATGGCGTTGATTGGGAGACGGGATAGGGCATCGGCGTTGGTGTGTAGCTTGCCTGGTCGGTATGCGATTTCGAAGTCATATTCTTCGAGGGATTCTCGCCAGCGTATCAGTTGGGCATTGTTTGTGTTTGACTGCCGTAGCCATTGTAGGGATTGGTGATCCATAATGACTACTACGTGGGTGCCTGAGATGTAGGACTTGAAATATTCTAGGGACCAGATGATCCCTAGGCACTCACGCTTTGTGGCCGCGTAGTTTCGCTCTGCTGTGTTCAGGGTGCGACTGGCACAGGCGATGATGTGTTCTCTCCCATTTTGTACTTGCGCAAGGACAGCTCCTATGGCGATGAGGGACACATCAGTATACAGGTGGAGTGGGAGGTTGTAGTCTGGGAACGCGACTACTGGGGCGGTGGTTAATTTTGATTTGAGGGTGTTGAAGGCCGTTTTTCTTGTCTCGGTCCACACAAAAGGCTCACCTTTTTTTGTTAGTTCGTGAAGGGGTTTTGCGATGTCAGCGAATCCTTTGACGAATCGCCTGTAGTACGATGTTAACCCCAGGAATGCTCTGACTTCGTGCATGTCGCGGGGTAGTGGGATGTCTGCGATGGCTCGAAGCTTATCTGGGTCTGGTGAGATGCCTTCGGCATTAATGAGATGTCCCAGGAAAGACACTGATCTCTCTGCCAAGACGCATTTCGTTGGTTTCAGTTTTAGTCCTGCTTGGCGTATGCGGTGAAACACTTGCTTGAGGCGGTGAAGGTGGTCGGTCTATGTACGACTGAAGACAATGACGTCGTCAAGGTACAGTATGCTAAGCAAGTCTCCCAAGTTAAACCGCTAAGGACGGACTCCATTAAACGGGAGAATGTGGCAGGGGCGTTGCAGAGTCCGAAAGGGAGGACATTGAATTCATAATGTTTGCCATTCGATGTGGAGAAGGCGGTTTTGTGTTTGTCGTCGGGATCCACAGGGACTTGCCAGTAACCAGACTGCAGGTCTAAGGTGGAGAACCATGTTGAGCCATGTAACGAGTCAAGTGAGTCGTCGATGCGTGGTAGGGGGGTGGGGTCTTTGATTGTGACATCATTTACTCGGCGGTAGTCAACACAGAAACGCATTGTCCCATCTTTTTTCCTTACGAGTACCACCGGAGAGGACCATGGGCTAGTAGAGTTGGAGATTACGCCGGCATCTAGCATGTCCTGGACCTGCCGGTCTTCTTCCTCTCGTTGCTTAGGATTTTTCCGTCGTGATGGTTGGCGAATTGGAGGTCCTGTCGTGTGTATCTCGTGGCTGAGATAGGTGGTATGCCCAAGGTCGGTCGGGCCTGAGGAGAATAGGTCTTGAAAATCCAGGAGGAGTTGTTGGAGGCTGTTGGCTTGGGTAGGGGATAGGTGTGATGGTAGGGTGGGGAGAGTGGGTGGGTCTGGGGGTGGTGTTTGGCAGGGTTCGGCTTCTTCAGTATCGCCGATGATGAGTCCTATTGGTAGGGTTAGTGGTGTAGTAGCGAGGTTGGCGATATGGATTTCCTGGGCATGTGGGGGGAGGAAGGTGGGGCTTACTAGACAGGAAGAGAGTGGTCCGGTGGGGATGGATGGTGAGAAGAGAACGAAGGTATGGGAAGGTTTGTTCAGTTTTACCCAAGCTTCATGGTGTGGTGGAATGGTGATAGAGGAGGCGACAGTGGCAGGAAAAGATGGGGAGGGATGCAGATGATGAGTGGTGGGTGGTGGTGATGGGGGTCTAGTGATGTGAGGGGCTGGGTTGGGTTTAGGTGTGTCTGTAGTATGGGACAGGTGAGTGTCTGATGGTAGTGTGTGGGGGTGGGTGTTCTTGTTGTGTCTGGATTGTTTTTTTTTTTTCTTCTTCTTCTTTCTTCCTGACTGCTGGTTGGTTGTTGTGGGCTGGACTGAAGTGGAGGCGGCGTTGATGGCAGTCAATGGTAGCGTGTAATTTCTGGAGGAGGTCCAGCCCTAGATATCCATCATATTGACTGCATGTTGAGTCAAATATGATGAATGGGTGGCTAGTGGATATTTGCTGATGAGTGTGGGTCTGAAGGGCCCGAGTTTCCCCACGGATAGGCAGGGGGCCATCCCCCGCGTCGACGAGGTTGGCTGAGGTGGGGAAGAGGGGGCCGAATGCACCCATGTGGCGGCAGTAGAAGTGGGAGTAGAGGCACGATCTGGCTGCTTCCGTATCCACTAGTAGACGTGCCTTGACCCCGTTTAGCCAAATCTTGTCGTAAACTGGGGGTCTGTAATTCTGTGAGGTGGCCCCCGCCACCGTGGGGAGGTGCGGGGGCGGGCCTAAAAATCCATGTGTTGTGGAGTGGTGTCTTCTTGGTCGTCGTCATCTGTTCCCGAGAGGGCTTGCGGTGGTGCGTCGTCTTCCTGCGTGTCATTGTCTAAGGAGGAGACTTTCTTGCGCCCTTGTTGAAAGCTTCTGTGCCTGCTAGCTTTGAGCTGCTCCCTAATGTCGTGTAGAGGGCAGGTGCGGCTGCAAGCCGTGAATTCCCAGGGGTTAATAGTGATGAGGTTTCCATGCTCCCTGGGGTTTGGTCGCTTCTTCTGCGGGTAAGCTCTAGGGACTGTGGGGGGCGGCTCAGTAGTTGGCTGGTGAGGTGGCAGCTTAGGTTTGGAAGGGGGGTGTTGCCTTGTAGCGAAACGTGTCACCGCGTGGAGTGGCTGTGGTGTGGGGCGGGCGGCGAGCAGACGTCGGACGAGTTGTAGGTCATTTTCCATGTCCCCTGACGGGTCGTAGATTGAGAAATGCTCCCTGACTATGCTGGGGAGGATCCTCAATAGAACATTAAATGTATGGATATCCCGGGCATTTGGTGGTGCCTCAGGATAGGCAGCGCTGACGAGGCGCCTAGCCTGGGTGAATGTGTCATCCAGGTTTCCGTCGTAAGTGAGGGCGTCGAGTTGAGAGAGAGCGACAACTCGGCCTATTGATGGCGTGAATGCCTGTCTCACTATTTGTGAGAATTGGTCCTATGACAGTTCTGGGACGATTTTTGGTGCGACACTAGTGATTATTTTACCCAGGTTAGGTAGTGTGACGGCGATCTTTTCTCTGTCTGTGTCGAACCCTATGTCCAGGAGGGGTTTGACCATGTCCAAATATACGTCTATGTCGCACTGGTCCGGGTTGAACCTTGGCAATTGGATGTGTGGTTTGGCTGCCATTGTAAGTTCCCTTTTGCGTTCCTCCGTGCGTTACTCAGATCTAGAACCACCGCTTGCCACCAGTGTAATGCTGTGTTTTTAAGGCGATTTCTCGTCGTAAAAACACGAGCACTGGAACGGGGTCCTTTTACTAGACCGGATGTAATGCACTAACAAAGGAACAGGGCATAAAAAGAGACAGTATACCGTATCACATCTATTGCTTATGTTCTACTCATTACAGTGTACATACAACGATATTTAGTACATAGGAGAACAGAGATACAAGAATACACTCATCTGCATAGAATGATCCAATATATATTAACACTGTGGCACAGGGCAGTCGTGGATATTCTTTACTGTTACTTGAATGGAATATTACGTCACTGTGGTTGTTAGTTTGAATTAATTATTATGTCACTTCAAGATAATAATAAACTGGGGAGTTTCACTTTAGATCACTGCGATTGGGAGTCTGTGTCGGAGATATTACTATAATAGAGGTAGGGTGCGGATGGCGACACTCGACACTGTCACCAAGTCGCGGGGGCGCATACACTTGCCTTTCGGCTCACTCACGCACCTACCTCTAGTTTCACAGAAAACTCCCTGGTTCCTTGATGTAGGGGGGGGGGACTGAGTTATTTATCACTTTACACTCTGTACCCTGATTACACGTATTTCTGTTATGCCACTGTTTCATATATCTTCTACAAAACACTGTCACTGTACTCTGGATCACTGTCACTGTCACTGTCTTACCCTTGTTTCCTGGGTTATTAAATCACTGGTACTTACTGTCAGGGAGGCTCCCTTGTCTGGGGCCTCGACCTGAGGGGCGGCTCCTTCCTAGGGCCGCGCTGGTGGGGTGCAGGGAGGCCCTGTGGTCTGAGGGCCTCGACCTGATTGGGGGCCCTCGGGACTTGGGCCGAACAGCCGGAGTAGTCGGGCCTGTTTCCTCTGCCTCCGGGGAGTGAGGGAGCCTGGATCTCCGTCGTTGTAGACTGCGGTGGAGGGCCTGGGCGTCCTGGGACTGCGGGTGCTCAGGGGGAGAGGCGCCGTCAGGGCTGGGCTGCGGCAGCGTCTCCTGTAGGGCTCCGACAGGGCTAAAGAACTCCCGGGTGTGGGCGGTAAGTCCGTTATCGGGCCTTACCACCACTCTAGTGCCTCCTCCTGGCCTATAAGCCTGGATGGTGACAAAGGGCTCCCCGAAGGGAAAGAGGCTAAAGGGAGACTCACGCTCTTCGTGGTTCCCTGAGTGTGTCTATAGGTCTGAGTCGGGGCTCTACTTCCCCTATTGTGCACTTTGGCTGTAGCCGTGAACTTGCCCGGCGAGCGGGGGACTCCTATAGGGTGATCGAGGTCGTCCTTTCGCCGTGGCAAGGTACCGCCGGCGTGGTGTTCCTCCCGCAGTAGGAGACAAGCCGGAGTGAGGGGCTCAGGAGCCGCACTCTCTCCAACACGGACAGATCCTACCGTCAGGGAATTTTCCACCCTGGTACGTGCCCCGGCCGAAACCGAGTGTCTGCCCATACGGAAAGTGACTAACGGATGAACAGGTTCACCCGTCCGTTGCGGCAAGATACCGACCCCGGGATGCCGCTTCCGTAATTGGGTAGCGCTACACGTACGGTAGCAGGGTCTCTCTACCCTGGACCGTATTCTGGCCGTAGCCAAAGAACAACTGGAGAGGGATGCACACAGGCAACTCTCTCTCAGCGTGTTAAGGCCGGAGCCTGGGGTCACCTTCCCCTTTACACACTCTGTCAGGCCGTAGCCTGTGTCTATCTCTCTTTCTCTCTTTTGGCCGTAACCTTGGGCCTCTTCCTGCCCTTGGGCCTCTTCCTGCCCTAGAGGGTGTAACAAGACCGTCAATACGGTGTTACCTGGGACTGACCTCTTTTCAGTCCCACCCCTGGTCTGACAGTCACTACCTCGCCCGCACAGTAGTTCAGTTGGCCTGAACACCTGGGGTTGGGGCACTTGCGGGGAATAGGGGCTCAGGGTCGGGATACCCTGATGACCCTCATGCCCGGGACTACTAACCTCACCGGTGTGTCCTCCTGGGGTGGTGGTAGGGTGGCGGCTCGGTGGTGGTGTGGGAGGTCCTGCGGCGGGCACGGCGGGCATTTTACCACCCTCCGAGTCGTTGAAGTCACGGCCCCGTGACTGGAGGTGGTAGGTGGTAGAGGTGGCTGTCTGGTAGGCCGGGGTAAGGTGTTGGGTGAAGCTGACCCAGTGCGTGGTGAATTGGCTGGGCTCCTGGTGGGGGCTGAGCGTGAAGTGGAGGGAGGACGGCTGGTTGGTCCAGCGTAGGAGGCGTAGCAGGTGGTCGGTGCCTCTGATTCTGGTTGGTGGGTGGTCGTAAGGTTGCCATCGGACTTTTGTCACCTTCATCTCGGGGAATGGTGCCTGGTGGGGAGATGAAATTTGAATGCTGGAGAGTGATGGGAGGTTGGTGCTTTTATTTGGGCTAATTTGGTATGAGGAGCGTTGTCCTTTGAGGAATTGGGAGTTGGGAAATTTCCAATGTGCTTGGTGGAGGGGTAGGGTTATGGGGGAGGTGTTGGGGGTTGGTGGGGATGGTGGATTTTGGGGTAGGTGTGTGCTGGGTGGAGGTGTCGGGGTGTATCTTGCGGGTGGGCGTGAGAGTCGTCCTGATCTGGTGGTGGTCGTGGTTATGGTGGGTGTGGGTGGTGAGGCTGGTTGAGTGCGTGGTGGCGGTGAGGGTGTCTGGTGGTGAGGGGGGGGGATGGTTGGTGGTGCGGTGTGGCGTGTATAATGGGAGTGGTCATGAGGAAGGGCGGTGGTGGGTGTGGGGGTGGTGTAACTCTCGGGGGGGGGGGCGGCTGTGATGACGAGGGCGCCCTGGGTGGGGTGGACTGCGAGGTGGTGGTGGAGGGGTGTTCGGTGGGTGAATGTCTGGTTGTGAAGGAGTGGTGGTGGTATGAGGTTGTGGTGATGATGTATTGGGGGGTGGGCTGGTAGCTGGAGAGTTTGAGGAGGGGGGTGAGAAGGAGTAGTAGTAGGAGTCTGGGGGGTGATGTTGAGGAAGGTCAGGGTGGCCAGGTGTGCGGGCCGGGGTGGAGGTAGGCTTAGTGCGGGGGTGGGTGGTGTCGGGTAGGTTGAAGGGGCGCACGTGGCGGTTTCTATATGTGCGGTGTTGCCCCTGTTGATCCACGGTGACTTGGTTTGGGTTAGGTACTTGCACAATTTTGTAAGGTCCGTTGAATCGGGGGGAGGTCTTCAGTGGGGTAGGGAGGTTTGCAACCACAACAGATTGGCCAGGTGTGTATGGGTTGGAGTGGGTTGTGTCAGATGCTAGATCTTGTTTTGAGTGTAGGTGGTGGAGGCAGCGTTTGAGGTGATGGAGAGGGTCGGTGGTGGAGGGTGGAGTGGGCGGTTGTAGGTGGTGGCGGAGTGGCAGGAGTAGGGGTGGTTCCCCGAAGACTCTCTCGTGCGGGGTTATTCCATCTTCTCTTGGGCATGTATTTAACCCCCATTGTATGATCTTGACGTGTGCAGGCCAGTCTTCATTCCCCGTTTGCATAATGCGTGTGCGGACCTGATTCATAAGGGAGCGATGGCTTCTCTCGCAAATGCTGTTGCCTTGGGGCCAGTAGGGGGATGAGTGAGAGATATTGTATCCGAATATGCTGGCTAGTTCTTCCCAGATTTTTCCTGTAAATTCTGGAGCATTATCCGAATGAAGGGCCTGTGGAATCCCAAAGTAAGGGAAAACATATCTGGTGAGGGCGTCAGCGACTGCCAGTGCGGTGTGATCCTTGGCGGGGCAGGCGATGATGAATTTAGAATATACATCCACGAAGGTAATTATGTACTTGTAGCCTGCTTTTGGTGTGAGGGGGCCGACGACGTCTAGGGAGAGTAGTTGCCACAGTTTTTGTGCTGTGACTTTTCCAGTAGGGCCTGGCATTCGGGTGATGTCCTTCCCAAGGGCGCATGCTCGGCATGATTGTATGATCTTCTTTGCGATGGTGGATGGGTTTGGGGTCCAGTACATGTCGTTAAAGACTTGTAGCAGCTTCTTCGTTCCCAGGTGAATGCCGTTGTGGGCATGGAGGTGGAGCATGGTGTCGTGGGCCATAGCTGGCCTGAGGACAACGTGTCCGTTCGGGTCAAAGAGATGTTCGCCATGTGGGTGGAGTTTGGTGAATGTGGTCTGTGGAATCCAAGTTGGGCGTTGTTTATTATTCCACATTTGGACCAGGTCGGGTTCTGTCTTGATGGCGTTGATTGGGAGACGGGATAGGGCATCGGCGTTGGTGTGTAGCTTGCCTGGTCGGTATGCGATTTCGAAGTCATATTCTTCGAGGGATTCTCGCCAGCGTATCAGTTGGGCATTGTTTGTGTTTGACTGCCGTAGCCATTGTAAGGATTGGTGATCCGTAATGACTACTACGTGGGTGCCTGAGATGTAGGACTTGAAATATTCTAGGGACCAGATGATCCCTAGGCACTCACGCTTTGTGGCCGCGTAGTTTCGCTCTGCTGTGTTCAGGGTGCGACTGGCACAGGCGATGATGTGTTCTCTCCCATTTTGTACTTGCGCAAGGACAGCTCCTATGGCGATGAGGGACACATCAGTATACAGGCGGAGTGGGAGGTTGTTGTCTGGGAACACGACTACTGGGGCGGTGGTTAATTTTGATTTGAGGGTGTTGAAGGCCGTTTTTCTTGTCTCGGTCCACACAAAAGGCTCACCTTTTTTTGTTAGTTTGTGAAGGGGTTTTGCGATGTCAGCGAATCCTTTGACGAATCGCCTGTAGTACGATGTTAACCCCAGGAAGGCTCTGACTTCGTGCACGTCGTGGGGTAGTGGGATGTCTGCGATGGCTCAAAGCTTATCTGGGTCTGATGAGATGCCTTCGGCATTAATGAGATGTCCCAGGAAAGACACTGATCTCTCTGCCAAGACGCATTTCGTTGGTTTCAGTTTTAGTCCTGCTTGGCGTATGCGGTGAAACACTTGCTTGAGGCGGTGAAGGTGGTCGGTCCATGTACGACTGAAGACAATGACGTCGTCGAGGTATGCTAAGCAAGTCTCCCAAGTTAAACCGCTAAGGACGGACTCCATTAAACGGGAGAATGTGGCAGGGGCGTTGCAGAGTCCGAAAGGGAGGACATTGAATTCATAATGTTTGCCATTCGATGTGGTGAAGGCGGTTTTGTGTTTGTCGTCGGGATGCACAGGGACTTGCCAGTAACCAGACTGCAGGTCTAAGGTGGAGAACCATGTCGAGCCATGTAACGAGTCAAGTGAGTCGTCGATGCGTGGTAGGGGGGTGGCGTCTTTGATTGTGACATCATTTACTCGGCGGTAGTCAACACAGAAACGCATTGTCCCGTCTTTTTTCCTTATGAGTACCACCGGAGAGGACCATGGGCTAATAGAGTTGGAGATTACGCCGGCATCTAGCATGTCCTGGACCTGCCGGTCTTCTTCCTCTCGTTGCTTAGGATTTTTCCGTCATGATGGTTGGCGAATTGGAGGTCCGGTCGTGTGTATCTCATGGCTGAGATAGGTGGTATGCCCAAGGTTGGTCGGGCCTGCGGAGAATAGGTCTTGAAAATCCAGGAGGAGTTGTCGGAGGCTGTTGGCTTGGGTAGGGGATAGGTGTGATGGTAGGGCGGGGAGAGTGGGTGGGTCTGGGGGTGGTGTTTGGCAGGGTTCGGCTTCTTCAGTATCGCCAATGATGAGTCCTCTTGGTAGGGTTAGTGGTGTAGTAGCGAGGTTGGCGATATGGATTTCCTGGGCATGTGGGGGGAGGAAGGTGGGGCTTACTAGACAGGAAGAGAGTGGTCCGGTGGGGATGGATGGTGAGAAGAGAACGGAGGTATGGGAAGGTTTGTTCAGTTTTACCCAAGCTTCATGGTGTGGTGGAATGGTGATAGAGGAGGCTACAGTGGCAGGAAAAGATGGGGAGGGATGCAGATGATGAGTGTTGGGTGGTGATGATGGGGGTCTAGTGATGTGAGGGGTTGGGTTGGGTTTAGGTGTGTCTGTAGTATGGGACAGGTGAGTGTCTGATGGTAGTGTGTGGGGGTGGGTGTTCTTGTTGTGTCTGCGATGTTTGTTTTTTTTCTTCTTCTTCTTTCTTCCTGACTGCTGGTTGGTTGTGGCGGGCTGGACTGAAGTGGAGGCGGCGTTGATGGCAGTCAATGGTGGCGTGTAATTTCTGGAGGAGGTCCAGCCCTAGATATCCATCATACTGACTGCATGTTGAGTCGAATATGATGAATGGGTGGCTAGTGGATATTTCCTGATGGGTGTGGGTCTGAAGGGCCCAAGTTTCCCCACGGATAGGCAGGGGGCCGTCCCCTGCGTCGACGAGGTTGGCTGAGGTGGGGAAGAGGGGGCCGAATGCACCCATGTGGCGGGAGTAGAAGTGGGAGTAGAGGCATGATCTGGCTGCTCCCGTATCCACTAGTAGACGTGCCTTGACCCCGTTTAGCCAAATCTTGTCGTAAACTGGGGGTCTGTAATTCTGTGAGGTGGCCCCCGCCACTGTGGGGAGGTGCGGGGGCGGGCCTAAAGATCCATCTGTTGTGGAGTGGTGTCTTCTTGGTCGTCGTCGTCTGTTCCTGAGAGGGTTTGCGGTGGTGCATCGTCTTCCTGGGCGTCGTCGTCTAAGGAGGAGACTTTCTTGCGCCCTTGTTGAAAGCTTCTGCGCCTGCTAGCTTTGAGCTTCTCCCTAATGTCGTGTAGAGGGCAGGTGCGGCTGCAAGCCGTGAATTCCCAGGGGTTAATAGTGATGAGGTTTCCATGCTCCCTGGGGTTTGGTCGCTTCTTCTGCGGGTAAGCTCTAGGGACTGTGGGGGGCGGCTCAGTAGTTGGCTGGTGAGGCGGCAGCTTAGGTTTGGAAGGGGGGTGTTGCCTTGTAGGGAAACGTGTCACCGCGTGGAGTGGCTGTGGTGTGGGGCGGGTGGCGAGCAGACGTCGGACGAGTTGTAGGTCATTTTCCATGTCCCCTGACGGGTCGTAGATTGAGAAATGCTCCCTGACTATGCTGGGGAGGATCCTCAATAGAGCATTAAATGTATGGATATCCCGGGCATTTGGTGGTGCCTCAGGATAGGCAGCGCTGACGAGGCGCCTAGCCTGGGTGAATGTGTCATCCAGGTTTCCGTCGTAAGTGAGGGGGTCGAGTTGAGAGAGAGCGACAACTCGGCCTATTGATGGCGTGAATGCCTGTCTCACTATTTGTGAGAATTGGTCCCATGACAGTTCTGGGACGATTTTTGGTGCGACACTAGTGATTATTTTACCCAGGTTAGGTAGTGTGACTGCGATCTTTTCTCTGACTGAGTCGAACCCTATGTCCAGGAGGGGTTTGACCAAGTCCAAATATACGTCTATGTCGCACTGGTCCGGGTTGAACCTTGGCAATTGGATGTGTGGTTTGGCTGCCATTGTAAGTTCCCTTTTGCGTTCCTCCGTGCGTTACTCGGATCTAGAACCACCGCTTGCCACCAGTGTAATGCTGTGTTTTTAAGGCGACTTCTCGTCGTAAAAACACGAGCACTGGAACGGGGTCCTTTTACTAGACCGGATGTAATGCACTAACAAAGGAACAGGGCATAAAAAGAGACAGTATACCGTATCACATCTATTGCTTAAGTTCTACTCATTACAGTGTACATACAACGATATTTAGTACATAGAAGAACAGAGATACAAGAATACACTCATCTGCATAGAATGATCCAATATATATTAACACTGTGGCACAGGGCAGTCGTGGATATTCTTTACTGTTACTTGAATGGAATATTACGTCACTGTGGTTGTTAGTTTGAATTAATTATTATGTCACTTCAAGATAATAATAAACTGGGGAGTTTCACTTTAGATCACTGCGATTGGGAGTCTGTGTCGGAGATATTACTATAATAGAGGTAGGGTGCGGATGGCGACACTCGACACTGTCACCAAGTCGCGGGGGCGCATACACTTGCCTTTCGGCTCACTCACGCACCTACCTCTAGTTTCACAGAAAACTCCCTGGTTCCTTGATGTAGGGGGGGGGGACTGAGTTATTTATCACTTTACACTCCGTACCCTGATTACACGTATTTTTGTTATGCCACCGTTTCATATATCTTCTACAAAACACTGTCACTGTACTGTGGATCACTGTCACTGTCACTGTCTTACCCTTGTTTCCTGGGTTATTAAATCACTGGTACTTACTGTCAGGGAGGCTCCCTTGTCTGGGGCCTCGACCTGAGGGGCGGCTCCTTCCTAGGGCCGCGCTGGTGGGGTGCAGGGAGGCCCTGTGGTCTGGGGGCCTAGACCTGATTGGGGGCCCTCAGGACTAGGGCCGAACAGCCGGAGTGGTCGGGCCTGCTTCCTCTGCCTCCGGGGAGTGAGGGAGCCTGGATCTCCATTGTTGTAGACTGCGGTGGAGGGCCTGGGCGTCCTGGGACTGCGGGTGCTCAGGGGGAGAGGCGCCGTCAGGGCTGGGCTGCGGCAGCGTCTCCTGTAGGGCTCCGACAGGGCTAAAGAACTCCCGGGTGTGGGCGGTAAGTCCGTTATCGGGCCTTGCCACCACTCTAGTGCCTCCTCCTGGCCTATAAGCCTGGATGGCGACAAAGGGCTCCCTGAAGGGAAAGAGGCTAAAGGGAGACTCACGCTCTTCGTGGTTCCCTGAGTGTGTCTATAGGTCTGAATCGGGGCTCTACTTCCCCTATTGTGCACTTTGGCTGTAGCCGTGAACTTGCCCGGCGTGCGGGGGACACCTATAGGGTGATCGAGGTCGTCCTTTCGCCGTGGCAAGGTACCGCCGGCGTGGTGTTCCTCCCGCAGTAGGAGACAAGCTGGAGTGAGGGGCTCAGGAGCCGCACTCTCTCCAACAAGGACAGATCCTACCGTTAGGGAATTCTCCACCCTGGTACGTGCCCCGGCCGAAACCGAGTGTCTGCCCGTATGGAAAGCGACTAACGGATGAACAGGTTCACCCGTCCGTTGCGGCAAGATACCGACCCCAGGACGCCGCTTCCGTAATTGGGTAGCGCTACACGTACGGTAGCAGGGTCTCTCTACCCTGGACCGTATTCTGGCCGTAGCCAAAGAACAACTGGAGAGGGATGCACACAGGCAACTCTCTCTCCTCAGCGTGTTAAGGCCGGAGCCTGGGGTCACCTTCCCCTTTACACACTCTGTCAGGCCGTAGCCTGTGTCTATCTCTCTTTCTCTCTTTTGGCCGTAGCCTTGGGCCTCTTCCTGCCCTAGAGGGTGTAACAAGACCGTCAATACGGTGTTACCTGGGACTGACCTCTTTTCAGTCCCACCCCTGGTCTGACGGTCACTACCCCGCCCGCACAGTAGTTCAGTTTGCCTGAACGCCTGGGGTTGGGGCACTTGCGGGGAATAGGGGCTCAGGGTCGGGATGCCCCGATGACCCTCTTGCCCGGGACTACTAACCTCACCGGTGTGTCCTCCTGGGGTGGTGGTGGGGTGGCGGCTCGGTGGTGGTGTGGGGGGTGGTGAGGTGGGAGGTCCTGCGGCGGGCACGGCGGGCATTTTAGTCAAACATATAAACAATATGGCTAAGTTCTGTAGCCTACTCAGTTGCAGATGGAATGGTATCCAAATGATTAAAGATTAAAGGCTAAACCAGAGAATAGGAACCTCATATTATTTTGTCTAACAGAAACAAAATTAACCCCAAGGATATCCAGAGACGCCAGAAATTTTGATGAATACAATACTGTATTTGGAGAAGAGACAGAAAGTTGAATTAAAGAGGAGGAGTTATGACATCAACATAGAAAATGCTCCAAGTCAAAGAGATAGAACTAGACATACCCTCACAAGTAGAGACATACCCTCACAAGCAGAATTAATTGCAGCAGAGATTTGCACATCTGAAGGGAAAATAATTGTGGCAAATTTATATGTGCCACCCAAGACAAACACATTAGACAGGTGAATATGAGGACCTGGCACAAAGTACAATATGGAGTTTAAAAATCCTACTATATAGACAGCGAGAAAAATCTGAAGATTATGCTAACTGGAAATTTCAACACAAGTATAAATTGGAACACTCTAGATGAAAGAAGCTATGAAAGCTGTTGGGATCAAAAGCTCCTGGTTCTTATGCAAGAGTTTTTCCTAACACAACATATAAAGGCAAACACAAGAAAAAGAGGACCAGAAGATCTCTCAGTAGATCTCATATTTACTAGGCATATAATGAAATTGATGATATAATTTATCACCCTCCTTTCAGCAAAAGCGACCATGCAGTATTAGATTACAATTTCAGGATAGCATAGTCTATGATATAGTTAGTAATGAAAATTACAAAAAGAGGCTAAACTACAAAAAAGGGCAACTATTTTGACCTAAAGAGGTACTCTAAGGAAACGATTGGGAAAAGGAACTAAGAGGACAAGATATACAGTAGATGTTATATACAGAAAATTCTGTGAATTTCACGAAGCAGGAAAACAAAATTATATCCCACAGCAAAAAAATAAATAAATAAAAATAAAAAAAATAAAACGGAAATAAGGATAAACAGCTTAATACTGACTGTAGGAAAGCAAGAATGAGAGAGAGAGAGAGAGAGAGAGAGAGAGAGATTGGCTGTGGATCTGATACAGACAACATAATATTGAGACAGCATATAACATGACAAGCAGGCAAGGTATGATTATACAAGGATAAGGAGAGAAGCTCAAAGGCAGTTTTTACAGCTACATACGTTAGTGATGGGCGATACTCGATTTTTTCTGTAGTCGATTATTTTGATTACTTTTGTGGTCAGTAATCGAATCAATTATTTTTCAATTACTTTTACCTTAAAATAGACTGTTGAGAAGCGGGATTTGCTAGTTAGGTAGTCTGGAAGTTTCTCAATGTTCCTGGTATTATAGGCCTACCATTGCATGTAAGAGTTGCCAGTTGGCCTGCTATTGTGAGCGTAGTTATTTTGTAAGTTGTACATTAATTTTTGTGCCCTTTATCACTACAATGTTTTTTATGGGATTGCTTGTTAAATTATGTAATTTAAGTTTGTATGCTAAAAATTTTTAGAGTATTATGCGGTATAAGAAAACTCCGGCATGTTTTGGATGTCTCCGAGTTGGTAACTGTTTTCACCGTTGTTCCCCCGGGAATGGACGAGAACTTTTTAGAAGTAATAGATCACTCTAGAATATAGGAAACTTTCATAAGGATGGGGAAGTGACTAGAGTAAGCCAGTCAGATTCATTTCAGTTTGAGTGTAGTTCAGTGTCAGTGCGTGTAGTGAAAACAGTGAAGTGTTGCTGGCAAACAGTGAAGTTTCATTGCAGTTTTTGTATCTTCGGTGCTTGTGAAAACAGTCAAGTGAAATTGAAATGCATTAAGTGTAATTATTTGGACAATAAAGAGGGTGTAGTTAAGAAGCCAGTGTTGATTTTCGCCTCAGTTGGTCTTGTGTGCTGTACACCGAAAGGCTGACCATAGGAAGAACAACTCACTGGGCAACGTCCTTCCTATACTGAACTAATGCTGTTGGAGTTTGTGGCAGTGTGGGACGGGGAAGTGACATTGGTGTCGGGAGTGGGATTAAGTACTTCAGTGAGTTTAATCTTTGACATGGAAAAAGGGTGTGCAGACAAGATCCTGAGCTGGGCAGGAGGACGAGATGTCAGTAGCTGCAATCATGAGGCTATTACAAGCACAAATTGAAGGACAGAAAGAACTCAAAAGACAATTACAGGCACAAAATGAAGAAATCAAAGAACAGTCCCAAGCGCAGAGCGAACAGCTAGAGGCACAAAGAGAAGAACAAAAAAAGAATGATATGAACAGCTTCAGGAGGCATTATAGGAGCAACAGAGGGAATTACAACTGAGGATGCAAGGACAGCTAGATGCTTTCATGGGGGAAATTAAGGAAGAGCAGCAACAGCTTAAGGAGGAAGTAGATGCCAAGCTAGAGCAGCAGAAGTATGAGGTAAGCAATAATGTGATAGAGCAGAAAGCATGTAGATGACCAGTTCAAGCATGTAGACTGCCATTTGAAGATACTTTGTGAGAGAAATGAGGCTGTAGAGAATTATTGCAATACTGAGCCTCAGGTTAGTGTACAGGGAGCATTAAAAAAAAAAAAAAAAAAAAAAAAAAAAAAAAAAAGCGTATGGTGGATCTTGACGAATCCCAAGCATCTAAAAGTAACATTATAGGATTGAATAATCAGAATGCAGAAGTTTTAAGCCCTGGACTTAATTATGATGCCCCAGTTTTTAGGCTCTAAACCAGTCAAGTACATGGTTATAATGAGAGTCCAGTTAAAAAGAAACCTCAGGAATTTGATGGTAGAATATCTTGGGAATCTTACTGTGCACAGTTTGAGTTACTTGCTGATCAGAATGGTTGGGATGATAGGCAGAGGGCGGTGCAGCTTGCTACTAGCCTCAAGGGTGCTGTAATGGAAATTCTGGGTCAGATGTCAGTAGAGGAGAGGAACAGTTATCAGTCCTTAGTACAAGTACTGGAGCATAGATATGAAACCATATGCCAAACAGGTTTGCAGAGCAAGATTCCAGAGATGTGTCTGGGCTCGAGGAGAATCCTTACAGCAGCTTGCTCATGACCTGGAGAGTACGGTACACAAGGCGTACCCTGGAGCAGCATCTCTTGGCTATTCTTCTGAGGGACCAATTCATCGATGTTCTTGATAGTGCAGAGATGAAAGTGCAAGTGAAGCAGGTGCAACCGAAAAGCATGCAAAAAGCACTAGCCAGGGCTCTAGAATTTGAGTCCCACGTCAGGTCCAGTATGCCCACTTTTCAGGCAGGTCATAGTGCAAGGTACTGTGAAAAGCCTGGACATAGAAAAGAGGAGTGCTACAAGTGGAAGATGGAACAGGAGAAGACCAGAGGAGGTTGCTGGCTTCGCGGGAAGCCGGGACACAGGAAGGAGGGTTGTTACAAATGGAAGAAGGAGCAAGAACAGAGCAATGCAAGGAAATCTTCAAGTGAAACAAAAGCTTCTTGGACATGTAGTGAGATGGGACACTTCAGTTCTGAGTGTCTGAAGAAGAAAAAAGAGGATAAGAAGAAGGTTGCAGAAGACCAGAAAGAAGCGGAAAACTAGTGTTATGAGGCAACCACCAGCCAACTTTTCCCCACCACCGAGAAAATGCAAGAGAACTGCAATCGACACTGTGCAAGTAGACGGAAGAATAGACGGAAAGAAGTGTTCCTTGGTGATTGATTCAGCCTCAGGGCAGACTTTTGTGAGGCCTGATGTGTTACATCATTGATATCTGCCTGAGTCATAAGAGCAACTGTGGCGTAACTGGGCACTGCACAGAACTAATGTCTGGATTGAAGTGGCAGGGCAAGAAGCTAATCTTCCAGTCTACATGGCCAACATGGAGGATCCATGCCTTCTTGATCTGGATTATCTGAAGTCCATGGAGTGTCAGTTGGACTTCTACTCCATGAAGCTGAAGGTTCAAGGAAAGTCAGTTCCTGTCACGGCAGTGAGACGTACCAGTTCTGGTGGCAAGGTGAGAAAGCTCAGCACTACAGTGATACCCTTAAGGTCAGAACTCCTTAAGTATAAGGTGAGTGGCTCTTTTGACAGCTGTCTAGGGGTAGTGCAGCCTGATGTACGGTGCGAGACGAAGGCTGGAGTGATGGTGGGGAGAACTTAGGTAGAAGCAGGTGCAGATGAAGTGCCAATTGTGGTGGCCAATTTCTCCCGTGGACCACAGAAGATCAATGAGGGAGAAGTTCTGGGACTGTGCAAACGGTGGACCCTGAGTGGCATCAGAGGAAGGCCTGTAAAGGGAGTGCAGTCAGGGAAGACGGGTACCTGCCAAACCACTTACAACACCTATTTTCAAGGAGTTGCCAATGCCTAGATGGCTCACAAGTGCTGAAGTTGAGGCAGCTGCTGACGAAGTTTGCTGATGTCTTCTATACCTATACCAGAGACCTAGACCTGGGGTGCACTGAGCTGGTGGACCATGGTATAGACACCGGGGATCACCACCCAATTAAACAGCCAGTGCGGAGGATGGTGCCAGCCCAGCGGCAAAAAATGGAGGTGATGGAGAATTTCCAAAGTCAAGGAGTGATAGAAAAGTCCAGCAGTCCTTGGGCATCAGCAGTGGTTCTGGTAGGAAAGAAGGATGGCTCAGTAGGTGCTGCCTAGATTATTGAGCCCTGAATGAAGTGACAGTGAAGGATGCATACCCCTTGCCAAGAACTGATTACACCCTGGATGCTCTGTCAGATGCCAAGTGGTTCTCCACCCTGGACTTGAAGGCAGGATACCACCAGGTCAAGGTTGCAGAGAAGAACAAGGAAAAAGCAGCCGTTTCATAGGGGCGGGGTGTATGGCAGTTTAAGGTGATGCTTTTTGGCGTATGCAATGCCCCAGCTATTTTTGAGCGTCTAATGGATCGCGTACTGGAAGGCCTGCAGTGGCAGACAGCCCTCATCTATCTGGACGATGTAATTGTGTTTGGACAGACTTTCGACCAGGAATTGGAGAGGCTATCGGAGGTGTTCAACAGGATCTGAGCAGAGCACCTCATGCTGAACCACAGGAAGTGCTACTTGCTTCAGAAGGAAGTCAAGTACCTGGGACACATTGTAGGTGAAACTGGAGTCTGTACTGACCCAGAGAAGGTGGTAGCTGTGGAAAACTGGCCAGTTCCAACTTGTGTGGAAGAGCTACGGACTTTCCTGGGCTTGTACATCTACTATTGGCATTTTGTCAAGGACTTTGCAACGATTGCTGCACCTCTGCACAAGTTGTTGGGGAAGAGACTGAAGTTTGCATGGACTGTAATGACTCAGAAGTTCTTCGACGAACTCAAGCATGCACTGGCAAGCTCTCCAATATTGCTGTACCCTGATCAGGGTCAGCCATTTATCTTGGACTGTGATGGTATTAGCGGAGTCCTGTTGCAGAAGATGGATGACAAGGAGTATGTGGTGGTGTATTACAGCAAGAAGCTAAGCCCAACAGACAAGAACTACTGTGTTACCTGTAAGGAGCTCTTGGCAGTGATGAAGAGCCTTGATTTTTTCCATCCTTATTTGTGTGGGTCCTACTTCACCATCATGAGAGACCATGCGGCACTGAAGTGGCTGAAGATGTTAAAGAATTCGGAAGAACAACTGGCATGCTGGCTTGGGAAGCTAGACCAGCACAATTATGAGATTCAGCATCGTCCCGGGCGTGTACATGGAAATACTGACAACCTCAGTGTCTTGTGACCCAGAGTGCCGGCAGTGTAGTAAAAAAGATCATAGTAAGAAATGCAGCCGTACTGCAGTGACAGGGCCAGGATCAGATGTAGAAGATCTGAAGAGGATGCAGATTTACAACCAGTGCTAGAGTGGCTGCAGCAGAGTACAGTCCAACCATCTTTGGAAGAAGTTTCCAGGTTAAGCCCTGCAACCAAGAGCTACTGGAGTCCGAGGGACCTTCTTCGTTTGAACAACAGACTACTGGAGCATCAGTGGAAGACACCAGTTGGTCTCAGCAAGTATTGGCAACTGGTGGTTCCGAAGAAAATGAGGTCTGGGATCTTGGATGAGTACCATAACCAGATCACTAGTGGGCACATGGGAGTGAAGAAAACTCTAAGTTGGCTGCAACAGAGGTTCTACTGGACTGGCATGTTGCAGGATGTTGAAGAGTGGTGTCTGGCCTGTGATGTATGCTGTGCCAAGAAGGGTCCCAAGAAACATGGGTGCGCCCCTCTTCAGCTGTACCAAGTGGGTGCACCAATGAAAAGAGTCGTGGTAGACATTCCTGGATCTCTACCACTCACTGAAAGAGGAAACCAGTATATATGTGTTGCCATGGACTACTTCACAAAGTGGCCAGAAACCTATGCCTTCCCTGATGAAGAAGCTGCGACTGTTGCTCAGGTGTTGGTTGACCAGTTTTTCTGTTGTTTTGGGATGCCACAGGAGCTACATTCAGACCAGGGTAGCAACTTCGAGTCTGCTGTGGTCCGTGGGTGCTGCAAGTTACTGGGGATCAAGAAGACCAGGATGACCCTTCTAAGGCCACAGTCCGATGGGATGGAGAAGAAATTCAACTGGACCCTGGGACAAGAACTGACCAAGTACTGCATAGAGGGAGAAACGGAATGGGACCAGAAATTACCTGCATTGCTGATGGTATATTGGTCATCATCTCATGAGTACCAGCTACACTCCTGCAAAACGAATGCTGGGTGACGACTTGCGCTAACCTGTTGACTTGTTAGTGGGAAGACCACCTGGTGAGGAGCTGCCTATAGACACCTCCAGCAATGCAAAGCATGTTCTTGAAAGGCTGGGTGAGGTATATCATTAAGTGCAAGGAGCCCTTAAGTTTTCAGGAGAGGTGATGAAGTGTAAGTATGATACCAAGGCAAGTGAGGTGAGCTTCAAGGATGGTGACCAAATCTGGTTAAACAATCCTCAGCGGAAGAAAAGACAGTCACCGTAGCTGCAGAGTCCATGGGACGGGCCTTTTTATTGTCTTGGACTGCCTCTCGGACGTAACATACCAAATTCGGGGAGGCAGGAAATCTCGCCCAAAGGTGGTACATGTGAATCGTCTGTGGCAGTACCATGGGCCAGGACAGTACAGCTGGGACGTCTCTGAGGTATCGTGCTCACCCGTAACCGAGGATGTTGAGGAGGACCAAGGAGCTGAAGTACAAGAGGATGGTGACAGATTCCCAACAGAAATGCATCAGGAAGAGGATCAAGACATTGCAGTAGGAGTGTGGAGGAGCAGAGATGTCATTGGAAGTGGCATAGGAGAAGATTTGATAAGTTGAAGGATTATTTTGTGTATAATTAAATGTTTAGTTTTATTAAGGATTATGTTTGTATACTGTTACATAGCCTATGATTTCATCATCCTTTGTGTGATTCTAATGTACAGTATGCTGCATGTTTGATCACGAGCGTGTTCTACCTCACTCCCCCCCTCCTCCCTTATAGTAGAGTAAGTCGTTCTTTCTGTTGTCCAGAGCAGGATTGTCAACTCTTTGTCCCCATGGCTTCATTTGGGCGTCCTTCTTACAAGTTGTATCAAGCTCTGCCGGCCCCTATATAATGAGCTCAGTCTCTGCATTATTGCCACTTAGATCTACTCCTCATTTTGCTCACATCTCTGTCCTCCCCTATACAGTTATTATTGTGAGTGCTCAGGAAGTCTCCAACCATCTAGCAGCTGTGTAATTTGAGTATAACTGTTATTGCATTTTTTCTTGTACTGTGTAGCGTATGGTGTTAATTCTTAGGCCTAGTAAGGTTTTTGTGATTCATGTGTTTTGGGTGTCAGCCCTTATTAATAATAATTTGTATCTGTAATAATATATCTTGCATTCACTGAGTATTATCTGGTATTCTCATTTTATCAGGGCTGACTTAGATAAATTTGCTCTTGCTGATTTCGTGTTGATAGAGGCTACTGCAGTTAACCATATATTTAACCTGTTTTTGCCATTACATTATCCTTATGAGTCCTGAATGTTTTGTTGTTAGTTTGAGCATTAAACTTTAACTTGTAATTTTACCTAACTCTTGTTTAGAACCTGGAACTTTACGGGACAGTAGTGATTTTTAGTATTCTCACTTAAAGTGTAGGCCTATATTATCTTTCACTGTTCCGTAACATAAATTTGGCGACCTCTTATCAGGATATTCAGGATATTATCATAAGGATATTGCTTGATATATTGTGACTATGATTTACTCATGATGTCTACTATTACTACACTTGATGAAGCCAAAGATTTTTTGTCAAATGTGCAAACAGCGTGCGATGTAGAAAACAGAACAAAGAATGAACTTAAGCTTGTTGCTCAACAATTGGGAATTGCTGTTCGCTCTCATCATTCTAAAGATCAAATTGTTGGCATGATTAATAAAAGCTTGTTTAATGTAACTCCTCCAAATGAGCAAACGCAGATTGAAATAGCTAAGTTACAGCTAGCTCTGCAGGAGGCTCGTGTTAAGGAAGCTGATTTTCAGGCTCGTGCTAAGGAGGCTGAGTTTCAGGCTCGTGCTAAGGAGGCTGAGTCTCAGGCTAAGGAGGCGGAGTCTCAGGCTCGTATTCAGGAGGCTGAATTTCAGGCAAATGCTCGTATTCAGGAGGCACAGCCACAGGCTCAGGCACAAATTGAACTTGCTAGGATTCAGGCAGACCATGAGTATCGCATGAAACAAGGTGGAACTGGATCATCTAGCTCTGATGATTTTGATGTGGCTAAAAATGTTAAACTTGTCCCTCCATTTAATGAATCTGATTTAACAAAGTATTTTCAGTTGTTTGAGAGGGTAGCTACAGGTTTTAATTGACCCAAAAAGTATTGGCCAGTACTCCTTCAAACTGTTCTCACCGGTAAAGCTCAAGTAACTTATGCATCTTTGCCTCAGGATCAATCTGATAATTATGATGTAGTTAAGAGCTTGATTCTTAAGGCCTATGAGCTTGTTCCTGAAGCCTATAGAGTAAAATTTAGGACAACTTATAAGCAAGATAAGCAATCCCATGTTGAGTATGCAAAAATCAAAGAAGATCTGTTAGAGCAGTGGTTAAATTCTAAGAATGTGGATTCTGATTTTGACAAATTTAAGCAGATGATTTTGCTGGAGGACTTCAAAAGGTGTATTAATAAAGATGTAAGCCTATATCTTGATGAGAAAAGAATAGATAATTTGTCTGATGCTGCAGTTTTAGCTGATGAATGTGTTCTCACTCACAAGAGATATTCTAAAGAAAAAAGGAAAGCTGAGAGTAAGTACGTTGCCTCTACTCAGAGTACAGGTAACAGGAAAGAGGATAAAGATGATGTTTCTCTGGAAGTAAATACCAGCTTAACCTCTAGATTTCAGAAAAGTAAATTTACTTACTGTAGTAAGCTTGGTCATACTACGGAGAAATGTTTCAGGAGACAGCGTGATGTGAACAAAAAGAAGTCTTTAAATATTCAGTCAATTGGTCTAGTGTCCACCCTTGAGAGTTCCCAGAATTCTTTAACTGACTTAACTGAACCTGCTTTGAGGGGTAAATTAAATTCTCATGATGAAGCTCCTCTTTTGAGCAGTAACGTGGGTGACACTCTCAAGAGTTCATGTGCTAATTTCCTGTCTGATGGTTTTGTCAGTCCTCTGGACAGTAATGACAGGAAATCAGTTAAAATATATCGTGATACAGGTGCTTGCTAATCCCTTATGCTGACCAGTGTTCTAGGCTCTAATGTTAATTCCTCTGATGAAACTGTAATCTTACAAGGTGTAGGGAATAATTACTTCTCTGTCCCTCTGTGCAGAGTGAATTTAGAGTCTGGTTTTGTTAATGGTTCCGTTATGGTTGGGTTGGTTGAGACACTCCCAATGTCAGGTGTAACTTTCTTACTTGGAAATGATATTGGTGGAAGTCAAGTGTGTCCAGCCCCTCAGTTGTCTAGTGAGCCAGTGGCTGCGGCCCAGGACTGTGATGTCCCTGATGTGTTCCCTACATGTGCTGTCACTAGGGCTAAGTCTAAAGTTACTGGTGACTTAGAGGATAATGATGATGATGATGATGTTATCCTAGCTGACACTTTTCTTGCTAATTTGGACCACTCACCAGATGAGGCAGTACCCCGTAGTTTTGATAATTTGTCTCGTCAAGAGTTGGTTGAGTTGCAGGTTGCTGACCCTGAGTTGAAAGGTCTAGCTAACTCTGCTTGCAGTAAGGAAGAGTCAGCTGCTGATTCTACTTGTTATTATATAGTCAGGAGTACTTATGTGCAAGTGGAGACCCCCAACAGCATCAGCTGACTGTGAATGGGAGGTTGTACATCAAGTTGTCATCCCTCGTGTTTGTAGGCAGGATATCATTAGAGTGGCTCATGATTCCAGTTTGGCAGGACACCTTGGAGTGAGGAAGACTGTGGTACGCATTTTGAAACACTTCTACTGGCCAGGTATCTTCAGGGATGTTTCCTGGTATTGTAAGTCTTGTCACACCTGTCAAGTTGTGGGGAAGTGTAATCAGACCGAAAAGGTTGCACCTCTAGTTCCCATTCCTCCTTTTGAGGCGCCATTCACCAGTGTGTTGGTGGATATTGTGGGCCCTCTTCCTAAGACTTCTTTAGGATTTTCTTGTGTGTTGACCCTGATTGATATGGCTACTCGTTATCCTGAAGCCATTCCACTTAGAAATATCTCAGCAAAGAACGTGATTAAGGAAATGCTAGGGTTCTTCACAAAGTTTGGTCTGCCCAAGGAGGTACAGTCAGACCGGGGAAGTAATTTCATGTCAAATGTTTTCAAGCAGTCTCTGAAAGAGTTGGGCATCACCCAGATCACGTCTTCAGCTTACCATCCCCAGACCCAAGGAGCGTTGGAGAGATATCATCAAACACTCAAATCGATGCTCAAGAAATACTGTTTGGAGCATCAGAAAGACTGGGATAAAGGTCTTCCATTCGTTGTATTTGCCGCAAGAGAATCTCCAAATGAATCACTGGGCTTCTCACCTTTTGAACTACTGTTTGGCCATGAAGTAAGAGGACCCCTTAAGTTACTCAAGGAATGCTGGCTGTTGAAGGAAGATGACATCAACCTGCTGGAGTATGTGATGAAGTTCAAAGAACGGCTGTCCACTGCTTTACAGCTGGCGAGAGAGAATTTAGGAGCTGCTCAGGAGAAGATGAAGACTTGGTATGATAAGAAGTCCAGGTTACGCCACTTTCAGCCAAGAGATCAGGTTTTGATTCTGCTACCGGTGCATGGGCAACCTCTTCAAGCCAAGTTTAGTGGTCCTTATTTCGTGGAGAAGAAACTCAGTGATGTCAACTATGTCATCGCCACACCAGATCGTAGAAAGAAGCAACTTTGTCACATCAACATGCTAAAGTTATATCACAGGCGGGACGAAAATAACCCAGTCTGCACTGTAGCTGTTCCACCCGAGTCTGCAAGTGAAGTTCTCCCATGCAGCATGAGCCTGAGTGATAGTTGTGGGAAGAATCCTGATATCATGAATGATCTCCAGACTAAGCTTTCTCATCTACCTCCCGAGGAAAGGCAGGAGTTTTCGGCATTACTGCAGGAGTACCTGCAAGTGTTCCATGCTACTCCAGGAAGAACCACTGTGTTGATGCATGATGTCGATGTTGGAGATGCAAAGCCAATTAAATTGCCTCCTTACCATGTGAACCCAGTGAAAGTTCCTCTCATCCAGAAGGAGCTTGGCTACCTGTTGGACCACAAGATGATTGAGCCCTGTCAGAGCGAGTGTTCTCCTGTCACTCTAGTCCCTAAGCTAGGTGGGTCACAGCGGCTTTGCATCGACTACAGACGTGTTAATCAGATAACCAAAACAGACACTTACCCTCTCCCTCGCGTGGAAGATTGCATAGACAAGATCGGAAAGGCTAGGTACATAAGTAAGTTTGATTTGTTAAAGGGATACTGGCAAGTACCTATGACTGAACGTGCTAGGGAGATCTCATGTTTTGTAACACTAGGAAAGACTTTTGCATGTTCTGTAATGCCATATGGTGTGAAGAATGCACCAGCCACATTTCAGAAGCTCATGAATGTTGTAACAGAGGGTTTGGCAGGGTGTGTTGTTTATATTGATGATGTATTAATCTTCAGTGACAACTGGAAAGATCACCTATGCCATGTCAGTAAATTTCTTGAGCGTTTGGTTCAGGCTAATCTTGTAGCTAGTTTATCAAAGTGTGAGTTTGGTCAAGCTAAAGTTCAGTACCTTGGGTATGTAATTGGTGATGGACATGTTGCACCACCAGCAGCTAAGGTTCAGGTTATAAGTGATCTTCCCAGACCTAAAAGTAGGAAAGAGCTACAAAGATTTTTGGGAATGGTAGGTTATTACAGGAGATTTGTTCTTAACTTTTCAATTCTTGTATCACCACTTACAGACCTACTGAAAAAGGGAGTTAAATTTGTCTGCACCGATGACTGTGAATCCTCTTTCAGCAGACTTAAAGCTATCCTATTAAGTCAGCCAGTGCTCGCTACTCCAAATTCTGCTAAGCCTTTTAAGATGGCTGTTGACGCAAGTGAAACAGGAGCTGGGGCTGTTTTGCTGCAAGAGGATGATTAGGGTATTGAACACCCTGTATCTTATTACAGTAAGAACTTCACTCCACCTCAAAAGAACTACTCAACTATTGAGAAAGAGCTTTTGGCCTTGATTTTGGGTTTACAGCATTTTTCATTTTATTTGTGTTCTGGTTTTGACCCCATAGTCATTTATACCGATCATAACCCACTGAAATTCCTTAGTAAGTTTAAAGATAAAAATCAGAGATTGACAAGATGGAGTCTACTTCTTCAGGAGTATTCATTAGACATACAGCATGTCAAGGGGAAAGAAAATGTTATTGCAGATTGCTTATCTAGAATTTAGACAGATTGTTTTAGAGTAATAAGAAATTTCCTTTGTAAATTTCTTTTCTTTGTGGGGAGGTGTTACATAGCCTATGATTTCATCATCCTTTGTGTAATTCTAATGTACAGTATGCTGCATGTTTGATCACGAGCGTGTTCTACCTCACTCCCCCCCTCCTCCCTTATAGTAGAGTAAGTCGTTCTTTCTGTTGTTCAGAGCAGGATTGACAACTCTTTGTCCCCATGGCTTCATTTGGCCGTCCTTCTTACAAGTTGTATCAAGCTCTGCCGGCCCCTATATAATGAGCTCAGTCTCTGCATTATTGCCACTTAGATCTACTCCTCATTTTGCTCACATCTCTGTCCTCCCCTATACAGTTGTTTTTATTGTGAGTGCTCAGGAAGTCTCCAACCATCTAGCAGCTGTGTAATTTGAGTATAACTGTTATTGCATTTTTTCTTGTACTGTGTAGCGTAAGGTGTTAATTCTCAGGCCTAGTAAAGATTTTGCGATTCATGTGTTTTGGGTGTCAGCCCTTATTAATAATAATTTGTATCTGTAATAATATATCTTGCATTCACTGAGTATTATCTGGTATTCTCATTTTATCAGGGCTGACTTAGATAAATTTGCTCTTGCTGATTTCGTGTTGTTAGAGGCTATTGCAGTTAACCATATATTTAACCTGTTTTTGCCATTACATTATCCTTATGAGTCCTGAATGTTTTGTTGTTAGTTTGAGCATTAAACTTTAACTTGTAATTTTACCTAACTCTTTTGTTTTGAACCTGGAACTTTACGGGACAGTAGTGATTTTTAGTATTCTCACTTAAAGTGTACATTATCTTTCTCTGTTCCGTAACAATACATTGTGTAGTTCTGTCGAGACGACAAAGGACAAGGGAGGGGGTAGTGTTGAGAAGTGGGATTTGCTAGGTAGTCAGGAAGTTTC
The DNA here is from genome assembly GCF_032717465.1 of Coenobita brevimanus. NCBI lineage: Eukaryota > Metazoa > Arthropoda > Malacostraca > Decapoda > Coenobitidae > Coenobita > Coenobita brevimanus. The sequence continues at coordinate 22,280,228 of NC_137024.1, read as the reverse complement.
TCGATGTTCCTGGTATTTTATCGTTGCTTGTCAGAGTTGCCAGTTTGACTGCTATTGTAAGTTTAGTTATATTGTAAGTTGCACATTAATTTTTGTGCTCTTTTTCACTACAATGTTTTATTTATGGGATTGCTTGTTAAACTTTGTAATTTAACTTAATTTTGTATGCTTAATAATTTAGAGTGTTATGCAGTGTAAGAAAACTCTGGCATGTTTTGGATGTCTCCGAGTTGGTAACTGTTGCCACCGTTGCTCCCTCGGGAATACACGAGAACTTTGTGGAAGTAATAAATCACTCTAGAATATAGGAAACTTATATAAGGATGGGGAAGTGATTAGAGCAAGTCAGTCAATTTCAGTTCAGCTTGAGTGTAATTCAGTGTCAGTGCTTTGCGGTTTGTATAATATCGGTACTTGTTAAAATAGTGAAGTGTTGCTGGCAAACAGTGAAGTGTTACTGCAGTTTTTGTATCTTCGGTGCTTCTGAAAATATTCAAGTAAAGTTGGAAAGCATTAAGTGTAATTATTTGGAAAATAAAGACAGCAAAGTTAAGAAGCTTGTGTTTGTTTTTTCCTCAGTTGGTCTTGTGTGCTGTACACTGAAAGGCTGACCATAGGAAGTACAACTCATTTGGGAACTGAATTACTGCTGTTGGAGCTTGTGGCAGTGTCGGACGGGGACGTAACATTACATGGGTATATTGGTAAAGTAGAGTGTAAGGTAGCCCATAGTTTCATAGCTTCAAATGTAGTCTCTCTCTCTCTCTCTCTCTCTCTCTCTCTCTCTCTCTCTCTCTCTCTCTCTCTCTCTCTCTCTCTCTCTCTCTCTCTCTCTCTCTCTCTCTCTCTCTCTCTCTCTCTCTCAACGAAGCATTAAGGTAATGAAATAGATCCATGAAAATGGAAAAAAAAAAAAATTAGAGCTGAAAATTAAATTAACAAGTAATCAACTCTACTGAGCCGGCCGCCAAACAATCACATGACTCATACTGCCACAAAGCTGGCAGCTGTTCAATGTGCACCTGCCACAGTCTACACAGTGGTACACACGACCTGTCCGCGTACGAGTTAGTTGTTACCAGCCGCGATAGTGATGCTGGTATTGTTTTCAGTTTGTATGTGCTCTTACCTAATTGTATCTTTACAGGAATGAATCAAGCTTGTACTCTCCTGTGTATTAAACCATTTTTATATCTTAAATTATTTAATAGTTTTGGAACATTATTTCATTCGGTAGTAGCCTACATTCCACTGATCAATTGCCCTATTTGGGAAACTGAATTTCCTTACGTCTTTGTCGCCTCTCTCTTTATGTAGTTTTTTGCAGAGTCCTCTTGCTGATGCCTCCCCATAGGGTAAATATTCATTTATGTCAACAGTATTTTCTCTCTCTCTGAGACGCATTTATATAGCATAATCATGTTTCATCTTTTCCTTCCCTCCTGTAGTGTTGGTAGATTCAGTTTTTCTAGTCTTTCTTCGTAGCTTAGATCCCTTAAGCTTGGTATCTATGTACTTTTTCAATCTTATCTGTGTGTTTTTTGAGACGAGGGTTCCAGACTACTGATGCATACTCTGGGGTTGGTCTGATGAATGTTGCTATTATCTTTCTCAGAATGTCTTCATTTGTATATGTTAATGCTATTCTCATATTAGCAAGCAGTGTATACATGCTATGTACTATTGGCCACAAATACTCTTACACATCTCAAATTTGCCTCTCCCAGATTCCTTCTGGTAACACTAACTCTATGTCCAGATGTACGATATCTTATGTTCCCCACCTCACTTCCCCTCTCTCATACTTCTGGCTATTTACTAATTGCTTTGATATTACTTTTTGAGAAAGAAACTGATCTCCCCTTCTCCTCCTTCCGTCCTCCCCCCCCCCTTTCTCTCTCTCTCTCTCTCTCTCTCTCTCCTACTCCCTCCCTTTCTCTCTCTCTCTCTTTCTCTCTCTCCTACTCCCTCCCTTTCTCCGTCCCTCCCTCTCTCTTCTCTCTCCTACTCGCTCCCTCCCTTTCCCCAGTCCCTCTCTCATCCTCCCTCTCCCTATCTCTCGTTCTCCCTCCCTCGCTCCCCTTATTCCCTCTCCCCATCCCCCCCTTCTCTCTGTCTGTCTCATATGCCATGATTCAAATACACATGTTGCAGTGCTAGATTTCTTGCTACAAGTATTTTTCCCTCTCTTACACAAAGGTTTGTTCCTGTATTTCAGTCGTTTCAAGGCGAAATATCCATACATCTCGTCCAGTACTCTTCCATATTTCGTATAAAGCTGAAGTGGAGTTGGTATTATTTACACATCTGTGTATAGGATATTTGAAATACCGGCCGTGGCAACTCAGGTCGCCACCACACCCCCAGGAGGAGCCTACGGAGGGGTAGATGGTGCGCACGGCATGTCCAGTCAATACAGACATAAGTTCACATGGGTCGCGCGCCCCTATTCCCCGGAATGAGCATGACAAGGCCACCTCAGTCCGAGTGCACTACATTTAGGGCGAGCTAACCCTTGCCAGGATCGAGGTGAAGCTGATCCTTCAGCTCCAAGCAGCACCCCAGCAACGGCCAAAAGCCACACAATGCAAGAGGTGGCCCATTGTCACTGCCAATAAGGAGACGGCCTATAGCCGCTCCGACCAAAGGGCCACGGCCTATAGCCGGGCCGCCAAAGAGGAGATGGCCCATATCCGCTCCGTCAGGTGCTGCCTACACCTCTTGCAGAACCCGTGACGGCCCAAAGCCACACGAGGGGAGAGACAGGTATGCCCCCTCTCCTTCTGCAGTTGCCTCGGAGGGCACGACACTGGCGACGACCCACAGCAGCGCCTGTAGGCAGGAGACAGCCCATAGCCACTCCTCGTCTGCACGTTGCCCTCGACAAGGGACTTCGGTGACAACCTACTGCCGTGCCAACAGGCAAGTGAAGGCTCATAGCCATGCTTCGTCTGTGTTCCCATCAGGGAGTTGAGCCTCGGCGATGGTCCAAAGCCGCACCGACAGCGAAGGGATGGTCCATAGCTGCCCTCTGTCTGTTGCCCAAGGGAACCTAATGATGGCCCATAGCAGCGCCGGGGAGGGATGCCAAAGTCCCTCACTCCCTGTGACTCCACAGCGCGAGGGCGACCTGCAATCAGCTCTGCCTACTGGCAGGAGCACAGGCCACTCCTCTGTTCACCCAGACTGAGGCAACCTCCAGGAGGAGGACTTTTGCCCCAAGGACTGGTGGAGAGGCCCAGGGCTTTTCTCCATCCAGTCAGCCCCCGAGGAGGACCTCTACCTGATGGACTCCGGCCGGGAGCGAAGCCGCAGCCCCAACCTGATGGCAACGCCACAGGAAGGAGACCACAGCCAACGAGCCTCTGAGGGTGCCCTCAGGATCCCGGGGCAAGACCTCACCTCTCCCCAATGAGGGCGACGCCCTTCCTCCACCAGGAGCCTGAGGGAATGCTTCCAGGATCTATTTCGTCCGAGTCCTAAGGGCCAGACCCCAGCTCCCAGCCCCGACAGTGAGGGGCCCTTCACCACGCCCAGCCCAACCCCTCAACAAGAGACGACACCCCTGCAAGTGGTCCCGTGGCCGTGGGACGAAGGGACTCCGCCTACCCCAGGCCAACGACTGTGAGTCCCCAGGCCTCCCCCCTTCCCCTTTGCCCAATCAGTGACATTACCTAACAGTGACGGTGATACATGGCTGCTACAAACCAACAGTGAGAGCCAAAGATTGTGTGGTGTAAGTGAATAGTTTGAAAAAAGTGTTTAGATGTCGTTCCCTTAGAATGGATGTAAAGAGAAGGCTGTAAGAGGGTGTTGTGGTATCGACTGCATTATATGGGGCTGAAACATGGAATATGGGTGTAGCAGAGAGGAAAAGTTTGAATGTAATGGAGATGAGGTGTCTGAGGTGTATGTATGGAGAGACGCGTATAGATCGAGTGCGAAATGATGATGTGCGAAGGAGAACTGGAGTTGTTTCAGAGATGGCTGATAGAGTTTAGCAGAGGGTGTTGCGATGGTTTGGGCATATGGAGAGAATGGATAATGAGCAATTGGTGATAAAGATAACTAGATCTGATGTGAGAGGTGTATGGGTGAGAGGGAGACCACGAATAGGATGGATGGACAGTGTGAAGAGAGCGCTGGATGTGAGAGGGATGTCTGTTGAGCAAGGAAGAATGGCCGTGCATGACAAATAAATGGAGAGAAATTGTGAATGAATAAATGATGACGCAGCCCTGAAGGGATATTCTCCCGCTTTTGCTCTGATCAGCTAGTCAGGTTAGGTGCGGGTAAGGGGATGGGTCCTTTATGATGTGGCAGGGGTAAACCAGCTATGCTGTCGGGCCCTGCTGCGGATGTCACTATTGCACTGCGCAATTGACCCTTGTGTGGTGTGGTGCTGTGAGGATCTGTCCCTTCTACCCTTTGGGGCTAAGATGCGAATGAATGTGTTTGAATGGATGAGTAAATGGGGAGTGTGTCGTCCTGTCTCTGCTACCTTCCTTTCGGGGAAAGCAGCCTAAGTATATAGATAGATAAATAGACATTTATTCATCTTCAGAAATGTTTTCTGATTTATAGAAACAATTGGGTTTGTTTCCCAACTGATTTTGAACATATTTTTAAAGATGCTTATTCAGCATATTCACCTCAAAATATGCAGTTTTGGGCATCACTCCAATTTATTAGTTTCGAATTGCTCCAAAAGCGGATGCTTTCTTTCGTAACAAATTCACAATTGACACTATTTTTTATCCTTGGAGTGACGGCTACAACGAATAAAAAAAATAGACAATTAATAGACCTTTTCGCTAAGGTAATAATGTAATTAATTTCATGACATTTACAAAAGTTCATTTCAATGCTCTTGCATGCTGCATTTTATGTGTGTGTGTGTGTGTGTGTGTGTGTGTGTGTGTGTGTGTGTGTGTGTGTGTTCTTACCTAATTGTATCTTTACAGGAATGAGTCAAGCTCGTACTGTCCCGTGTCTTAAACCATATTTATCGTACATATCCTTATATTTGTGAATTGTTTTGGTACACACTATTTCATTCGGTAGTGCATTCCATTGATCAATTGCTCTGTTTGGGAAACTGAATTTCCTTACGTCTTTATCACCTCTCTTCTTATGCAGTTTTTTGCAGTGTCCTCTTGCTGATGCTTCTCCATATGTTAAGTAATCATTTATGTCTATTTTCTCTTTCCCTGATATGCATTTATATAACATTATCATGACACCTATTTTCCTTCTCTCCTGTAGTGTTGGTAGATTAGGTTCATTTAGTCTTTCTTCGTAGCTTAGGTCCCTTAAGTTTGGTATCCATCTTGTAGCTGCCCTTTGAACTTTTTCAATCTTGTCTATGTGTTTTTTGAGATGAGGACTCCAGACTACTGATGCATAGTATGTGAATGCTATTCTCATATTTGCAAGTAGTGTATACATGTTCCGTACCTTCTCGCTGATGTGGTCAGCCGGAGATAGTCTGTTGTTGAAAATCACACATAGGTCCTTCTCTCTCTGATGTGTATAGGGTTTTATTTTCTAACGTATAATCCCAATCAGGTCTTTTTCCACTTTTACCAAACTTGATTACATGACATTTGTCCACATTGAATTCCATTTGCCATGTATTACTCCATTCATGAAGTTTATTTAATTCTTCTTGTAGCTCTTTACAAGAGTCTGTGTTAGTAATTCTCCTTTGTATTTTTCCATCATCTGCAAACATATTCAGATAGCTTTCATTTCCAGTGTTACTGTTTATATCATTTATATACACTAAAAACATGATTGGTGCCAGCACTGAATCCTGTGGTACTCCACTAGTCACTTCTTTCCATGATGAGTAGTTTCCCCTTAGTACTGTTCTCATTTCTCTTTTTACGAGAAAATCTTGCATCGAACAAAACAGTTTGCCTCGAATTCCTCCTTGATGGTACAGTTTCCATAAAACTCTTTGGTGTGGTACTGTGTCAAATGCTTTCTTGAAATCTAGATACTGTCCACCCATCTTTCTCTTTCCTGTATTGTGTTTGTTACTCTGTCATAGTAGCTCAACAGATTACTAACACATGATTTTCCTTTTCTGAAACCAAACTGTCTTTCTGTTATCATACTGTGTTCTTCTAGATGATTTACCCAAGCTTTTCTTATAAGCTTTTCTAATACCTTACTTACGACACTGGTCAGTGATACTGGTCGGTAGTTGAGTGGATTTTGTCTATGTCCTTTCTTGAATAAGGGGACAATATTTGCTTTCTTTCAATTATCAGGTAGTATACCTCGACTCAAGGATTTCCTGAAAATTAAAAATAATGGTTTACTTAACTCCTTTGCACATTCTTGTAGTACCCAACATGAAATTTCATCAGGACCACTTCCTTTTCCTCTGTCTAATTTACTTAACTCCTCCTGTATTACTTTTTCTGATATTTGTATATCTGGTAGTATGTGTGGACATGCATGTTCCACATAGTCCCCCTCAAAAAATTTTTTCTTCTGTAAAAATTAATTGCAAATTCTTATTTAGCGCTTCACAAATATCTTTCTCTTGTGTATTGGTGATTCCCTCGTCCGTAATGTATTGTATTATATCTTTTACTTTGGTTTTGTTCTGATGTAGCTGTAAAATAGCTTTGGTTGATCACTACTTTTATTTATTATATCCTCCTCAAACTGCTTTTGGGTTTCCTTCCTTATTCTTGTATAATCGTTTCTTGCCTGTTTGTAATTATTATACGCCCTTTCACTATTCTGTCTTCTGTATCTATTCCACAACAAATCTCTTCTTTCTTTTGATTTTTTACATTCTGTATTGAACCATTTCTGTATTTTCTTATCTGCTTCTTTGTGCTGTGGGTTGTACTTCTGGACTCCTATTTCATAAAATTCACAGAATTTTTTAAATACAGCATTTAAATCTTGTCCTCTAAGCTCATTTTCCCAATCAACTTCTAAGAAATACTTCTTTAGGTCTTGATAATTTCCCTTTTCATAGTTTAGGCTCTTTTTGTAACTTTCATTGCTGTTAACTATGTCATATGCTATCCTGAATTTGTAATTTAGTACTGCATGATCGCTTTTGCCGAGTGGAGGGTGATACATTAAACTGTCAATATCGTTTTCTTGCCTAGTAAATATGAGATCTAGCATTGAAGGTACATCGAGTCCTCTTTTTCAGGTGGTTTCCCTCACATGTTCCGTTAGGAAAAACTCTTGCACGAGATCCAGGAGCTTTTGGTCCCAACAGCTTTCTTGGCTAGTTATATCTAGAGTATTCCAATTTATATTTATATTAAAATCACCAGTTAGCATAATTCTTTCCGATTTCTCTTCCATTTTATGTAGTAATGATCTTAAACTCTGAATTGTACTCTCTGCCAGGTCCTCATATTCGTCTCTTTCCCATGTGTTTGATCTGGGTGGCATGTACAAATTGGCTACAATTACTTTCCCTTCAGATGTGTTGATCTCTACTGCAATCAGTTTTACTTGTGATGGTATATCTAGTTTTATTTCATTGACTTTTAGATTTTTCTTAGTTAATATTATAATTCCTCCTCCTTTTTTTAAATTTCTGTCTCTTCTCCATATATTGTATTCCTCTAAGTTTAGTATGTCATTGGATATCCTTGGTGTTAATTTTGTTTCAGTTAGGCATATTATTTGTGGTTCATTTTCTCTGACATAATCATTCATCTCTAGTAATTTAGATACCATTCCATCCACATTTGAGTACATCAACTTTATCATCTTGTTTATATACTTGTCATGACATGGTTCTACTACCTTCCTCCTTTTTATTCCCTCGTGTTTGTGTACCACTTTCGTACCTGCAATCCTATTACTTTGTAAAAAAAAAATGTGTTTTCCTCCTCTTCTGATCTTCCCTCATTTTTTGTTTTTGCTTCCTCCCTCTTCTCTTCCAGTAATTCCAGTTCCTTTTGTGTTAGGCATCTTTTTATCCATACATTTTTGAACTCCTCTCTTTCCATAAGATTCTTTGCATTTTTTAGTATCTCCTCCACAGTGTTTACACTCTGGAAAGTTACCTTTAGAGGTCTTGTCTTGCTTTTTTCGTATTTCCCTAACCTTTTGTGTTCCTCTATATCTTTACTACAGATTTCCTCTGATACTTCTTTCAGTAAGCTCATTACATTCGCCATCTCCTTTTTGTCTCTTGGGATGTTTTTTACTTCTTCCTCTTCTATACCAGTGATTACTATGGATTTGTTGATATCTACTGAATGTCTGACTAACTTTGGGTTGTTTTGGATTAATCTTTTCACCTCCTTTTTAATGCTTTTTTCCTCTACCCTTGTTTCTAAGTCTTTCTTTACTTTCACCATTTCAGCATACGTGGTTTCCACATCATTTTTGTAGCTTTGCACAGCTTCATTCACCTGTGTTATCTTCTCCTCATATCACTGCTTTGGTCTATCAGACTGCTTACTTGCCTAATTGTCTCCGTATCATTTTGAACTCTTCCATAACACTCTCGTGGTTGACTGCTGTACTTGCCATTTCATTCATTTTCTTCCTAAGTGTACTCAATTCCACTGTTAGTTCACTTATGGTTTTGTCTTTCTTGTTGGCCTCCCTTCTTAGTTTTTCTATTTCTTCCATTTGCAAGTGCATCTGCTTCTTTATTTCATCAATTTCATTTTTGAAAGCCATCTCCAGTTTGTGTACATGTTCAACCAGTCTATTGTGAGTCTCCACTTCAACCAGTTCTTGGTAGAAATCATCATCTTGCATTCTACCTTTATCCCTTTTCTTTTCCAAATTTGCTTTACTAAAGTATGTGTCCATTTTGCAATACTAAAAGCACAGAGTACTTACTGTTCATTCCCTGGGGCAGTTTTAGTCTAAACAAACCTCAGCTGACTGAGCGCATTCTTTCGCCACTCGGTTCTCTTTTCTGTTTGAACAAGTCTTGTTTAAACTTATTTTTTTTTTTTAATAATAAAAATCATTTATTCTAACCTGGTACAGTGCTTGACTCATATAAAGATACTAATTTAGGTAATGCCACTGGCCGTGCTGGCTCCGTATGGAGCGCTTTCAGCGCACGTCTGTTCTTGACTCCGTGTGTGTTCTTATCTAATTGTACCTAATTGTTCTTACCTAATTGTATCTTTACAGGAATGAGTCAAGGTCGTACTGTCCCGTGTCTTAAACCATATTTATCGTACATATCCTTAAATTTGTGAATTGTTTTGGCACACACTATTTCATTCGGTAGTGCATTCCATTGATCAATTGCTCTGTTTGGGAAACTGAATTTCCTTACAGTACGTCTTTTTCACCCATCTTCTTATGCAGTTTTTTGCAGTGTCCTCTTGCTGATGCTTCTCCATATGTTAAGTAATCATTTATGTCTATTTTCTCCTTCCCATATATGCACTTATATAGCATTATCATGTCACCTATTTTCCTTCTCTCCTGTAGTGTTGGTAGATTCAGTTTATTTCGTCTTTCTTCGTAGCTTAGGTCCCTTAAGCTTGGTATCCATCTTGTAGCGACCCTTTCAACTTTTTCAATCTTGTCTATGTGCTTTTTCAGATGAGGACTCCAGACTACTGATCCATATTCCAGGGTTGGTCTAATGAATATTGTTATTATCCTTCTTAGCATGTCTTCATTTATGTATGTGAATGCTATTCTCATATTTGCAAGCAGTGTATACATGTTCCGTACCTTCTCGCTGATGTGGTCAGCCGGAGATAGTCTGTTATTGATAATCACACCTAGGTCTTTCTCTCTTTCTAATGTGTATAGGGTTTTATTTCCTAACTTATAATCCCAATCAGGTCTTTTTCCACTTTTACCAGACTTGATTACATGACACTTGCCCCACATTGAATTCCATTTGCCATGTACTACTCCATTCATGAAGTTTATTTAATTCTTCTTGTAGCTCTTTACAAGAGTGTTTGTTAGTAATTCTCCTTTGTATTTTTGCATCATCTGCAAATATATTCAGATAGCTCTCATTTCCAGTGTTACTGTTTATATAATTTATATACACTAAAAACATGATTGGTGCCAGCACTGAACCCTGTGGTACTCCACTAGTCACTTCTTTCCATGATGAGTAGTTTCCTCTTAGTACTGTTCTCATTTCTCTTTTTATGAGAAAGTCTTGCATCGAACAAAAAAGTTTGCCTCGAATTCCTCCTTGATGGTACAGTTTCCATAAAAGTCTTTGGTGTGGTACTGTGTCAAAAGCTTTCTTGAAATCTCATTAGATACTGTCCACCCATTCTTCCCTTTCCTGTATTGTGTTTGTTACTCTGTCATAGTAGCTCAACAGATTACTAACACATGATTTTCCTTTTCTGAAACCAAACTGTCTTTCTGTTATCATACTGTGTTCTTCTAGATGATTTACCCAAGCTTTTCTTATAAGCTTTTCTAATACCTTACTTACGACACTGGTCAGTGATACTGGTCGGTAGTTGAGTGGATTTTGTCTATGTCCTTTCTTGAATAAGGGGACAATATTTGCTTTTTTCCAAATATCAGGTAGTTTACCTTGACTCAAGGATTTCTTGAAAATTAAAAATAATGGTTTACTTAACTCCTTTGCACATTCTCGTAGTACCCAACATGAAATTCTATCAGAACCACTTGCTTTTCCTCTCTAATCTACTTAACTCCTCCTGTATTACTTTTTCTGCTATTTGTATATCTGGTAGTATGTGTGGACGTGCATGTTCCACATAGTCCCCCTCAAAATTTTTTTCTTCTGTAAAAACTAATTGGAAATTCTTATTTAGTGCTTCACAAATATCTTTCTCTTGTGTATAAGTGATTCCCTCGTCCGTAATGGATTGTATTATATCTTTTACTTCGGTTTTGCTTCTGATATAGCTGTAAAACAGCTTTGGTTGATCACTACTTTTATTTATTATATCCTCCTGAAACTGTTTTTGGGCTTCCCTCCTTATTCTTTTATAATCGTTTCTTGCCTGTTTGTAATTATTATACGCTCTTTCACTATTATGTCTTCTGTATCTATTCCACAACAAATCTCTTCTTTCTTTTGATTTTTTACATTCTGTATTGAACCATTTCTGTATTTTCTTATCTGCTTCTTTGTGCTGTGGGATGTACATCAGGACTCCTATTTCGTAAAATTCACAAAAAATTTTAAATACAGCATTTAAATCTTGTCCTCTAAGCTCATTTTCCTAATCAACTTCTAAGAAATACTTCTTTAGGTCTTGATAATTTCCCTTTTTATAGTTTAGGCTCGTTTTGTAAGTGTCATTGCTGTTTACTATGTCATATGCTATCCTTAAGTTATAATTTAGTATTGCATGATCGCTTTTGCCGAGTGGAGGGTGATATATTAAACTGTCAATATCATTTTCTTGCCTAGTAAATATTAGATCTAGCACTGAAGGTACATCAAGTCCTCTTTTTCTGGTGGTCTCCCTCACATGTTGCGTTAGGAAGAACTCTTGTACGAGATCCAGGAGCTTTTGGTCCCAACAGCTTTCTTGGCTAATTATATCTAGAGTATTCCTATTTATATTTGTATTGAATCCCCAGTTAGTATAATTCTTTCTGATTTCTCTTCCATTTTATGTAGTAATGATCTTAAACTCTGAATTGTACTCTCTGCCAGGTCCCCATATTCATCTCTTTCACATGTGTTTGATCTGGGTTGCATGTACAAATTGGCTGCAATTACTTTACCTTCAGATGTGTTGATCTCTACTGCAATCAGTTCTACTTGTGATGGTATATCTAGTTTTATTTCATTGACTTTTAGATTTTTCTTAGTTAATATTATAATTCCTCCTCCTTTTTTTAAATTTCTGTCTCTTCTCCATATATTGTATTCCTCTAAGTTTAGTATGTCATTGGATATCCTTGGTGTTAATTTTGTTTCAGTTAGGCATATTATTTGTGGTTCATTTTCTCTGACAATCATTCATCTCTAGTAATTTAGATACCATTCCATCCACATTTGAGTACATCAACTTTATCATCTTGTTTATATACTTGTCATGACATGGTTCTACTACCTTCCTCCTTTTTATTCCATCCTGTTTGTGTACCACTTTCGTGCCTGTAATCCTATTACTTTGTAAAAAAAAATATGTGTTTTTCTCCTCTTCTGATCTTCCCTCATTTTTTGTTTTTGCTTCCTCCTTTTTCTCTTTCAGTAATTCCAGTTCCTCTTGTGTTAGGCATCTTTTTATCCATACATTTTTGAACTCCTCTCTTTCCATAAGATTCTTTGCATTTTTTAGTACCTCTTCCACAGTGTTTACACTCTGGAAAGTCACCTTTAGAGGTCTTGTCTTGCTTTTCTCATGTTTCCCTAACCATTTGTGTTCCTCTATGTCTTTTCTACAGATTTCCTCTGATACTTCTTTCAGTAAGCACATTACATTTGCCATCTCCTTTTTGTCTCTTGTGATCTTGTTTTTTACTTCTTCCTCTTCTATACCAGTGATTACTATAGATTTGTTTATATCTACTGAATCTCTGACTAACTTTGGATTGTTTTGGATTATTCTTTTCACCTCCTTTTTGATGCTTTTTTCCTCTACCCTTGTTTCTAAGTCTTTCTTTACTTTCACCATTTCAGCATACGTGGTTTCCACATCATTTTTGTAGCTTTGCACAGCTTCATTCACCTGTGTTATCTTCTCCTCAATATCACTGCTCTGGTCAATAAGACTGCTTACTTGCCTAATTGTCTCTGTGTCATTTTTGAACTCTTCCATTACACTCTCGTGATTGACTACTGTACTTGCCATTTCACTCATTTTCTTCCTAAGTGTACTCAGTTCCACTGTTAGTTCACTGATGGTTGTGACTTTCTTACTGGCCTCCCTTCCTAGTTTTTCTATTTCTTCCTTTTGCAAGCGCATCTGCTTCTTTATTTCATCAATTTCATTTTTGAAAGCCATTTCTAGTTTGTTTACACGTTCAACCAGTCTATTGTAAGTCTCCACTTCAACCAGTTCTTGGTAGAAATCATCATTTTGCTTTTTACCTTCATCTCTTTTCTTTTCCAAATTTGCTTTACTAAAGCATGTATCCATTTTGCAATACTAAAAGTGCAGAGCATGTATTTACAATCCCCGTGTTTTTGTAGTCTAAACAAACCTCAGATGACTCAGCGTATTCTTTCGTCTTGGTTCTTTTTCCTGTTTGAACAAGTCTTGTTTAAACTTATTATTTTTTTCCTTTTAATAATGAAAAATCATTTAGTCTAACCTGATACAGAGCTTGACTCATACAAAGATACTAATTAAGGTAATGCCACTGGCCGTGTTGGTTCGGTACAGAGCGCCGATGTCGCACGTCCGCCTCGATTGAATCCCTGTGTGTGTGTGTGTGTGTGTGTGTGTGTGTGTGTGTCATATGCACGAGAAATATACGGATTTGAGGAAGTAAGTTATAAATGCTTAACAATTTCATATCTCAGCATTGCCATTGTGTTTTTACTTTTGTTAACTTTAATCCGACTCAGTGCCTCCTCAATTTTCTTTTATTTGAGTTATCACCATTTGGATTGATTTTGCCTTAGGAAATAAAACTTATGGTCTAACACGACCCATCACAATGTGCAAATATATATATATATTGTTACATAGCCTATGATTTCATCATCCTTTGTGTAATTTTAACACACAGTATGCTGCATGTTTGATCACGAGCGTGTTCTGCCTCAGTCCCCCCCTTCTACCGTTATAGTAGAGTAAGTCGTCCTTTCTGTTGTTCGGAGCGGGATTGTCAACTCTTTGTCCCCATGGCTTCATTTGCGCGTCCTTCTTACAAGTTGTATCAAGCTCTGCCGGCCCCTATATAATGAGCTCAGTCTCTACATTAATTGCCACTTAGATCTACTCCTCATTTTGTTCACATCTCTGTCCTCCCCTGTACAGTTATTATTGTGAGTGCTCAGAAAGTCTCCAACCATCTAGCAGCTGTGTAATTTGAGAATAAGTGTTATTGCATTTTGTTCTTGTACTGTATAGCATAAGTTGTTAATTTGTAGGCCTAGTGAGGTTTTTGTAATTCATGTAGGGTTCTTATTGTTAGCCATTGTTCATAATAGTTTTTATCTGTAATAATTTATCTTGCATTAACTGAGCATTACCCAGTGTATTTTCATTTTATCAGGGCTGACTTAGGTAAATTTACTCTTGCTAATTTCGTGTTAATAGAGGCTATTGCAGTTAACCATATATTTAACCTTTTTTTTGCCATTACATTATCCTTATGAGTCCTGAATGTTTTGTTCTTAGTTTGAGCATTAAACTTTAACTTGTAATTTTACCTAACTCTTTTGTTTTGAACCTTGAACTTTGCGGGACAGTTTTCTCTGTTCCGTAACATGAATTTGGCGACCTCGCCAGGATATTCAGGATATTATCATAAGGATACTGTTTGATATTTTGTGACTGTGATTTATTCATGATGTCTACTATTACTGCACTTGATGAAGCCAAAGATTTTTTGTCAAATGTGCAAACAGTGTGTGATGTAGAAAACAGAACGAAGAATGAACTTAAGCTTGTTGCTCAACAATTGGGAATTGCTGTTCGCTCTCATCATTCTAAAGATCAAATTGTTGACATGATTAATGAAAGCTTGTTTAATGTAACTCCTTCAAATGAGCAAACGCAGATTGAATTAGCTAAGTTACAGCTAGCCCTGCAGTAGGCTCAGGCTAAGGAGGCGGAGTCTCGTGCTAAGGAGGCTGAATTTCAGGCCCGTTCTAAGGAGGCTGAGGCACAAGTTGAAATTGCTAGGATTCAGGCAGACCATGAGTATCGCATGAAACAAGGTGGAACTGGATCATCTAGCTCTGATGATTTTGATGTGGCTAAAATTGTTAAACTTGTCCCTCCTTTTGATGAATCTGATTTAACAAAGTATTTTCAGTTGTTTGAGAGGGTAGCTACAGGTTTTAATTGGCCCAAAAAGTATTGGCCAGTACTCCTTCAAACTGTTCTCACTGGTAAAGCTCAAGTAACTTATGGATCTTTGCCTCAGGATCAATCTGATAATTATGATGATGTAGTTAAGAGCTTGATTCTTAAGGCCTATGAGCTTGTTCCTGAAGCCTATAGAGTAAAATTTAGGACAACTTATAAGCAAGATAAGCAATCCCATGTTGAGTATGCAAAAATCAAAGAAGATCTGTTAGAGCAGTGGTTAAATTCTAAGAATGTGGATTCTGATTTTGACAAATTTAAGCAGATGATTTTGCTGGAGGACTTCAAGAGGTGTATTTATAAAGATGTAAGCCTATATCTTGATGAGAAAAGAATAGATAATTTGTCTGATGCGGCAGTTTAGCTAATGAATATGTTCTCACTCACAAGAGATATTCTAAAGAAAAAGGGAAAGCTGAGAGTAAGTACGTTGCCTCTACTCAGAGTACAGGTAACAGGAAAGAGAATAAAGATGATGTTTCTCAGGAAGTAAATACCAGCTTCACCTCTAGATTTCAGAAATGTAGTAAGCTTGGTCATTCTACGGAGAAATGTTTCAGGAGACAGCGTGATGTGAACAAAAAGGAGTCTTTAAATATTCAGTCATTTGGTCTAGTGTCCACCCTTGAGAGTTCCCAGAATTCTTTAACTGACTTAACTGAACCTGCTTTGGGGAGTAACTTAAATTCTCATGATGGAGCTCCTCTTTTGAGCAGTAACGTGGGTGACACTCTCAAGAGTTCAAGCGCTAATTTCCTGTCTGATGGTTTTGTCAGTCCTCTGGACAGTAATGACAGGAAATCAGTTAAAATATATCGTGATACAGGTGCTTGCTAATCCCTTATGCTGACCAGTGTTCTAGGCTCTAATGTTAATTCCTCTGATGAAACTGTAATCTTACAAGGTGTAGGGAATAATTACTTCTCTGTCCCTCTGTGCAGAGTGAATTTAGAGTCTGGTTTTGTTAATGGTTCCGTTATGGTTGGGTTGGTTGAGACACTCCCAATGTCAGGTGTAACTTTCTTACTTGGAAATGATATTGGTGGAAGTCAAGTGTGTCCAGCTCCTCAGTTGTCTAGTGAGCCAGTGGCTGCGACCCATGATTGTGATATCCCTGATGTGTTCTCTGCATGTGCTGTCACTAGGGCTAAGTCTAAAGTTACTGGTGATTTAGAAGATAATGATGATGATGATGTTATCCTAGCTGACACTTTTCTTGCTAATTTGGACCACTCACCAGATGAGGCAGTACCGCGTAGTGTTGATAATTTGTTTCGTCAAGAGTTGATTGAGTTGCAGGTTGCTGACCCTGAGTTGAAAGGTCTAGTTAACTCTGCTTGCAGTGAGGAGGAGTCAGCCGGTGCTTCTACTTGTTATTATATAAAGTCAGGAGTACTTATGAGGAAGTGGAGACCCCCAACAGCATCAGCCAACTGTGAATGAGAGGTTGTACATCAAGTTGTCATCCCTCGTGTTTGTAGGCAGGATATCATTAGAGTGGCTCATGATTCCAGTTTGGCAGGACACCTTGGAGTGAGGAAGACTGTGGCACGCATTTTGAAACACTTCTACTGGCCAGGTATCTTCAGGGATGTTTCCTGGTATTGTAAGTCTTGTCACACCTGTCAAGTTGTGGGGAAGTGTAATCAGACTGAAAAGGTTGCACCTCTAGTTCCCATTCCTCCTTTTGAGGCGCCTTTCACCCGTGTGTTGGTGGATATTGTGGGCCCTCTTCCTAAGACTTCTTCAGGATTTTCTTGTGTGTTGACCCTGATTGATATGGCTACTCGTTATCCTGAAGCCATTCCACTTAGAAATATCTCAGCAAAGAACGTGGTTAAGGAAATGCTAGGGTTCTTCACAAAGTTTGGTCTGCCCAAGGAGGTACAGTCAGACCGGGGAAGTAATTTCATGTCAAATGTTTTCAAGCAGTCTCTGAAAGAGTTGGGCATCACCCAGATCACGTCTTCAGCTTACCATCCCCAGACCCAAGGAGCGTTGGAGAGATATCATCAAACACTCAAATCGATGCTCAAGAAATACTGTTTGGAACATCAGAAAGACTGTGATAAAGGTCTTCCATTTGTTGTATTTGCCGCAAGAGAATCTCCAAATGAATCACTGGGCTTCTCACCTTTTGAACTACTGTTTGGCCATGAAGTAAGAGGACCCATTAAGTTACTCAAGGAATGCTGGCTGTCGGAGGAAGATGACGTCAACCTGCTGGAGTATGTGATGAAGTTCAAAGAACGGCTGTCCACTGCTTTACAGCTGGCGAGAGAGAGAATTTAGGAGCTGCTCAGGAGAAGATGAAGACTTGGTATGATAAGAAGTCCAGGTTACGCCACTTTCAGCCAGGAAATGAGGTTTTGATTCTGTTACCGGTTCATGGGCAACCTCTTCAAGCCAAGTTTAGTGGTCCTTATTTCGTGGAGAAGAAACTCAGTGATGTCAACTATGTCATCGCCACACCAGATCGTAGAAAGAACAAGCAACTTTGTCACATCAACATGCTAAAGTTATATCACAGGCGGGACGAAAATAATCCAGTCTGCACTGTAGCTGTTCCAGCCGAGTCTGCAAGTGAAGCTCTCCCATGCAGCATGAGCCTGAGTGATAGTTTGGGGAAGAATCCTGATATCATGAATGATCTCCAGACTAAGCTTTCTCATCTACCTCCCGAGGAAAGGCAGGAGTTTTCGGCATTACTGCAGGAGTACCCGCAAGTGTTCCGTGCTACTCCAGTAAGAACTACTGTGTTGATGCATGATGTCGGTGTTGGAGACGCAAAGCCAATTAAATTGCCTCCTTACCGTGTGAACCCAGTGAAAGTTCCTCTCATCCAGAAGGAGCTTGGCTACCTGTTGGACCACAAGATGATTGAGCCCTGTCAGAGCGAGTGGAGTTCTCCTGTCACTCTAGTCCCTAAGCCAGGTGGGTCACAGCGGCTTTGCATTGACTACAGACGTGTTAATCAGATAACTAAAACAGACACTTACCCTCTCCCTCGTGTGGAAAATTGCATAGACAAGATCGGAAAGGCTAGGGACATAAGTAAGTTTGATTTGTTAAAGGGATACTGGCAAGTACCTATGACTGAACGTGCTAGGGAGATCTCATGTTTTGTAACACTAGGAAAGACTTTTGCATGTTCCGTAATGCCATATGGTATGAAGAATGCACCAGCCACTTTTCAGAAGCTCATGAATGTTGTAACAGAGGGTTTGGCAGGGTGTGTTGTTTATATTGATGATGTATTAATCTTCAGTGACAACTGGAAAGATCACCTATGCCATGTCAGTAAATTTATTGAGCGTTTGGTTCATGCTAATCTTGTAGCTAATTTATCAAAGTGTGAGTTTGGTCAAGCTAAAGTTCAGTACCTTGGGTACGTAATTGGTGATGGACATGTTGCACCACCAGGAGCTAAGGTTCAGGTTATAAGTGATCTTCCCAGTCCTAAAAGTAGGAAAGAGCTACAAAGATTTTTGGGAATGGTAGGTTATTACAGGAGATTTGTTCTTAACTTTTCAATTCTT
This sequence comes from Coenobita brevimanus, assembly GCF_032717465.1. Taxonomy (NCBI): domain Eukaryota; kingdom Metazoa; phylum Arthropoda; class Malacostraca; order Decapoda; family Coenobitidae; genus Coenobita; species Coenobita brevimanus. The sequence continues at coordinate 22,261,714 of NC_137024.1, read as the reverse complement.
GTATCACCACTTACAGACCTACTGAAAAAGGGAGTTAAATTTGTCTGGACCGATAACTGTGAATCCTCTTTCAACAAACTTAAAGCTATCCTATTAAGTCAGCCAGTGCTCGCTACTCCAAATTTTGCTAAGCCTTTTAAGATGGCTGTTGATGCAAGTGATACAGGAGCTGGGGCTGTTTTGCTGCAAGAGGATGGTCAGGGTATTGAACACCCTGTATCTTACTACAGTAAGAAGTTCACTCCACCTCAAAAGAACTACTCAACTATTAAGAAAGAGCTTTTGGCCTTGATTTTGGGTTTACAGCATTTTTCATTTTATTTGTGTTCTGGTTTTGACCCCATAGTCATTTATACCGATCATAACCCACTGAAATTCCTTAGTAAGTTTAAAGATAAAAATCAGAGATTGACAAGATGGAGTCTACTTCTTCAGGAGTATTCATTAGACATACAACATGTCAAGGGGAAAGAAAATGTTATTGCAGATTGCTTATCTAGACTTTAGACAGATTGTTTTAGAGTAATAAGAAATTTCCTTTGTAAATTTCTTTTTCTTTGTCCGGAGGTGTTACATAGCCTATGATTTCATCATCCTTTGTGTAATTTTAACGCACAGTATGCTGCATGTTTGATCACGAGCGTGTTCTGCCTCAGTCCCCCCCTTCTACCGTTATAGCAGAGTAAGTCGTCCTTTCTGTTGTTCGGAGCGGGATTGTCAACTCTTTGTCCCCATGGCTTCATTTGCACGTCCTTCTTACAAGTTGTATCAAGCTCTGCCGGCCCCTATATAATGAGCTCAGTCTCTACATTAATTGCCACTTAGATCTACTCCTCATTTTGTTCACATCTCTGTCCTCCCCTGTACAGTTATTATTGTGAGTGCTCAGGAAGTCTCCAATCATCTAGCAGCTGTGTAATTTGAGTATAAGTGTTATTGCATTTTGTTCTTGTACTGTATAGCATAAGTTGTTAATTTGTAGGCCTAGTGAGGTTTTTGTAATTCATGTAGGGTTCTTATTGTTAGCCATTGTTCATAATAGTTTGTATCTGTAATAATTTATCTTGCATTAACTGAGCATTACCCAGTGTATTTTCATTTTATCAGGGCTGACTTAGGTAAATTTACTCCTGCTAATTTCGTGTTAATAGAGGCTATTGCAGTTAACCATATATTTAACCTGTTTTTTGCCATTACATTATCCTTATGAGTCCTGAATGTTTTGTTGTTAGTTTGAGCATTAAACTTTAACTTGTAATTTTACCTAACTCTTTTTTTTAAACCTGGAACTTTGCGGGACAGTTTTCTCTGTTCCGTAACAATATATATATATATATATATATATATATATATATATATATATATATATATATATATATATATATATATATATATATATATAAAGCCCTAATTATACAGATGAAAATAAAACCCTCTAAGTTTCTCACTTTTTTTTATGACCCACTCATCAACTGAAATTTATTCTGCTTAAACTCCTCAAATGATATCTCTTTGTACGTGTGAATCGATTTACCCATGTATGTCATTTCATATCCCATTGTAGATTTTTTTTTTTTTTAAATTTCTAAGCAACCTTTTTTCAAAAAACCCACATAAATGTTTTCTGAATTATAGAAACAATTGCAAATTTAGAGTACATTTGTGAAAATTGCATATTTAGCGTTCACCAACAAATATGGCGTTTTTACCGTCACTACAGTACAGTTGTTTTCAATTACTCCTAAAGCAGATTCTTCCGTAACAAATTCTGAATTGTCACTGTCTTTTAGCCTTGAAGTGGCGGCTATGATAAATGAAAAAAATAAGTAAATAATAGACCCTCCTGCTAAGGTAAAAATCAAAACAAACTCAAGACGACATTTACAACTTCATTTGAATGTTCATGCAAGCTGCATTTTTTTTTTTTTTTTTTTTTTTTGCATGTCATGCACAAGAAGTTTGCAGACTTGAGGAACCAAGTTATAAATGATTTTCAATTTCATACCTCAGTATTGCAATGATGTTTATACTTTCTCGTATTACTTTCAATCGCACAGTCAACACCTCCTGAATTTTTACCATTCTGAGAGACTCTACTTAACCCTGCTTAGGGAGACCGGTGCCATGTGGAATCATGCACCATGTGTTTTTGAGTTTCAAGCTGAATACTGTCCATATATATTGGTTTTTGGAAACTTTTGCAGCGTTTCCCAGCAGTAAGCCACATGGTGTTGTCAGGATTAGCCGTGTTTTCGCACTCTTGTTCCTTATCGCCTGTCAGTGATTGTCGGTGTATCCATTTGGAACAGGTCTTCCTGATACGGTGTTGCAATGTGAGAAAATAAAAAAAGGAAGATGCCATATTGTTTGTTATGTAGCGTAGTCTGACCCCAACTCTTAGGGTTCAGGTAACGGTGCAGCCCTTGGGTTCTTTGTTCTCGACCTGGCCAGGGTATGCAGACAAGGAGGGGAAGCCCAAACATCAACTGATAAAAGGCACATGTGTATTAAGTGCAGAACAATATACAAAGATTGGTACAATGATATACACCACGGTCCGTGACCAAGCCTAATCAATACAACACATTAACCACTACAGCGAAATATAGTACACACATAGAATAATTCCACAATACAATACACATATGGCACTTACAAAACACTGGGTAAGTCTCACTAGAATGCACACAGAGATGAGGATACAAAAGAACCTTGAACACAGTCTATCTTGATATGCATACATGTGCGTGACAGGGACGGAAATATTCTCTCATTCCATAACACATTCGCGTGACACAGATGCAACCTTATATCACCTACAACACATTCGCATGATATAGACGAGATACAGGCTGTCTTATGTTACATTCGCGTGACATGGGACGTGGGGATATATCACTTATTTCCTACTCGCATGATGTGGATGGGAGGTGACACCATTTCACAGTATTCTCGCGTGACATGGACTCACGGAGTATTACCCTTGGCACACTTGCTTTGCATAGACGTGCCAAGTGCTCGTGGGCCTTTCGGGCCCTCTCGCACTTGCTCCTGTGGAGGGCTCTCGCGCTGCGTGCTCGCTTTCTCGTGCTTCGCACTCATTTCCTCATGCTTCTCACTCATTTCCTCATGCTTCTCACTCGTTTCCTCGCACTTCGCGCACGCGTTGCGATCATTTCAGGTAATTCGAGTCACGTTTAGGTGCTGTTCTACTCTAACGTTGTCACTATCTGCCGTCAAGGCGACATCGAAGGGCCCATGATGGTCTGTTTGTGTGGTGTACTAGTGTAACGTTGTCACTTGTTTTTTTTGCAGCTAACCAAATGATCGTGTTATTTGCAGCTTCGGGAATGGAACCCAAGTTGTCCGCACGCAAGTCCGAGATATTAACCACTCGGCCACGGCAACAGACCGGGCGCCCAGAGCGACATTTTTTGGTCAAAGTTTGATCGCTCATTAAATATAGTAAAAGTTTTTCAACCGTGATGGGACCAAGTTTTTTCACATCAGTGAATTTTGGGGGATTTTTGTGCCGATTTTGGTGCGATTTGAAAGTGCATTTCGGCTGCCCAAAATACACACACACACACACGGCTACTGGTATGGTATATTAGATATCAATATTGGGGGGAGGGGAGCTTATTGTATATAACAACTTGGGGGACAAAGACACAACACTGATACGTCTATGGGGATGACTGTGTATTGCACAGCGGTTGGGGGGTGCACACATGATGTGGCCGGGGCCTAGCGCCTTTATATCACTATTAACCTTAATATGAGTTCTTTGCTGGGGGTTGGGGTTCTCCCTGTGACTGGGGTGCCGGTGGGTGGGGTGCACCCTAGGCAGGCTGGGTGCTGGGGTGGGGCTGGGGTGGGGCATAGGCGGACATGGCTTGACTGGAGGAGCAGGGATGTTCGTGGGGAACTTTTTCACCACGTTGATTTGCTGGGGTGTGGGGCAGGAGGTCAGGAGGCAGCGTATGAGTTGGATATCCTTATCCATGTCTCTGGTAGGGCCATGGACTGTAAAATGCTCCTTGACCATGTTGGGGAGCACTCCGAGGAGAGTATTGAATGTGTGTTGCTCCCGGGTTTCATCATCTACCTCCGGGTAGGCAGCAGTGACCAGGCATATGGCCTGGATTAGTTATCCAAATTGCCATCAAAAGTTAAGCTATCCAATTGGGATAGCTCCACCACTTTACCTAGTGATGGGGTGATGGCCTGAATCACGAGTTTCGTGAAATTCTGCCAGGTGAGCCCCGGGACGATCTTGGGTGCGATATTGCCTGCTGCTTTACCCAGTAGCGGCAGTGTAACCGGTATTTTTTGCTTGTCATCTTCGAACCTGATGTCTAGCACAGGTTTAATAATTGCAAGGTATGTGTGAACATCATACTGTTTGGGGTCGAATTTAGGCAATTGCACATGGGGTTTGGTTGCCATTTTGCTGGTATTTCCTGATTACCTCTCTCGTATGCCTGGGTCAAGAGCCACCGCTGTCCACCAGTGTAATGCTAGGTGTTTTAGGGTCGGCTTCCCGTCCCTCTAACGCCTAGTGTGTAGCTGGGTTCCCTTTTCTAGACCGGAGCTTAGACAAATAAGAGAGAGGCAGGACACAAAATAAAATCAAGGCAACAATCTTACACGTGTATTGCTAAATTCTACAAGTGGAACGGGTAGCTGTCACAAGAGTAATTATAGTGAACAATTTTATACCTTAGGCCTAGATTGTGGGTGTTAGTATCACGCAGGATACTACTCGGGACAAGATTGGGTAAAGTGAATAGCACTATAATCAGGAGTCCTAGGGCAGTAGGGCCAAATACTATCACCTAGGGGAAGTCTAGGTTTTATCTATCGGGTGGAGTTCTGTTCACTAGGGCTGTGCCACTGTTTTCACTGTTGGCAGTCTAACTTGTTTGTTCGTCATGTCATTAATTATTGTTCATGCACTGGAGCCTCTGTATGAACTTGGTGTGAGGCTGTATCACTAGATGGTAGTGTGTTCACTCAGACAGACACTTATTCCACTGCCCTGCCGTATTCATTGTCTCACTGTTACTTTATTTATTCCACCTTTCACACTAACACTGATGCTTTTAATTCTCTGGCTTCCCGTGTTCTGATAATTCACTGTTCTGCCCTTGCTTCATTGTATCACTTTCACTGTGCTTTCACTGTCACTCACTTTCGGGACTAGGCATAATGGCGGTCAGGTGCAAGGGCAGAGGGAACAACTCGGCCTAACTACTGACGGGACTGAGTTCCACCGGGGGCCTCGGTATTCAGGGGCCACAGGATCACGAGTAGGGGTGTCCTTTCTCTTCCGGGGCTGCTGGTGACGAAGGGTCCCGCACTTCTGGGGCTTGGGGCAGGAGTCTGGCCCTCTGGGCTGGGGCCGAACAGCTGCCTGAACCTCTCGCTCAGCCTGACGGAGGATGAGGGTCTCCGGAGTCAGGGTGTAGGGATGCCCCGCCTGGGGGTCCTGGGGGTGGTCTGGAGGTCCCTTGGGCTGCGGTCTCCGGTGGCCATGGACGCCGTCAGGAGTGGGCTACAGCACTGGCCTCCATCGAGGTCTGTCAGGCGAGTCCTCTCAGGAACCGGCTGCAGTGAGAAGAGCGTGGTGGTGGTTACGGGGCCTCTCCAGTAGTCCTCCAGGCTGGGGCTTCCCTCTGGGTCGTAGTCTCGTGTAGGGGCGTCAGCACCTGATGGAGGAGTGGCTACCAGCCGTCTCCTGCCATAGGGTCTGGCTACTGGCTGTGGCCTTCTAGGGGCGCGGCTACTGGCCGTCGCAAAGGCCCAGCTACTGCTCATGGCCTGGGGAAGGGAGCAGCTACAGGCCGACTCGAGGGCATCTTTGGAGTGGCTACTGGCCATCTCCTGCAGGAGGGTCGAGCGGCTACTGGCCATCTCCTGGTTACCTCTGGAGCAGCTACTAGCCGTCTCCTGCAGGAGGGTCAAACGGCTACTGGCTGTCTCTGTTAGGGCACCTTCGGAGCTGCTACCGGCCGTCTCCTTATTACCTCCAGAGCAGATACCGGACGTCTCCTGTAGGAGGGTTGAGCGGCTACTGGCCGTCTCTGTTAGGGCACCTTCGGAGCAGCTACCGGCAGTCTCCTGATGAAGGCGGGAGCTGCTACCAGCTGTCTCCTGTAGGAGGGTCGAGCGGCTACCGGCTGTCTCCTGTAGGAGGGTCAAGCAGCTACATGCCGTCTCTTTAAGGGCACCTTCCGGGCGGCTTCTGGCTGTCTTCTGACGAAGGCGGGAGCAGCTACCAGCTGTCTCCTTATCACCTCCAGAGCAGCTGCAGGCCGTCTCCTGTAGGAGGGTTGAGCCGCTACTGGTCGTCTCAGGGGTGCTGACTGGAGCTAGAGTAATAGCCCCACCCCATGGTTGTTGGTGGTCGGCTTGACTGGAAGGTAGTCTCGCTTTCCTGCTATGGTGGCAGCAGGCGAGTTCTGGGTCATAGGGGCGCGTGGCCCGGGCAGACTCAAGTCCCTGTCACCCGAGGTCAGGTCACGCTCTATTTGTCCCTCTGTAGGCTCCTTCCGGGGTGTTGGGCTGTCCTCTGTGAGACTATATTGTATTTTACAAACATGTTTCATTATTACCAGAGGGTACTGTACAACAAATATAAGACATCCGGAGCTTGTACGAGTAAACATTAGGATAACTGAACTACATTAAATGCTCATATGGATCCTTTGAAAAAATTATCGAAAAAATGTACTTTATTTATTCAGGTACTGAGGTGGAAAAATATGAAACTGAGCAAAATAACTTATACTACAGGAACTTGGGGGTGTAGATGCTCACACAGCCGCCCAGTGACCTCTGGGAACCACAGAAAACTGCTTGCCTGGAGTAAATAAAAGCCTGGGATATTTTACCAGTGTTTTTGGCTATACTAATATATTTTTGTGATTATGCTGTCGTGATTGCTGCCTGAATATACTACAAAATAATTTTTCATCACCATAATATATTAGTATAGCCGAAAACGCACATAAAATATCTCTGGGTTTCATTAGTACCTGCCAACACATTTTCTGTGGTTCCCAAAAGTAACTTGCCAGGTGTATGAGTGTTTACATCTCCAAGTTCCTGTAGTTGTTATGTTGCTCAACTTGCATCATCTCTTGGCTAAAACACTCGCTAAAATGTTGTGTACAATGCATCCACATAGAACAATGAAATATCCATTCGGCGGAGAAAGCCAGGCACCACCACTCTAGGAGGTGGGCACAGGGAGGTGACCCCCACCCCATAAGGAGACAATCGGAAAGTTTTTCTGTGCTCTGAGCGGAAACGACATATCTCCCCCATGAGCCGATGCCCCTCTTCCACACAGCCAGACCACTAGACGGTACACAGTTTGAGTGAACTACACTTTGATGGAGAGAGCACTCGCCAGAATCGGGGGGGGGGGGACTTGCAACAGCCAAGTTCCAAGCAGGCCCTCAGACACCATGTCCACCGGATCGGCCTCTAGAAGAGGAGGGGACTCCACTGGAGCCTCACATCCTGTGATATCCCAGGGGAGCAGCGGCACAGTAGCATCCTCCGGATCTACTGTGGGAGGAACGACCACCAGTTCTCCTCCCTCTGCCACCCACCTCTGGGAGCCAGCACGTCGGCACGTCCTACAGACTACCTTCGCTGAATCTCCCCAGGAGGGCAGCAGGCCCCGGGGTAGCATCCACCGGATCTACCTCCAGGGGACAGACGACCTGTCGTCCCCCAGCTACACCATCCCCAAATGACAGGAGGGCAGAGTCCACCAGACCTGCGGTGCCTGCCAGGAGACCCTACAGGCCTCCCCCTCTGGTCATCCCCGGGATGAGTGGTCGCATGGAGTAGCATCCACCAGATATCCTTCGGCCGCTACGCTGGGCGGGAACCTGGGCAGTGCCCACTGAGTCTGCTTGGGCGAAAGGACGTCCTCCGGACCCCCCCCTCTCGTGCCCCAGCGTGGAGTTTCAGCAGGGACCGTCAGGCCCGCCAAGTCGGGGGGCAGACCATCAGTCTCTTCCCCTGTGTGACACCAGAGGTTCCTGTCGAGGGTGACACCTCTTGCTCAGCCCGCCCCTCCTGTGGCAGAGCGAGGAGCCCTTCTCTCCTCCCCTCATGTACGGAGAGTGGAGACCGCTCCACCGGAGGTACCCCACCAGAGACACACTGGGGTGAGACCACCCCGAGGCCAGGCATCCTGTCACTGTGGCACTCCCCTTGCCACCGACAGCTGCTGCCGGACTTCCCCAGAGTGAGCGGCCACAGACCATCCCTGACGGCCTCCTCCCTGAGGCGAGACCACAGACCCTGGTGCCGATGAGCCACCCTGCCACTCGCTGCAGCTGCCGGACTCCCCCAAGTGCAGGTGGCTGCAGCCATCCCCTGATGGCCGCCTCCCCTAGGTGCAACTGCAGTTCCTGGAAGGCACCGCCTGTCCCGCAGCCGACCCCTGGCCCGGGCTCGGCTAGGTCCACCCCCAGGACACCCACCACGACAAAGGGTAGGCGTCCTGCTGCGTGCCTTCTAGCCCTGTTTGGCCCTAGTCCTGAGGCCTGCTCCTTTCCCAGGGCCCCTATTGAGAAAGGGCTGCCCACCACTCCGCCCTTCAGCTCCTCCAGGACACCTGGCGATCCCGACAACAACCCACACTGGGAGCGCATTCCTGATGGCCCGCCCCCTACGCCTGGCCACCACCTGTAGCTGCCAGCATAGTGGGCCCCGGCACACCCTAGCACCACTCACTGCCTGTGCCCATGATTAAAAGAACCCTAGACTATTGTTATAACTCCCTTGTGTGATAGAGTATGACCTTCTCCAAAGTAAATTCCTCCCAGTGTCCCTAGTGACGGTGAACCCAGCAAAGAACTCACATTAAGGCTAATAGTGGTATCAAGGCGCTAGGCCCCAGCCACCTCATGTGTGCACCCCCCAACCCCTGTGTAATACAGTCAACCCCATAGACATATCAATGTTGTGTCTTTGTCCCCCAAGTTGTAGTATACAATACACCCCCCCTCCCTCCCATAGTGATATCTAATATAACATACCAGTAGCCGTGTGTGTGTGTGTGTGAGTGTGTGTGTGTCTGTGTGTGTATTTTGGGCAGCCGAAATACACATTCAACTCGCACCAAAACTGACACAAAAATTGCAAAAAATTCACTGATGTGAAAAAACTTGGTCCCATCACGGTTGAAAAACTTTTACTATATTTCATGAGCGATCAAAGTTTGACCAAAAAATGTCGCTCTGGGCGCCCGGTCTGTTGCCGTGGCCGAATGGTTTATATCTCGGACTTGCCTGCAGACAACTTGGGTTCCATTCCCGAAGCTGCAAATAACACGAACATTTGGTTAGCTGCAAAAAAAACAAGTGACAACGTTACACTAGAACACCACATAAACGGACCATCATGGGCCCTTCGATGTCGCCTTGACAGCAGATAGTGACAGCGTTAGAGTAGAACAGCACAAAAACGTGACTCGGATTACCTGAAATGATCGCAACGCGTGTGCGAAGTGCGAGGAAACGAGTGTGAAGTAAGAGGAAATGAGTGCGAAGCACGAGAAAGTGAGCATGCAGCGCGAGAGCCCTCCACAGGAGCAAGTGCGAGAGGGCCCGAAAGGCCCACGAGCACTTGGCCCGTCTATGCAAAGCAAGTGTGCCAAGGGTAATACTCCGTGAGTCCATGTCACGCGAGAATACTGTGAAATGGTGTCACCTCCCATCCACGTCATGCGAGTAGGAAATAAGTGATATATTCCCATGTCACGCGAATGTAACATAAGACAGCCTGTATCTCGTCTATATCACGCGAATGTGTTATAGATGACATAAAGTTGCATCTATGTCACACGGATGTGTTATGGAATGAGAGAATATTTCCGTCCCTGTCACGCACATGTATGCATATCAAGATAGACTGTATTCAAGGTTCTTTTGTATCCTCATCTCTGTGTACATTCTAGTGAGACATACCCAGTGTATTGTAAGTGCCATATGTGTATTGTATTGTGGAATTATTCTATGTAAGTGTGTACTGTATTTCGCTGTGGTGGTTAATGTGTTGTATTGATTAGGCTTTGTCACGGACCGTGGTGTATATCATTGTACCAATCTTTGTATATTGTTCTGCATTTAATATACGTGTGCCTTTGATCAGTTGGTGTTTGGGCTTCCCCTCCTTGTCCGCATACTCTGGCCCGGTCGAGAACAAAGAACCGAAGGGCTGCACCGTTACCTGGACCCTAAGAGTTGGGGTCAGACTACGCTGCATGACAAACAACATGGCATCTTCCTTTTTTTTTTTTTTTTTTCCTCTCACATTGCAACACCGTATCAGGAAGACCTGTTCCAAATGGATACACCGACAATCACTGACAGCCGATAAGGAACAAGAGTGCGAAAACACGGCTAATCCTGACAACACCATGTGGCTTACTGCTGGGAAACGCTGCAAAAGTTTCCAAAAACCAATATATATGGACAGTATTGAGCTTGAAACTCAAAAACACATGGTGCATGATTCCACATGGCACCGGTCTCCCTAAGCAGGGTTACGTAGAGTCTCTCAGAATGGTAAAAATTCAGGTGTTGACTATGCGATTAAAAGTAATACGAGAAAGTTAAAACATCATTGCAATACTGAGGTATGAAATTGAAAATCATTTATAACTTGGTTCCTCAAGTCTGCAAACTTCTTGTGCATGACATGCAAAAAAAAAAAAATGCAGCTTGCATGAACATTCAAATGAACTGTTGTAAATGTCGTCTTGAGTTTGTTTGGATTTTTACCTTAGCAGGAGGGTCTATTATTTTTTTTCATTTATCATAGCCACCACTTCAAGGCTAAAAGATAGTGACAATTCACAATTTGTTACGAAAGAATCTGCTTTAGGAATAATTCAAAACAACTGTACTGTAGTGATAGTAAAAACGCCATATTTGTTGGAGAAAATGCTAAAAATACAATTTCCACGAATTTACTCTAAATTTGCAATTGTTTCTATAGTTCAGAAAACATGTATGTGGGTGAAAAAATGTTGCTTAGAAATTAGAAAAAAAAAATCATCTATAATCGGATATGAAATGACATACATAAGAACATAAGAAGAGAGGATAACTGTTGTAGGCCGGTTGGCCTCCTAGAAGAGTAACTGAACTACTAGAATGAGATAAGGACAGCTAAGAAGAAGGCTCTCCCCCGCCCTCCAGACCCTCCAGCCGAAGCCGGCAGGAAAAAGTCAGAAAGAACACCACGCAGTATAGAAAAACTGTCGTGGACATTTTATTGGAAAGTGTGAAAGGATAATAGAGACTATGGTAGTGTAACCTGAAAAGGAAAAAGTATGAATTAATATTGGTTATAAGATTTTTTTTTTTTCTATACCCACCCCTTATTTGTCATGTTTATCTAGCCTATGCTTGAAACTCTTAATGGAAGAGGCAGCAACTACTTTACTAGGTAGCTTATTCCATTCGTCTACTACTCTATTACCAAACCAATTTCTACCTATTTCCTTACTGAAACGGAATTTTTCTAGTTTGAAACCATTACTTCTAGTTCTATCCTGTATGCTCACTTTAAGTACCTTGCTAATATCTCCCATATTTATACCTTTCATCCATTCAAACACCTCAATTAAGTCTCTCCTTACTCTACATCTCTCGAGCGAATGCAGACTTAGTCTTTTCAGTCTGTCTTCATATGACAGGTTCCGAACATCATGTATCATATTTGTCATTCTTCTCTGTACATTTTCTAACGAGTTAATATCCATTCTATAGTAAGGACACCAAAACAGTACTGCGTAGTCTAAGATAAAGTTGCAGTATTACTTTTGATGACCTGTTGCTCACGCTTCTCGAAATAAATCCTAGGACCCTATTTTCTTTATTTCTCGCATTAATACACAGTTGCCTTGGTTTCAGGTCGTTACTAACCATAACTCCTAATTCCTCTCGCATTCCGATTTGCTAATTTCTTTGTTATCTAAGTTGTATTTAGTATCTCCAATGGTCTTACCTACGTTAAGTACTTTACATTTTTCAACGTTAAAATCCATTTGCCTAGTTTTAGACCATTTGGACAATGTATCGAGGTCCTTTTGTAAGTTGCGGCAATCGTCAGTAGAGTTAATGATACACCCTATTTTTGTATCGTCGGCAAATTTGCTGATGCTGCAATTGACTCCTAAGTCTAGATCATTTATATATATAATAAATAATAAGGGACCGATTACTGAACCCTGTGGTACACCGCTAGTTACTAATCCCCAATCCGACTTTTCGTCCTTTCAGCCAGGATTCTATCCATTTTAAGATATCGCCGTCTGTACCATGTGCTCGAACCTTTCGTGTGGGACCCTATCAAAAGCTTTACTAAAGTCCAAATAAATAACATCGTAAGCTTTATCGCTATCTACTGCCTCATAGACCTCCGAATAGAATGACAAGTTTGTGAGGCAGGATCGTCCTTGCCTGAATCCGTGCTAACTTTCGTTTATAAGATTAATTCTTTCTAAGTGTTCTCTAATCTTATTTGCCAAAATTGACTCTAACATTTTTCCTACTATTGACGTTAGACTTATCGGACGATAATTCGACGCTGCTGATTTATCACCCTTTTTAAAGATGGGCACTACGTTTGCGGTCTTCCATGCCTCTGGAACTTCTCATGAACTTAAAGAGTCATTAAATAACGCTAAAAGTGGCTGACATAATTCTTCTTTGGTTTCTTTTATAATTTTTGCATATATATCCTCCGGACCTGGCGATTTTTGAGGTTTTAACTTAATTTCTTTCAATACGTCCTCCTTACTAATGGTTATTTTACTAAGAATATTTTCCGTATCCTCATCGTAAATATTTGCTGCTTGACGGACCAGGTCTAGATTTTCCTTGGTGAATACTTATATGAACTAATTATTTAGGATGGAGCACATTTCTTTATCTTCACTGGTAATGTCACCTGATTCTGTTCTGAGTGGTCCTATCCTATCTTTATTTTTCGAACGGTACATTTGATAAAAACCCTTAGGGTTTTCTTTCGATTCATTAGCAACCTTAATTTCATAACATCTCTTTGCTTTTCGTATCTCTCTCTTTATCTCTCTTTAAAATCGCGTACCGGTTACGCAAGTGTTCCTCTCCATGTTTTATTTTTCTATATGGTCCTTTCCTTTGGCCTCTGAGAGATTTCAATCTGTTGTTTAACCATCTTGGTTCTGAATTATTCGTTCTAAACGGTTTTGAAGGGATATATCTATCTTGGCCTCCGTGAATTATATTTACTAACTCGTTATATTTCTCACTGGTCGAACGTCTGCTTGGTACAGGAGCTACGTTTAATCCCCGTCACCTCGACTACACTCCCATCTACCACCTCACCTTCCTGGAGCACATTCCCACGTGTTTCCTGCCCCACACCTATGACCTGGGGTTCCCCACTGACCTGGCATTCCCTCAAATAGCTAATCTCCCTGTGGAATACCGTTCGAAAATAAGCTCTTAATCCATCGAAATCTCCTAAACGAAAATTAGGAACGGTGGAGATATTTTCAGTGGAACAGACATCCTAAATAAATTTGAACTTAATTTCCTCATCATCGCTATTACCAAGTCGTCCACCAACCTCTATATCACTAATTATATTTTCTTTATTAGCTAAAACCAAATCTAGTATATTATTACCTCTGATGGGCTCCCTGATATACTGATAAAGGAAATTATCCTGTACTACCTCTAGAAATTCCTCTGACTCTGCATCCCCTGTCTGATTTCTCCAATCTATCCTTGGCAGATTTAGGTCGTCCCCTACAATTATTACTAAGCTGGACTGTGACGCTTTCCTAATTTCCTCCCAAAGGTATTTACTAGCTGCTCTACTTAATTTTGGAGATCTGTAAATTGCTCCTAAGACTAATTTCTCCCTATTGTTACTAATTTCAACCCAGACACTTTCTGTGTGTCTATTTACTTTAATGTCTGCTTTATTGTAACAGTTTAATGAATCCTTTACATAAATAGCTACCCCCGCACCCATTTCTTCTCAGACGGTTTGACACAAAAATATTACAGCCCATTATCTGATATTCTGTTAAAAATTCTCGAGTATCTGTATTCATTCAAGTTTCACTAATAACGGCAATGTCTATTTTCTCTGTACAAATGAAAGCCCTCAGTTCATCCATTTTATTACGTAAACTCCGGCTGTTTGTGTAGTACACTTTCAAGTTATTATGAGTAGTTATGTCTCTACCTTGGGACTTACTATTTTTTATTTTGTCACTAACTGGGGAATCTTTACTAATAAAACAATTTTTTGTACTATCACTTATCGCCCTTCTATCATCCCTTGTTCTGTCCTCTATCATCGCCTGCTCATTTTGAGGTGCCTGAGTGGATGTATCTAGACTAATGGTTAAACTGTAGTTCTTACTTTTGCAAGTGTTGATGCATCTATCCAAACATGATAATCCTGATTTCTGGGTGTAGTTGCCGCAACTTCCTGTACACCTACTTCTCAACCTCGAAAAAAAAAAAAAAAAAAAACTCTGTCTCCCTATCTATCATTCCAGCTAAAACAGTAACTCCCTGCCTGCTGAGTCCCATCCCAACTATACAAGGCACTTCGACCATAAAACCGGTCCCAGCTGTCTTTGAAAGGTATTGCATTATCTTTGCAATACCTTTCAAGGCGGCAATTAAAACCTACTGCTCTGCTCAACCACTCCCTCCCAACTCGCCACCTGGGTAAAAACACCAAGCACTACAGGGGTTCCTCCCCTTTCCCTAATCTTCTCTAACATCAACTTATACTTCTGCCACAGTACCTCACTCTTACGGCTACTAATATCATTGCCTCCTACACTGAGGCACACAGTGGGTTTGTCACCACTATCCTTCACTATATTTGAAATTTTCTCTATCACATTAGCCACCCTGGCCCCTGGAAGACACACATGGTGTATACATGGCTCTGTTAAGATATCTCACCTGTGAGTCCCCAACAACGGCAACATTTTTCTTACCTTTCTTGTTCTCACTATACTTACCTGCGTGGGAAGGTCTCTCACCGTCCTTCTTCCCAACTTCCCTCTCTGCCATTCCTTCACATTCGTCCCGTAGTGCGTCGAATGTATTTGTGGTCTTAATTTCCGATTGTTTGTTAAGGGTGAACTTCGTTGCACCCTTATGGAACAGTGTCCAACCTTCTGCCTTTTCTCTCTCTCCTCCAACATCTCCTCCGACAATTTCCTCATTTGTGACTTCTCTCGCCTGAGAACCTGTACCTCCCGCTTCAATTCGAGAAGCTCTTATCTGAAGGTATTCTCTCTCAAATCCTGCAGCGGAGACACAGCTCTCCATAGAGGACGCCATCACACACAAATTCACAGGGGTATCACAGGTCACTACAGCACACTAGCACAATACTATCACAGGTCAGTAGCACAACACCGTCACAGGTCACTAGCACAACACTAACAGGTCACTATCGCAGTTCACTACAACACACTAGCACAACATTATCACAGATCACAGCTAGCTAAATCAGGAACGCCAGGAGACGTACGAACAGACTGACCTCACGAGAGCGTACATAGAGATACCATTTGAGGAGATTAAGCACAATAAATTTCAGTTGATGACTGGGTCATAAAAAAGTGAGAAACTTAGAGTCAGAGGGTTTTATTTTCATCTGTATAACTAGGGCTTTAAAATGGCACCTGTAACATCCTGAGTAAATTAATATATATATATATATATATATATATATATATATATATATATATTTGCACATTGTGATGGGTCGTGTTAGACCATAAGTTTTATTTCCTTAGGCAAAATCAATCCGAATTGTGATAATTAAAAGAAAATTGAGGAGGCACTGAGCCAGATTTAAGTTAACAAAAGTAAAAACACAATGGCAATGCTGAGATATGAAATTGATAAGCATTTATAACTTACTTCCTCAAATACGCATATTTCTCGTCCATATGACGCACACACACACACACACACACACACACACACACACACACACACACGGGAGACACCAGCAGACGCGGGCCGATAGCGCACCATACCGAGCCGGCACGGCCAGTGGCATTACCTAAATTAGTATCTTTATATGAGTCAAGCTCTGTACCAGGTTAGACTAAATGGTTTTTTATAATAATAGTAAAAAAAAAAGTTTAAACAAGACTTGTTCAACCAGAAAAGAGAACTGAGTAGCGAAAGAATGCGCACGATCAGCTGATTGTTTGTTTAGACTACAACTGCCCCAGGGAATGTAAGTACTCTGTGCTTTTAGTATTCCAAATGACCACATACTTTAGTAAAGCAAATTTGGAAAAGAAAAGGATAAAGGTAGAAAGCAGGATGATGATTTCTACCAAGAACTGGTTGAAATGGAGACTCACAATAAACTGGTGGAGCATGGACACAGACTGGAGATGGCTTTCCAGAATGAGATTGATGAAATAAAGAAGCAGATGCACTTGCAAAAGGAAGAAATAGAAAAACTAGGAAGGGAGGTCAACAAGAAAGACACAACCATATGTGAATTAACAGTGGAAGTGCGTACACTTAGGACGAAAATGTGTGAAATGGAAAGTACAGTAGTCAACCACGAGAGTATTATGGAAGAGTTAAAAAACGATAGAGACAATTAGGCAAGTAAGCAGTCTGATAGACCAGAGCAGTGATACTGAGAAGATAACACAGGTAAATGAAGCTGTGCAAAGCTACAAAAACGATAAGGAAACCATGTATGCTGAAATGGTGAAAGTAAAGAAAGACTTAGAAACAAGGGTGGAAGAAAAAAGCATTAACCCCTTAACCGCGGAGCGTCACTTTCATGACGCTTGGGAGCAAGGGATCATACCGCGGGGCGTCACTTTTGTGATTCTGTGTTATTTTGAATTCACCCGGGCTTTCAAGTGGTGGCTTGTATCATCTATCAGTACTGCCAATGTCCAACACTAGTCAGCACTCCTAATCTCATCTGTACTCCCATCCATTGTTGACAATTTAGCCATTTCTCCCCGTTCTTGACTCCCCTTCCTACCCTCCCTCCATTACCCTATCTTCTCGCCTGCCCAGCCGTGCTACGCTAAGTAAATATTCCCTGGAATTTTTCACTGATTTCATTCATTGAAATAAGCCCTATGCCCAATTCTTATACCAAATAATATATACAAAAAAGAAATAAGGTAAGTGATAGTGCCATACACCTGGAATTGGCTAATTATCACATGACAACACCTCACGTGCACTCGTTTGCTAATTTTTGCTGTTTATTCCCCCTTGAAATATGCCATATAATCTATTTTCGTAATAAATATACATATAAGGAGGGAAGGGAGAAGCCTAAGTGATATTTACATTCACCTGGAACTACCTAATTTATAATGTATTGTCTAGATTTCCTGCCAATCATTTCACTGCTATATATTAGCTGCTGTGAAGAGGCTAACGTT
This sequence comes from Coenobita brevimanus, assembly GCF_032717465.1. NCBI lineage: Eukaryota > Metazoa > Arthropoda > Malacostraca > Decapoda > Coenobitidae > Coenobita > Coenobita brevimanus. Next base: position 22,244,214 of record NC_137024.1, on the reverse strand, counting down.
GGCAGTAATGCATTTCCCTAGGTAGGCCACCACCCCGGCCCACCCTTATCAGTTCACTCTCATCTTCCAATGTGAAGGTACGTCTGTTTGCTCCTGCTAACTTCAGGCACCTTTCACCCCCATGCAAAGGGCCCTGTGACCTTTACCCCCTACTAAACCTCGTGTGGGCTGACAATTGATAAAAGAGTGACTACGATCTTTCTATTGAGTAAAACAGTGCAAGTGGAATTGTAAATAATGTGTAAATAATGTGTAAACAGCAAGTGAAAGTAATGAATGTAAATATACGTGAACAGTGGAAAATAGTTTTATAAGTTACTTCAAGTGACAATGCATAACACAGTGTAAATAAAATAGAAATGTAAATAACGTAAATAAAATAGAGAACGTAAATAGAAATGTAAATGAGTAGTATTATAAGAATACGAGTATATACCCTAGAAGTAATGAAAGTGAAAGTTTCACTCTAGCATGTATGAATACTATGAGTTATGAGAGTGAAGGTGAAAGTGACATTCACTCTCAATGCTAGTATACAGGACGAGAAAGTGGATGCTATGTATTTTACTGAAAGAAATTGAATCCCTACAGTGACAATAAAAAATTACTACTGAAGGAAACTTATGGATAAAGCCTGTATATATTGTTACATAGCCTATGATTTCATCATCCTTTGTGTAATTCTAACGTACAGTGTGCTGCCTGTTTGATCACGAGCGTGTTCTGCCTCAGCCCCCCCCCCCTTCTACCGTTATAGTAGAGTAAGTCGTCCTTTCTGTTGTTCAGAGTGGGATTGTCAACTCTTTGTCCCCATGGCTTCATTTGCGCGTCCTTCTTACAAGTTGTATCAAGCTCTGCTGGCCCCTATATAATGAGCTCAGTCTCTGCATCATTGCCACTTAGATCTGCTCCTCATTTTGTTCACATCTCTGTCCTCCCCTGTACAGTTATTATTGAGTGCTCAGGAAGTCTCCAACCATCTAGCAGCTGTGTAATTTGAGTATAACTGTTATTGCATTTTTCCTTGTACTGTGTTGCGTAAGGTGTTAATTTGTAGGCCTAGTGAGGTTTTCTTGTAATTTATGTAAAGGTTTTACTATCAGCCATCATTAATATTATTTTGTATCTGTAATAATATATCTTGCATTAACTGAGCATTACCCAGTGTATTTTCATTTTATCAGGGCTGACTTAGATAAATTTACTCTTGCTAATTTCGTGTTAATAGAGGCTATTGCAGTTAACCATATATTTAACCTGTTTTTTGCCATTACATTATCCTTATGAGTCCTGAATGTTTTGTTGTTAGTTTGAGCATTAAACTTTAACTTATAATTTTACCTAACTCTTTGTTTTGAACCTGGAACTTTACAGGACAGTAGTGATTTTTTAGTATTCTCACTTAAAGTGTACATTATCTTTCTCTATTCCATAACAATATATATAAGTGTTATATAGTAATAGAAATATAAAGTGTGAGGGGGTTTTATGAATAATAAATGAGAGAATACCAACAGTGAACTAGCGCAAGTGGGAAGGTCATACACGCTCGTAATTTTCATTACTTTCACAGTGGTTTTTATTTGGAGTGTGGATCCCAAACTACTTGATAATCATAGAGTAGTGTTTATAGTGTTAATATCTGGCTGTGGTAATCATATTACGGGTTGTCGGTAAGTGTAAAGTGGAGCCTTCGTTACCCAACTTCAGAGGTCTCCACAAGTCCTACGGTAATCGACGAAGGCTCAACAAACATCCCAGGAGAAAGCTGAAGGTTTGTGCCATATGCATATATAATTTTAATATTCTAGGACTAATAACTGATTTTTGGCAAAATTTTTTTGAGAGTCTGTCGGAGCCTGAATAACCCCGCGGGACACGCAAAACATTGGGAAACATGCCTGCGGTGTAAGGGTTAAAAAGGAAGTGAAAAGAATAATCCAAAACAATCCAAAGATAGTCAGGGATTCAATAGATATCAACAAATCTATAGTAATAACTGGTATAGAAGAGGAAGAAGTAAAAAACAAGATCTCAAGAGACAAAAAGGAGATGGGAAATGTAATGAGTCTATTGAAAGAAGTATCAGAGGAAATGTAGTAAAGACATAGAGGAACACAAAAGGTTAGGGAAATACGAGAAAAACAAGTCAAGACCTCTAAAGGTAACTTTCCAAAGTGTAAACACCGTGAAGGAGATCCTAAAAAATGCAAAAGAATCTTATGGAAAAAGAGGAGTTCAAAAATGTATGGATAAAAATCTGCCTAACACAAGAGGAACTGGAATTACTGAAAGAGAAGAGGGAGGAAGCAAAAACAAAAAATGAGGGAAGATCAGAAGAGACGAACACTTTTTTTTACAAAGTAATACGATTGCAGGTACGAAAGTGGTACATAACCAGGAGGGAATAAAAAGGAGGAAGGTAGTAGAACCATGTCATCACAAGTATATAAACAAGATGATTAAGTTGATGTACTCAAATGTGGATGGAATGGTATCTAAATTATTAGAGATGAATGATTATGTCATAGAATATGTCATAGAATATGCCTAACTGAAACAAAATTAACACCAAGGATATCAAATGACATATTAAACTTAGAGGACTATAATATATGGAGAAGAGATAGAAATTTAAAAAATGGAGGAGGAATTATAATATTAACTAAGAAAAATCTAAAAGTCAATGAAATAAAACTAGATATACCCCCAGAAGTAGAACTGGTTGCAGTAGAGATCAACACATCTGAAGGGAAAGCAATTGTAGCCAATTTGTACATGCAAACACATGGGAAAGAGACGAATATGAGGACCTGGCAGAGAGTACAATTCAGAGTTTAAGAGCATTACTACATAAAATGGAAGAGAAATCGGAAAGAATTATACTAACTGGAGATTTTAATACAAATATAAACTGGAATACTCTAGATATAATAAGCCAAGAAAGTTGTTGAGACCAAAAGCTCCTGGATCTCGTGCAAGAGTTTTTCCTGACGCAACATGTGAGGGAAACCACCTGAAAAAGAGGACTCGATGTACCTTCAATGCTAGATCTCATATTTACTAGGCAAGAATATGATACTGACAGTTTAATATATCACCCTCCACTCGGCAAAAGCGACCATGCAGTACTAAATTGCAACTTCAAGATAGCATATGACATAGTTAACAGCAATGAAAGTTACAAAAAGAGCCTAAACTATAAAAAGGGAAATTACCATGACCTAAAGATGTATTTCTTAGAAGTTGATTGGGAAAATGAGCTTAGAGGACAAGATTTAAATGCTGTATATAAAAATTTTTATGAATTTTATGAAATAGGAGTCCAGAAGTACATCCCACAGCACAAAGAAGCAGATAAGAAAATACAGAATGGTTCAATACAGAATGTAAAAAATCAAAAGAAAGAAGGGATTTGTTGTGGAATAGATATAGAAGACACAATAGCGAAAGGGCATATAATAATTACAAACAGGCAAGAAACGATTATACAAGAATAAGGAGGGAAGCCCAAAAACAGTTTGAGGAGGATATCATAAATAAAAGTAGTGATCAACCAAAGCTATTTTACAGCTACATCAGAAGCAAAACCAAAGTAAAAGATATAATACAATCCATTACGGAAGAGGGAATCACCTATACACAAAAGAAAGATATTTGTGAAGCACTAAATAAGAATTTCCAATCAGTTTTTACAGAAGAAAAAAATTTTGAGAGGGACTATGTGGAACATGCATGCCCACACATACTACCAGATATACAAATATCAGAAAAAATAATATAGGAGGAGTTAAGTAAATTAGACAGAGGAAAAGCAAATGGTCTTAATGAAATTTCATGTTGGGTGTTACGAGAATGTGCAAAGGAGTTAAGTAAACCATTATTTTTACACTCGCAGCCCACCTCTCGCCGAGGCAACACCTCCACCGCTGTTCCTGGCGGGACCAGCTCTCCACAGCAGCCGTTTCAGCTGAGGGATGGGCCTGTCCTCTCCACCTACGGGAGTGCCCTGGTCAGCCCACCAGGAGGTTGAGGCTCGTCCGCCCTTTCCATGGCCGACCACCCTCCCTCTGCCACTACCTTGACCGGGGTTGTGCCCTTGTGTCCACCTGGACTGGGCCTTCCCTCTTCGCTTCCACCTGCTGCTGTGGAGAGCTGGAGCGAGTGAATGGGGGTTGAGGGCAGAGTTCGGGACGCTTCTATCTGAGCTTCGGCGCCCTTACCATCGGCGCCGTTTAGTCCACCATGCTCTCGTCCCTCTCTGCCTTCTGTGAACACCGAGCAGCCGGCCGCCAACCACCGCCGAGTCGTTTGGGGATCCACCTGAACTTGCCGGCGCCCCTTCCATCGGCGCCGTGCAGTCTACCGCTCTCCCCCTCGCCTCGTCGATCATCGGGCAGTTTCTCCATCAGCGCCTCGTTCCCTTCCTCTGCCGCCCTTGCCCTGTCTGCCAGTCTGCTGTCCGTGCTATGCTCCATTACTGGAGTCTTTTTTTGCATTTTTCCCTGACGGGCTCTTATGTTTGCCCGTCCCCCACCATGCTGTGGGGAGAATATTCTACAAACAACAAACAAACATTATTTTTAATTTTCAAGAAATCCTTCAGTCAAGGTAAACTACCTGATATTTGGAAGAAAGCAAATATTGTCCCCTTATTCAAGAAAGGGAATAGACAAAATCCACTCAACTACCGACCAGTATCACTGACCAGTGTTGTAAGCAAGGTATTAGAAAAGCTTATAAGAAAAGCTTGGGTAAATCATCTAGAAGAACACAATATGATAACAGAAAGACAGTTTGGTTTCAGAAAATGAAAATCATGTGTTAGTAATCTGTTGAGCTACTATGACAGAGTAACAGACACAATACAGGAAAGAGAAGGATGGGTGGACAGTATCTATTTAGATTTCAAGAAAGCATTTGACACAGTACCACACCAAAGAGTTTTATGGAAACCGTACCATCAAGGAGGAATTCGAGGCAAACTGTTTTGTTGGATGCAAGATTTTCTCATAGAAAGGGAAATGAGAACAGTACTAAGGGGAAACTACTCATCATGGAAAGAAGTGACTAGTGGAGTACCACAGAGCTCAGTGCTAGCACCAATCATGTTTTTAGTGTATATAAATGATATAAACAGTAACACTGGAAATGATAGCTACCTAAATATGTTTGCAGATGATGCAAAAATACAAAGGAGAATTACTAACACAGACTCTTGTAAAGAGCTACAAGAATTAAATAAACTTCATGAATGGAGTAGTACACGGCAAATGGAATTCAATGTGGACAAGTGTCATGTAATCAAGTTTGGTAAAAGTGGAAAAAGACCTGATTGGGATTATACGTTAGGAAATAAAACCCTACACACATCAGAAAGAGAGAAGGACCTAGGTATGATTATCAATAACAGACTATCTCCGGCTGACCACATCAGTGAAAAGGTACGGAACATGTATACACTGCTTGCAAATATGAGAATAGCATTCACATACATAAATGAAGACATGCTAAGAAGGATAATAACATCATTCATCAGACCAACCCTGGAGTATGCATCAGTAGTCTGGAGTCCTCATCTCAAAAAACAAATAGACAAGATTGAAAAAGTTGAAAGGGCCGCTACAAGATGGATACCAAACTTAAGAGATCTAAGCTACGAAGAAAGAGTAAATAAACTGAATCTACCAACACTACAGGAGAGAAGGAAAAGAGATGACATGATAATGTTATATAAATGCATATCAGGAATGGAGAAAATAGACATAAATGATTACTTAACATACGGGGAAGCATCAGCAAGAGGACATTGCAAAAAACTGCATAAGAAGAGAGGTGATAAAGACGTGAGGAAATTCAGTTTCCCAAACAGAGCAATTGATCAGTGGAATGCACTACCGAATGTAAAATACCTGCCGCCGGACCACCCACCCCGCCACCCCTCACCCCACCACCGAGCCGCTACCACATCGCCACCCCACGAGGACACAACGGTGGGGCTAGTGACCCAGTACAAGAGGGTCACCGGGACACTACTGTCCTGAGTCCGTTTTCCCCGCAACTACCCCAACACCAGGTGACCGGAAAGAGGCAACGACCTTGCGAGCAGGACAGCCGTCACCAGAAACAGGGTGGGACTGAAGAGGATTCAGTCCCAGGTAACACCGCATCGACGGCCACTGTACGTGACGGGGAAGGAGCGGCCACTGTACGCCCTTCAGTTACCACCCCAAGGGCAGGAGACCCAAGGGCAGGAGGCCCAAGGCTACGGCCAGAAGTGCACACCAGGGTAAGGGGACCCTCGGCTATGGCCTTAGTGTGTACCGGGGAGGGCGCTGCCTCTGTGCACCCCTCTCCTGCTGTTCTATCCCACGGGAGCAACACCGTGTTGACGGCCACTGTACGTGACGGGGAAGGAGCGGTCACTGTACGCCTTTCAGTTGCTTCCTAAAGGGCAGGCTGACTTACAGCTACGGCCGAAGTACACACCAGGGTAAGGGGACCCTCGGCTACGGTTTTAGTGTGTACCGGACAGGGCGCGCCTCTGTGCACCCCTTTCCTGCTTTTCTCTCCTATGAAAGCAACACCGCGTCGACGGCCACTGTATGTGATGGGGAAGGAGCGACCACTGTACGCCCTTCAGTTGCTTCTCTAAGGAAAGATAAGCTACCGGCTATGGCCAAAGTACGTACCAGGGTGGACAGGCCCTCGGCTACGGCCTCAGTACGTACCAGAGAGGGCACGGCCTCTGTGCACCCCTCTCCTGCTTTTCCCTACTACGGGAGCAACACTGCATCGACGGCCACTGTATGTGAAGGGGAAGGAGCGGCCACTGTACGCCCTTCAGTTGCTTCTCGTAAGACGGGTAGGCTTACGGCTACGGCCACAGTACGTACCAGGGTAAGGAGACCCAAGGCTACGGCTTTAGTACGTACCAGAGAGGACACTGACTCCGTGTGCCTTTCTCCTGCCTTTTCTTCCTGTGGGAGCAGCACCGCCAGCACGGCCTCTGTACGTGCGGGGGAAGGAGCGGCCACTGTACGCCCTTCAGCTGTGTGCCCTAGGAGTCAAGGAACTGTGTTCACGGCCATTGTGCGTGACAGGGAAGGAGCGGCCACTGTACGCCCTTCATTCGTGGCTCTGAAAGCACTCCCGACGCAGGAAGTCCTTTGCACGGCCGACCCCTTCCCTCTCGGCTGCATGGGACGCCCTTTGTCACCATCCAGGAGTGTTGCCCCGGAGGTGTTGCCAGAGTGGTGGCAAGGCCTGATACCGGCCCTACCTCCTACCCGTGGGAGATCTCTGTTCCTGTCGGACACCCTACGGAGATGGTGCTGCAGCCCACCCCTGTCGGCGCCTTTCCCTACAGGCGACCGCAGTCCTAGGACTCCCAGGCCCGACCAGCAGCCTCCAGATGAGGGCAACCCAGGCTCACTCACCCCACGGAGCCAGAGGCGACAGGCCCACCTCCTCCAGTTGTTTGGCCCCAGTCCCGAGGGCCACCTCTCAGGTCAAGGCCCCCAGACCAGAGAGCCTCCCTGCACCCTACCAACAAGGCTCCAGTACGAGGGCCTCCTCTCGGGTCGAGGCCCCCAGACAGGCGGGCCTCCCTGCACCTCACCGACGACCAGGACCTGAGCAGTGTATTGCCCATTGCAAGAAGGCTCTCCCTAGGGCCTTCCCCTCATGCCCGTACTCCAGTGTGATCTCTTCCCAGGATATACGGGTAAATAGTGACGCCCCTTGTACCGAGAACAACCCAGGGGAAATAACAGTGAACAGTGACCAAGTGAAGTCCAGTGTAAAGCCAGTGACAGTTACCATTTGTCTATAAGAACCTGATACCCGGCAGAACAGAAATTTACCATTAGTCTATAAGAACCTGATACCCGGCAGAACAGAAAATAACTTGAACCATAAGTAAGAGAACTTATAGTGATTGTGTGAGTCCTAAATAAGAGAACTTTCAGTAACTGTGAACGGAGACTAGGGTGCACGGGTGAATCAAAAGTCTGTGTGTAAGTGCAGCCGCGACTAAGTGACTCCATCAAGTGTCGTGATCCACACCCTGTCTAATTATAGTAGTATTCACCCCACGGACTCTTAATCTTGTTCATTCCCATTGCATCCAATTACATATATATTCTGCCTAAAGATGAAACACGGGTATCGCTACATATAACTAATAACATAAGTGTACATGCATTATACTGTGTGTTAAGTGTAACTGTGCATCGTGGTGTCAAAGGCTAACTCTGTGTCCCTGTCTCCTGTATATCAAATATCAATCTGTGTTATATTGTAACGGTGTAGAAATTAAGGCAATAGATGTGTTAACGTATACTGCCTGGTTTTTATGTCCTGTTCCTTTGTGGGTGCTTTACTTCCGGTCCGGAAGTCGCTGGTGTTCTTAGGACGAGAAGTCGACCTAAAAACACTCAGCATAACACTGGTGGCAGCGGTGGGATCTGGATCCGAATAAAGCACGGAGGAACGATAAAGGAAAACCTGCACAATGGCAGCCAAACCTCACATTCAATTGCCGAAATTCAACCCGGACCAATGTGACATTGATGTGTATTTGCATATGGTTAAACCCCTCTTAGACATAGGGTTCGACTCAGACAGAGAAAAGATAGTAGTCAATTACCTCACCTGGGTAAAATAATCGCCACTGTTGCACCAAAAATCATCCCAGAATTGACATGGGACCAATTCTCACAAACTGTGAGACAGGCTTTCATGCCTTCCATGGACAGAGTTGTCGCTCTCTTGCAACTAGACGCCCTCACAAACGACGGAAGCCTCGATGGCACCTTCATCCAGACAAGGCGGCTCTTCACCGCTGCGTACCCGGGCACAGACGCAAAAACCCGGGAACAACTCATATTCCACAAACTCCTCAGGATCCTCCCCGGTTTCATTAAAGAACGCTTCATAATACATGAACCGACGGGAGACCTGAATAAAGAAATCAACTTAATAAGGCGCCTTCTAGCCGTCCACTCCTCCCCCCAATGCATCGGCGAAATCAAGCAATTCCCCACGGATCTCATCGCCGTAAATCCGTGGGAATTATCTCCTTGCTGCCCTGAGTGCCCAATCCATGACATTTGTGAACAGCTGAAAGCTGCCCGGCGCAGCAAAACAACACAAGAGCGCCTACAAGTCTCCCCACCATACGCCGATTGCCCCAAGCCTCAGAGAAGAAAAGTAAGACGAGGAAGGCACAGAAGGCGCCCCCCCACTGCCCCCGCATCCCACCGTAATGACGGGAGCTACCTCACATCTCCCCCAGTCTACGACAGGGGGAAACGTCATCTTTCCTTTTCCTCTCCTCTCACTATCTCTTCTATTTTGCCCTCCCCTATTCCTACCCCTATTCCTAACCTTCCCACCTCATACACCACTTTCTCCACTACTACCACTTCCCCCCTTCCTATTCCTCCCCAACACAAAGCCTGCCTCCCCCTTTACAGGCCTCCTAGAACCCTTACCTCATCTTCTCCTAACCTACTTCCCAAAACCGCCTCCTCCTGTCTACTCCCTCCCACCTACGACCCCACACCACCCACCAGCATCACTTCCCCGCCACTCATCTTCCCCGCCAACACGGCCAACTCATTTGCCTTCCCAATCAAACCATCCTCCTCCTCACTCTCACCCGCCTCTCTTTCCTCGCCCACCTCCCCCACCCCACCCTCAACCTCACCATACCCACAAACCCCTTTCCCCACTTCACCTTTACCTGACCCACCACCACCTTCCTCCGATTCTGATCCTTCAACAACCTCACCTCTGCCTGCATCTCCTCCGGCTACCCCACCTCCTCCAACCCACCACTCTCAATCATCGCCTGCTACGCCCACCACCAACACCGCACCACACCACCCAGCACCAACTCCCACCTTCACAGCCGCGGAAACAACCACCACCACCGTACCACCACAACTCCCACCACACCACACCCGCACCCCACCATGCACCAGCCCACGCAACACATCACCCACCAACTCCCCACGTGCACCAACCCCACCTGCCACCAACTCCACCCACTCATCCACTCCTGGCCACCCATTACCCACCGACCATGTCCACTACACAAGACACCCCACACCACCACCAACAACCGCCCACAACCATGCCGGGAACCCCATGCCGCCACGTGCCCAACCACCATCACCGCCTACGCCCACCCTCACCACCACAACCACCAGATCACGACGCCTTTCCCGCCCACCATCTAGATACACCCCCACACCTCCATCTCCTCCCCATCCTGCTCCCCATTCCCCAACACATGCCACCCACACCCCAAACACCACTCCCATCACCCTCCCCCTTCATCAGGCATCGTGGAAACTTCCCACTTCACCACCAGAGATGAAAATTGAGAGGGTACTATGGTGCCCCCATGACCGCCCCACCATCAGAATAAGGGCGACACACCAGCTCCTCCGGCTCCTATGCCAGACCACCCAACCATCGTCCCTATGCCTCACCCTCAACCCTCACCAGGAGCCAAACCTCACCTCCTGCCATTGGACCAACCTCCTCCAACACCTCAAGCCAACCCACCAGACATCCACCACTGCAATATACCACCTCCAGTCACGGGGTCGTGACTTCTTTACCACGGAGGGTGGTAAAATACCCGCCGCCGGACAACCCACCCCGCCACCCCCCACCCCACTACCGAGCCGCTACCACACCGACACCCCAGGAGGACACAACGGTGGGGCTAGTGACCCAGTACAAGAGGGTCACCGGGACACTACTGTCCTGAGTCCTTTTTCCCCGCAACTACCCCAACACCAGGTGAGTGGAAAGAGGCAACGACCTTGCGAGCAGGACAGCCGTCACCAGAATCGGGGTGGGACTGAACAGGATTCAGTCCCAGGTAACACCACGTCGACGGCCACTGTATGTGACGGGGAAGGAGCGGCCACTGTACACCCTTCAGTTACCACCCCAAGGGCAGGAGGCCCAAGGGCAGGAGGCCCAAGACTACGGCCAGAAGTGTACACCAGGGTAAGGGGACCCTCAGCTACGGCCTTAGTGTGCACCGGGGAGGGCGCTGCCTCTGTCACCCCTCTCCTGCTGTTCTCTCCTATGGGAGCAACACCGAGTCGACGGCCACTGTACGTGACGGGGAAGGAGTGGCCACTGTACGCCCTTCAGTTGCTTCCCAAAGGGCAGGCAGGCTTACGGCAACGGCCGAAGTACACACCAGGGTAAGGGGACCCTCGGCTACGGCCTTAGTGTGTACCGGAGAGGGCGCGGCCTCTGTACACCCCTCTCCTGCTTTTCTCTCCTACGAAAGCAACACCACGTCGACAGCCACTGTACGTGACGGGGAAGGAGTGGCCACTGTATGCCCTTCAGTTGCTTCTCTAAGGGAAGATAAGCTACCGGCTATGGCCAAAGTACGTACCAGGGTAGACATGCCCTCGGCTACGGCCTCAGTACGTACCGGAGAGGGTGCGGCCTCTGTGCACCCCTCTCCTGCTTTTCCCTACTATGGAAGCAACTACGCGTCGACGGCCACTGTACGTGACGGGGAAGGAGCGGCCACTGTCCGCCCTTCAGTTCCTTCTCGTAAGACGGGTAGGCTTACGGCTACGACCGCAGTATGTACCAGGGTAAGGAGACCCAAGGCTATGGCTTTAGTACATACCGGAGAGGACACAGACTCCGTGTGCCTTTCTCCTGCCTTATCCTTCTGTGGGAGCAACACTGCCAGTACGGCCTCCGTATGTGCGGGGGAAGGAGCGGCCACTGTACGCCCTTCAGCTGTATGCCCTAGGAGTCACGGAACTGTGTTCACGGCCATTGTGCGTGATGGGGAAGGAGCAGCCACTGTACACCCTTCATTCGTGGCTCTGAAAGCACTCCTGACGCAGGAAGTCCCTTGCGCGGCCGACCCCTTCCCTCTCGGCTGCGTAGGACGCCCTTTGTCACCATCCGGGAGTGTTGCCCCAGAGGTGTTGCCAGAGTGGTGGCAAGTGTTGCTCCAGAGGTGTTGCCAGAGTGGTGGCAAGTGTTGCCCCGGAGGTGTTGCCAGAGTGGTGGCAAGGCCCGATACCAGCCCTACCTCCTACCCCTGGGAGATCTCTGTTCCTGTCGGACACCCTACGGAGACGGTGCTGCAGCCCACCCGTCAGTGCCTTTCCCTACAGGTGACCACAGTCCTAGGACTCCCAGGCCCGACCAGCAGCCTCCAGACGAGGGCAACCCAGGCTCACTCACCCCACGGAGCCAGAGGCGACAGGCCCTCCTCCTCCAGCTGTTTGGCCCCAGTCCCGAGGGCCACCTCTCAGGTCGAGGCCTCCAGACCGGAGGGCCTCCCTGCACCCCACCAACGAGGCTCCAGTACGAGGGCCTCCTCTCGGGTCGAGGCCCCCAGACAGGAGGACCTCCCTGCACCTCACCGACGACCAGGACCCGGGCAGTGACTCCCCTGCGGTCAGTGTATTGCCCATTGCAGGAAGGCTCCCCTTAGGGCCTTCCCCTCATGCCCATACTATAGAGTGATCTCTACCCAGGATATACAGGTAAATAGTGATGCCCCTTGTACCGAGAACAACCCAGGGGAAATAACAGTGAACAGTGACCAAGTGAAGTCCAGTGTAAAGCCAGTGACAGTTACCATTAATCTATAAGAACCTGATACCTGGCAGAACAGAAAATAACTTGAACCCTATGTAAGAGAACTTATAGTGATTGTGTGAGTCCTAAATAAGAGAACTTTCAGTAACTATGAACGGAGACTAGGATGCGCGGGCGAATCAAAAGTCTGAGTGTAAGTGCAGCCGCGACTAAGTGATTACATCAAGTGTCGCGATCCGCACCCTGTCTAATTATAGTAGTATTCACCCCATGGACTCTTAATCTTGTTCATTCCTATTACATCCAATTACATATATATTCTGCCTAAAGATGAAACACGGGTATCGCTACATATAACTAATAACATAAGTGTACATGCATTATACTGTGTGTTAAATGTAACTGTGCATCGTGGTGTCAAAGGCTAACTCTGTGTCCCTGTCTCATGTATATCAAATATCACTCTGTGTTATATTGCAACGGTGTAGAAATTAAGGCAATAGATGTGTTAAGGTATACTGCCTGGTTTTTATGTCCTGTTCCTTTGTGGGTGCTTTACTTCCGGTCTGGAAAGAGGACTCCGCTCAGTCGCTGGTGTTCTTAGGACGAGAAGTCGACCTAAAAACACTCAGCATAACAGAATGAAATAGTGTGTGCCAAAACAATTCACAAATTTAAGGATATGTACGAAAAATATGGTTTAAGACATGGGACAGTACGAGCTTGACTCATTCCTGTAAAGATACAATTAGGTAAGAACACACACACACATACACACACACAGTGAAAGGGCGTATAATAATTACAAACAGGCAAGAAACGACTATACAAGAATAAGGAGAGAAGCCCAAAAACAGTTTGAGGAGGATATAATAAATAAAAGTAGTGATCAACCAAAGCTGTTTTACAGCTATATCAGAAGCAAAACCAAAGTAAAAGATATAATACAATCCATTACGGACGAGAGAATCACTTATACACAAGAGAAAGATATTTGTGAAGCACTAAATAAGAATTTCCAATTAGTTTTTACAGAAGAAAAAAAATTTGAGAGGGACTATGTGAAACACGCATGTCCACACATACTACCAGATATACAAATAGCATAAAAAGTAATACAGGAGGAGTTAAGTAGATTAGACAGAGGAAAAGCAAGTGGTCCTGATGAAATTTCATGTTGGGTATTACGAGAATGTGCAAAGGAGTTAAGTAAACCATTATTTTTAATTTTCAAGAAATCCTTGAGTCAAGGAAAACTACCTGATATTTGGGAAAAAGCAAATATTGTCCCCTTATTCAAGAAAGGAAATAGACAAAATCCTCTCAACTACCGACCAGTATCACTGACCAGTGTTGTAAGCAAGGTATTAGAAAAACTTATAAGAAAAGCTTGGGTAAATCATCTAGAAGAACACAGTATGATAACAGAAAGACAGTTTGGTTTCAGAAAAGGAAAATCATGTGTTACTAATCTGTTGAGCTACTATGACAGAGTAACAAACACAATACAGGAAAGGGAAGGATGGGTGGACAGTATCTATTTAGATTTCAAGAAGGCTTTTGACACAGTACCACACCAAAGACTTTTATGGAAACTGTACCATCAAGGAGGAATTCGAGGCAAACTGTTTTGTTGGATGCAAGACTTTCTCATAAAAAGAGAAATGAGGACAGTACTAAGAGGAAACTACTCATCATGGAAAGAAGTGACTAGTGGAGTACCACAGGGTTCAGTGCTGGCACCAATCATGTTTTTAGTGTATATAAATGATATAAACAGTAACACTGGAAATGAGAGCTATCTGAATATGTTTGCAGATGATGCAAAAATACAAAGGAGAATTACTAGCACAGACTTTTGTAGGGAACTACAAGAAGAATTAAATAAACTTCATGAATGGAGTAGTACATGGCAAATGGAATTCAATGTGGACAAGTGTCACGTAATCAAGTTTGGTAAAAGTGGAAAAAGACCTGATTGGGATTATAAGTTAGGAAATAAAACCCTATACACATCAGAAAGAGAGAAAGACCTAGGTGTGATTATCAATAAAAGACTATCTCCGGCTGACCACATCAGCGAGAAGGTACGGAACATGTATACACTGCTTGCAAATATGAGAATAGCATTCACATACATAAATGAAGACATGCTAAGAAGGATAATAACAGCATTCATTAGACCAACCCTGGAATATGCATCAGTAGTCTGGAGTCCTCATCTCAAAAAGCACATAGACAAGATTGAAAAAGTTCAAAGGGCCGCTACAAGTTGGATACCAAGCTTAAGGGACCTAAGCTACGAAGAAAGACTAAATAAACTGAATCTACCAACACTACAGGAGAGAAGGAAAAGAGGTGACATGATAACGCTATATAAGTGCATATCAGGAAAGGAGAAAATAGACATAAATGATTACTTAACATATGGAGAAGCATCAGCAAGAGGACACTGCAAAAAACTGCATAAGAAGAGAGGTGATAAAGACGTAAGGAAATTCAGTTTCCCAAACAGAGCAATTGATCAATGGAATGCACTACCGAATGAAATAGTGTGTGCCAAAACAATTCACAAATTTAAGGATATGTACGATAAATACACGGGACAGTACGAGCTTGACTCATTCCTCTAAAGGTACAATTAGGTAAGAACACAAACACGCCGCTCGCTGGTGCAGTGGTAACGTTCCCGCTTGCCAACTGGTGGACGGGAGTTCGCGCCTCGCTCAGGTTGCGAAAAGTTTCACTGACGAAGTGGGTGGTTACTGTCCCCCTTGAGCAAGGGGACGGGTGTTTGCATATGTGAAGGTCACAGCCTTGCCCTTAGATCGGACTAGATGAGCTCTCAGCTCCCTTCCGGGAGGGTAAAAGCTGACCATCACGACCATCAAGTGATCCTGACCGACCCGGTGAATTACACACACACACACAAAATGCAGCATGCAAGAGCATTGAAATGAAGTTGTAAATGTTGTCATGAAATTAAATGGATTATTACCTTAGGAAAAAGGTCTATCAAATGTCCATTTTTTTTTTTTTTTTCATTCGTTGTAGCCGTCACTCCAAGGATAAAAAATAGTGTCAATTGTGAATTTGTTACGAAAGAAAGCATCCGTTTTTGGAGCAATTCAAAACTAATAAATTGGAGTGATGCCTAAAACTGCATATTTTCAGGTGAATATACTGAATAAGCATCTTTAAATATATATTCAAAATCAGTTGGGAAACAAACCCAATTGTTTCTATAAATCAGAAAACATTTCTGAAGGTGAAAAAATGTTTATTTCTCTATCTATATACCTAGGCTGTTTCCCCCAACGAAAGGGAGGTAGCCGAGACAGGACGACGCACTCCCCGTTTACTCATCCATTCAAACACATTCATTCGCATCTTGGCCCCAAAGGGGAGAAGGGACAGATCCTCACCGCACCACAACACACAAGGGTCAACTGTGCAGTGCAATCAGTGACATCCGCAGCAGGGCCCGACAGCAGAGCTTTAAATCTAAATTTGCGGCTAGGGTGGGGCACGAAGCTCTGTACAGTGTTGCCACGTTTTCCATAGCCCCCCCCTCTCTCTCTCTCCTGGGGGAGATGTGCGTCACCCTGGGGAATTTTGTTTCATTTATGAGTGACTTTCATTTCTTTATTTTTTTTTTATTATATCTAATTATATTTAAAAATATTTATTATTGTTTTCCATATGTCGCCAGATGACCTCGCTGGTGCGGCGCCATGATTTTTCATTCAATCACTCTCTCCCTCCTTCCTTCCCTCCCTCCCTCCATCCCTCAACACCTCCTCTGGCCTGCCTTCTCCCCCCCCCTTCTCTCTCTCTCTCTCTCTGATCTATGGTGTTTTAGGATACATTTTGGTTATTTTCTTTAACATTATATTGTACATATTGTAAATTTTACTTTATTTTCACACCTCCCAGGAGGGAAGGACACAAAGTTAAGTGACACGAGGAGGGTCTGGCTGGGTTAGTCTGGGTCTGTGTGAGAGTTGCCGCTCACGAGGGTTTAATGTATTATTTTTTCTTTTACTAAGAAATTAGCATATTTTTACTTATATTCCTGCACATTATCTTATAATCACAATTGCAACATTATTACCCACCCCAGAAATACGGTAAAAGCCAATAAAAGTGACTACTTTTTTTTTTTTTTTAGCAACACTGTAAAATATTTATGCCACGTTTCTGTATTGCCGTATTTATCGTATTTGTCATGCCTTTTACATATATAACAGCCGTTTCACATCGCGGGTTTGGGAAACTTAGCACCACTGTACAGAGGGTCGTGCCCCACCCTGGCCGCAAGTTTAGATTTGTCCTACCATAGTTTACCTCTGCCACATCATAAAGGACCCATCCCCTTACCCGCACCTGACCTGACTAACTGATCAGACCAAAAGCGGGAGAATATCCCCTCAGGGCTACGTCATCATTTATTCATTCACAATTTCTCTCCATTTATTTCTGGCACGCACAGCCACTCTTCCTTGCACAACAGACATCCCTCTCGCATCCAGCGCTCTCGTCACACTGTCCATCCATCCTATTCGTGGTCTCCCTCTCAGCCTTACACCTCTCACATTAGATCTAGTTATCTTTTTCACCAATCGCTCATTATCCATTCTCTCCATATGCCCAAACCATTGCAACACCCTCTGCTCAACTCTATCAGCCATCTCCCAAACAACTCCAGTTCTCCTTTGCACTTCATCATGTCGCACTCGATCCATATGCGTCACTCCACACATACTCCTCAGACACCTCATCTCCATTACATTCAAACTTTTCCTCTCTGCTACACCCATATTCCATGTTTCAGCCTCATATAATGCTGTCGGTACCACAACACCCTCATACAGCCTTCTTTTTACATCCATTCTAAGCGAATGACATCTAAACACTTTTTCATTCCTCCCAGCACCTTTCCTACTTCATTCATTCTAAACTTCACTTCTGCATCTATTCTTCCATCCGTAGCAACATGTGACCCTAAATATTTAAAACTCTACCTCCTCAAGCAACTCACCATTCAAAACTATATTCATCCCCCTACCATATACCAACCTCGTACACTTCATCACTTTACTCTTAATCTCACTTACTTTCAATTTCCTCTTTTCACACACCCTTCCAAACTCCTCTACCAACTGTCTCAATCTCTCCTCTGAATCAGCCACCAGTGCAGTATCATCTGCAAATAGCAGCTACTTCAGATTCCATTCTCCACCATCAACATTCACCAGACTCAGACCTCCACCTGAAACTCTTGCATTCACCTCCCTTACAACACCATCCATTTAATATTAAACAACCAAGGCGACATCACACATCCCTGTCGCAGCCCCACTCTCACGGAAAACCAATCACTCACAGCATTTCCCACTCTTACACTCGCTCTACTATTTACATAAAAACTTTTTACCCCTTTTAGTAACCTACCATCAAGTCCATACAATCTTAAAACAGTCCACAAAGCCTCCCTATCAATTCTGTTACATGCTTTCTCTAAAATCCTTGAATCCCCAAAACACATCCTTGCCTTTCGCTAAATACTTTTCACACACTTGTCTCACAGCAAACACCTGATCCACGCATCCCCTCCCTCTCTTAAAGTCACCCTGCTCATCACCAATCACTCCCTCTGTACCCTCTCTAACTCATAATTAACACTCTAAAAAAAAATGTGGCAAGGAAAAAAAATATATACGGAAAATGAAATAACAAGAGAAAAACTGATTCACATATACACAGAGCTGGCATCTGAGGTGTTTAACTACAATAAATTTCAAGTGATATGGGGATCATCGAAAGAGTGAAATTTAGAGGTAAAAAGAATTTTATTTTCATTTGCATAACTTGGCCTTTAAAATGGAATATTCATGTTATGCTGGCGTTTTTAAGTCGACTTCTCGTCCTAAAAACACTAGCGACTGAAGCGGGGTCCTCTTTCCGGACCGGAAGTAAAGCACCCACAAAGGAACAGGACATAAAACCCAGGCAGTATACCTTAACACATCTATTGCCTTAATTCTAACCGTTACAATAAAACACAGAGCGATATTTGAGATACAGGGAACAGGGACACAGAGTTAACCTTCAACACCACAAGATACAATCACACTTAGTACACAATACAATGGACATACATTGATGTCCTGAATTATATATGTTATTATCCGTAAGTCACTTTTAGGCAGGATATACACTGAGTTGACAACAAAGGGAATAAGCAAGATTGGAAGTCAGTGGGGAAAATACTACTATAAATAAGACTCGGTGCGGATTGCGACACTTGACACAGTCACTTAGTCGCGGCAACACTTACACACAGGCTTTTAATTTACCCGCGCACCCTAGTCTCTATTCAGTCACAGAAAGTTCTTTTACTGGGGGACTCATATAATTACGTTAATGTTCATTCTCTGTCCTGCCGGGAACAGAGTTCTTTTGGACTAATAGTAACTGTCACTGGTTTTACACTGGTCTTCACTCGATCACTGTTCACTGTTATTTCCCCTGGTTTGTTCTTGGCACAAGGGGCGTCACTATTTACCTGTATCTCCTGGGTAATGTTCACTCCATAACAGGGGCGTGAGGGGAGAACCCTAGGGGGACCCGGCCTGCAGAGGGCAATGTATTACCCGCAGGGGAGTCACTGCCCGGGTCACACTCGTCGATGAGACGCAGGGAGGCCCTCCTGTCTGAGGGCCTCGACCTGAGAGGTGGCCCTCGAGTCGGAGCCTCGTCGGTGGGGTGCAGGGAAGCCCTCCTGTCCGGGGGCCTCGACCTGAGAGGTGGCCCTCGGGACTGGGACCAAACAGCTGGAGGAATCGGGCCTGTTGTCTCAGGCTCCAAGGGGTGAGGGAGCCTGGGTCGCCCTTGTCGGGAGCCTGTGGGTCTGGCCTGGGGGTCCTGGGACTGCGGGCGCCTGTGGGGAGAGGCGCCAACAGGGCTGGGCTGCGGCAACTTCTCCGTCGGGTCTCGGGCAGGAACAAGGATCTCCCAGGCGTAGGAGGTGGGTCCGATATCGGGCCTTGCCACCACTCTAGCGACACCTCCGGGGCAACATTCCCGGGTGGTGACGAAGGGCTCCCACGGGGGGAAGAGGCAGGAGAAGGACTCACGTAGCCTGTGTCCTCTCCGGTACATCCTGAGGCCAGAGCCTTGGGGCGCCTTACCCTGGTACGTACTTTGGCTGTGGCCGTGAGCCTACCCGTCGTACAAGGAGCAACTGAAGGGCGTACAGGGCCGCTCCTTCCCCGCCACGTATAGGGACCGTCGGCGCGGTGTTGCTCCTGTAGTATGGGAAAAGCAGGAGTAGGGGGCACAGAGGCCACACTCTCTCCAGTACGTACTGAGGCTATCTTCAGGGGCTTCTCTACCCTGTACGTGCTTTGGCCGGGGCCGTACGCCTACCCGCCTTACAAGGAGCAACTGAAGGGCGTACAGGGCCGCTCCTTCCCCGCCACGTATAGGGACCGTCGGTGCGGTGTTGCTCCCGTAGTAGGGAAAAGCTGCACGTACGATAGCAGGGGCTCTCTACCCCGGTACGTACTTTGGCCGTAGCTGGGAGCTGATCTTCCCGACGAGAAGTAACTGAAGGGCGTACAGGGCCGCTCCTTCCCCGCCACGTATAGGGACCATCGGCGCGGTGTTGCTCCCATAGGATAGAACGCAGGAGAGGGTTGCACTGGGGCAACTCTCTCTCCGGGGTGTACTAAGGCCGTAGCCTTGGGTCTCTCTACCCTGGTACACTCTTTTAGGCTGTAGCCTTGGGCCTTCTGCCCTAGAGGGTGTAACAATAGCCGTCAATACGGTGTTATCTGGGACTGAATCTGGTTCAGTCCCACCCCAATTCTGACGATGGTTGTCCTGCCCACAAGGTACAGTAGTTGACTTTCTCCGGTCACCTGGTGTTGGGGCAGTTGCGGGGAACAGGAGCTCAGGACAGTCGTGTCCCGGTGACCCTCTTGACCTGGGTCACTAGCCCCACCGTTGTGTCCTCCTGGGGTGGTGGTGTGGTAGCGGCCCAGTGGTGGGGTGGGGGGTGGCGAGGTGGGAGGTCCGGCGGCGGGGATTTAATTCAGTCTCTAAGTTAATTTGTTTAAAAAATGCATGTAATGGGGTAACGTAGGATTGGATGCTGGATGTTGGATGAAATAATGTAGGGTCTTGTTAGACCATAAGCCATATTTCCTTACGTAAAATGACTCCAAAGGGTAATAAATCTTATAAATGAAAATTGAGAAGGTACTGACAGTAAGATGAAAATAAATACCAAAAAGTAAAAAACATTAGTACAAAGCAGGCATCTGAAACTGATAAACATTTATAAATTGGTTTCTCAAGTTCACAGATTTCTGGTGCAAGATAAAAAAAAAAAATATTCAGCTTGCAGGAGCAATATATATATATATATATATATATATATATGATCTGTAAATGGAGATGAGGGTTTTTGGTAGTGTAGAGGATGTGTAGATCAGCTATTCTCAGCAAAATGTATATCCATCCATCCATCCATCATCCAATCCCATGAGGAGCGTAGGAGCCCGGGGCTACGCAAGTTGGTCCTGATATTTAAGATGAGAGTGACCAGCCTCACTCATCCCTGAGTGGCATTACATGAGCAATAAACCCCAACCACCCCTTGGATATAAACCTGCACCGGTTCAATCCGATTGGAGGCTGTAATTACCCACTAAACCACCAAGTGCCCAAATTTGGTTATATAGTTACCATCCAGCATAGTAAATGGTTTCCTGGTGTACAGAAAACCATTTGGCTTGTCACTCAGTGTAGAGTCACCCACAGGCAGAAGAGGAATGAATGAAGGAAAGGAAGGCAGAAGAAGGAGTGTAAAGTAACCCGTAGGCAGAAGGATGAGGAAAGAATGACAGAAGAGGAAAGAAAATTGTTTACAGATGGTAAATAAGTTGTATGCTAACTTCAAAGACTCAGATGAAGTATATGAAACAAACAAGAACTAATGAGATTAGGAAATAGATGAAAATTTTTTAAAACCTGTTAAGAGTAAATATGAGTGGGGCAAGGACACCAATGTACGTGGAAAATTGACCAAGATGATGCTTTTTCTCAAATCCTGTCCCTCTGATCGAGCAGATTTGTCGACTGCAGGTAATCAACTTCCCCTATGGGTTTGTGCCATGGGCTCCCAACACTATTAATGTTATGTCTAAATCTTACTGTGGCATATGCTATGCAGTATTCAATGATGTGTGTAATGTTGTGCAAGCCTTTTCTACAAGCAGGGCAGATGTCATCTATGATTCCATCAAACCTAAATCTAAGCTGGTATAGCTGAGGAGGTGGTGATATCCTAATCTAAGACTGGCTGGGTGAACTTGATCAGCTCTATTTATGGATACCTCTGATGGGTGGATGTTGAGAGGGGTATTGTAATACTGTACAGTGGTGATCCCTTGGTTATCATGGTTTTTATTACCAATGCAAGATGGAAACCTGCACTCCTGCTGTTATCACGCATTTTTCAGCGCAAAAACATCATTATCACGGTTCTGAACTAGTTTTTGCCGACAATGATAATGCAGTGTTTATGGTTTCTGTTGGCTGGAAGGGATTCAAAGATGAGGCCCTGAGGTAATCCCTGGTGGTGACCACTAACACCACCTCTAAGCCTCGAACTCCTTACCTTAAGCTCATCTCAGGTGTGTGGTACATATTTCTTCTTTATTCCGTTTTCATCACTTTCCATCATATACTGGTAATCTAACCATGCCATTGTGTTTCTGATACCATAACAGTATGCATGTACAGTATTTAGTGGGTCTAAACTGTTGTCAAAGTGAATATTTGGGATTGCAAATGGGATGCCCGGTACGTTAGAATAAATCCCATTGGTTCTAAGCTTTTCTTATCGTGCAACTTCATTTAGCGACCACCATCCACTCACTTGATGTAGTGCTGCCTACTTCTTCCTTAGCCTTTATCATTCTTTTTCTGTGCCTGCCCTCCTCTCTTCCTATATCTCCCATCTTTCCTGTCACTCCTTATTGCTCTTCTTTCCTTTACAGGTGGCTTTACATTGAGTGACATGCCAAATGGTTTCCTGTAAGCCAAGAAACCATTTACAATGCTGGGTGGTAACCATATAACCAACCCATACGTGCTCCCTACGTGTCAACAAGTGGGTTGGTGGAGGGTTAGTGTCCCTCCCCAGAAAACCAATAACTCAAAGACAAGTGGCCACCCCTAATGGGATTATGGCATCTGGCAATAGATAATAGATAGATAGACCAAGGAATCACCGTACAGTATTCTGATCAAGGTGTTGTGTTGACCTCCACTTGAATGAGTACCATACATATGAATTTCCTCATTATAAGTGCTGGATTGTCTGGTGATGGCATGTTGCTGAAAAGGATCTGTCAATGTGGCAATTTATATGCCTAGCTGTGTTGGCTGTGTGGCTGTCATAGTATGACAGGGGTGTAATGTATCAATACAGGCTGCCACACACAACTGTTGTCTCTCTCATATCAAGATATTTTTTGACAGGGAAGTCTATATTTTCAGAGTTAAGTGATCTGTGGGAGTGGGTTTGGTGTAGCCAGTGATGATGCCTAGAGCATTAATTCGTATGGTTTGCAATGTGTTGTAATAGGAATTAGACATGACAGAGGACCACGTCCAAGAGGCACAGGAGATCACTGATCTAATATAATACTGTTTGTAGAGAAGGGGAACCTACTAAAGATGGCACTGTTCACCCCAGGCAAGGAGGAATAGCTGTGACTTCAGTCTGGGAGTTAAACTTCTCCAGCCTACCCTGCATCCTGCGAAGTGGACCGCAGTCAAGCTGTTGGAACCCCACCTCCAACATGGGATTGGCTACTCCCTAACCCCCCTTTTTTTTTTCTTTTAGTGTGGAAGTGTGTAAAAAACTAATTTGAAAATTAACCCGTGGAGACCAACGATCGTTCCGTAGGTACCTGCTGGGAAGCGACGACTAGGCCGAAATTTCGAGTCTTACAGAATTGAATGAAACATATATCCTCGTCTTGGGAATGTCTGCGCGCATCTGGCAATATATATATATATATATATATATATATATATATATATATATGACCACATAAAATCCCGTCGTGGTGAGATAAAATGGCCAGATGAACTGCTGATGGTGCGAGCAACCCACTACCCGCAGTGAGTGAGGTAAGGAATTGGGCATCATCCGGGAAAAACAGCCTATATTTACCATGGCCTTGGACAATGATCACGTGATTACTGTATCATCAACCCTCTCTCTCTCTCTCTGAAACTACGATAAATTACCTTACCCATTGACAACAAAGCATACATTATTATAGTTTACCCATAACTCACTCTCTCTCCGAGAGAGGATGGGAATGGAGAATGAAAGACAAGAGGGACGTCATTCATTCATTCCAAGGGACGAAGGGACGCTGTCGAGCCATTCCTCTATTTTATTCTCTCTCTCTCCCTCTCCGAAAAGGGGAGGGAGGGAATGGACAATGACAGAGGAGGGACGGCTGTCACGCCTATCTCCTCATTTGCACAAGGGACGCATTACCCGAAGTTACTATATTTTCTCTCTCAAACAACGATAAATTACCTTACGCACTAACAACAAAGCATACATTATTAAACAATTTACCCATAACTCTCTCTCTCTCTCTCTCCGAGAAAGGATGGAAATGGAGAATGAAAGACAAGAGGGACGTCATTCATTCATTCCAAGGGACGAAGGGACGCTGTGCCACTCCCCCCTCTCTCTCTCTCTGAGTCAGGTCTAATCTTGAACACATGCAGGCACGCCCTCTCGTATTTTTTACCACTATCTCCAGGCATATGAGTCAGATACATGAAAACTATATACATTCAGTGAGTTAATAGTGCCGAGAAAAGGATACAGAAGATAGAGAAGAGGAGACAGCCTGTAATTGGAGATAGCGTGGAAGAAAGGGCGAAAGAGGACCTACGAAGTTTTGAAAATACTGTATTTGAAATTTGAAAATACCATATGCTCACCTACACTGCTGATGAGTGAATGTAACTACAAGAGTCTTGACTGTCTTGCCACAAGCGACTAGAAAGCTTCAGGGGAGTCCATATATAATCTCTAAACTGCCCCCAACCTTCAAGATCAGAAAAATTTGCCACAGGACTAAACATGGCAACCAACATTGACCGAACACTACAACAAAGGCAGACCACAGTGAACAACACACCAATCCTACCAAAGATTTCCTCAGTGCCAATTATACTAAATTACAGCTACAAGAGAGAGTAAGAAGAGAGTGGATGAAGAATTTGGAAGGAATTTGAGTGTAAAGTGGAGGGACTGTAAGAAAATGTTCCGGAAAGAGGTGAAAGGAGTAAGACAGGGTGGAAGTGAAGTTAGTAGGGGAGTGAAAGATAAAAATGGTTGATTACTAGTGGATGGAGAGAACACTTTAAGGAATTGTTGAACATAGAGGATGGAAGTAATGCGAGTATAAGTGGCTGGGGAATGGCTGGGAGAAGGAGGGAGGTGAGAAGACATGAAGAAATCAGTAGGATAGAAGTTGTGGAAGCAATGAAGAAAGTTAAATCGGGGAAAGCCCCAGGAATTGATGAAGTGTGTGGTGAAATGCTGAAGCAAGGGGGAGAGATAGTAGTAGAATGGATGTGGAAGATGTGCAGATTGGCCTGGGAGGAAGGTAGAGTCCCGGAGGATTGGAAGTCAGGTATAATTATTCCCTTGTACAAAGGAAAAGGGGAAAAAGAAGTGTGTGGTAATCATAGGGGCATTTGTCTTCTTAGTATAATAGGAAAAGTGTATGGTAGGATACTTATTGACAGAGTTAGAGAAAGAACAGAGAAATTAGTTGGAGAAGAACAGGGAGGCTTTAGGAAGGGAAGAGGTTGTGTAGATCAGATATTCATTCTTAGATCTTTAGTGGAAAAGTTTCTAGAGAAGGGAAAGAAGTTGTATGCGGCTTTCATGGATTTGGAGAAAGCACATGACAGGGTGGATAGACAAGGATTGTAGAAAGTGTTCAGAATATATGGAGTAGATGGGAAGCTGCTGAATGCTGTGAAGAGTATGTATGATGGTGCGAAGGCTGCAGTGTGTGTGGATGGTGAACTAAGTGAATTTTTCTCATTGAAAGTTGGGTTGAAACAGGGATGTGTCATGTCTTCATGGCTGTTCAATCTGTACATGAATGGGGTAATAAAAGAGGTACAAGGTAGGGTAGTGGATGTTGGAGTGGCCCTGGTGAGAGGGGATAGTGTTTGGAAACTCCCTGTACTGTTGTTTGCAGATGATACTGTGTTGTTGAGTGAAGACGAAGGGGAGCCGCAAGGCTTGGTGGATGAGTTTGGGAGAGTGTGTAAGAAACGGAATCTAAAGGTGAATGTAGGGAAGAGTAAAGTGATGGTCTTTGAGAGAGGTGAAGTCAGTGAATGTACAGCGAGGTTGGATGGTGAGGAATTGAAAAATGTGAGTACTTTTAAGTACCTGGGTAGTGTGATGAGTAAGGATGGAGGTTTGGAGGGTGAAGTGCTTGAAAGGGTACAGCAGGGAAGAAAGGTTGCTGGTTCTTTGAAAGCAGTGATAAGAAACAGGGAAGTGAGCATGGAAATGAAAAAGTTACTACATGACAGTATTGTGATACCAACTCTAACGTATGGAAGTGAAGCCTGGACGTTGTTGGAAGGACACAAGTCAAGAGTGAGAGCAGTGGAAATGAGTTATTTAAGAGGAGCCTGTGGAGTCACATGGAGAGACAGGCTGACGAATAAGGATATAAAGAAGCGTTGTGGTGTGGATGTGGATGTGATAGGAAGCATTATGAGGAACACACTGAGGTGGTTTGGCCATGTGGAGAGGATGGAGGGTGAAAGACTGACGAAGAGAGTGTATGTGAGTGAGGTGGAGGGGGGAAGAGGAAAGGGGAGGCTGAGGATGAGATGGAGGGATGGGGTGAAGAGGTATATGAGAGAGGGGGGTGTGAGTTGGGAGCAGGGCAGTGAAATGGCGGGGGACAGGGCGACTTGGAGGCGATTTGTTTGTGGCCACCCCAAACGGGATTGAGGCGTCTGGCAATAGACAGATAGATAGACAGCTACAAGGGCACTGTAGAGACTTGGGACTGTCAAACGTGTGGGTCACAAAAGAGCAGTTAATAAAGATAATAACAGAACATTCAGCGAGTGTAAACCAAACCAGTGACTCTTGCACCACAGAGTACATATCCGGTGACCACCCTGTAACTATTAATGAACAGATGGCAAGAGACTGGAACAAAATAACTGAAGACAATAAAATGAATGACCAACAAATCAAGCGCCTAAACCTAGAAATAAATAAAATAAACACATTACTACAACAGGTATCTGAACGTGTGGCAACACTGGAAACCACGATCTTGACCACACCTCGGGAATCAACACCTGCCACCACCTCAGGTCACGCTTCGTCTACCCTGCCACCGCCACCACCTCCACCACCATCACCACCACCACCACCACCACCACCCAGTATCATGACCAAGAATGTGAACGAAATAGATAAGAGGGTGTCTATGCTGGAGGAAAAATTGGACAAACTAACAAAACATCAGACTGAAACACATGAAAACATTGAACACAGAGACAGAGACAGACAGCCAAGAGAAGACCCTGTTACTAGCCGACATCAGCCTAGCCAGAGCGAGAGCATCGGATCTGAACAATAGGTGCACTATTTGCATTCTGTCCGGAGCGAATATAGACCTACTAAAGTGCTGGGTCCAAGAAAAACTATCATGGACTCTAATAAAGTGCATAATTTACGCTGGGCTGTATGATGTAAAGGGGAACAAAGACCCATCAGCCATACCAGACAACCTCGGAGCACTAATCAGTGAATTAAGAAACATAAATGAAACTATGGATATAGTATTTGTGTGAGCCAACTAGTGCCTGAATCCCTAAATGCCAAAATCAGCGCCTTCAACGAACAGGTGCTAAAGTGGACCACAGACAACGGCCTAAAGACTATAAACCCTCAACTCGTTTTCCAGCTGGCAACTGGAGACATCAATGAATCCTGGTACGATGTGCATGGAGAAAACCAAGGCTCTATACTGAACAGAAATGGAGCTATAAGGCTACTGAGTGAAATGGCAAAACAGTACCCCAGCTTCAACGACAACATTAACTGGACCAAAAGGAAAGGGAAACGGGAACAGAACTCTGAAGTCAACCATGATGCATATCCTCGCCCCCAGCCTCCAAGTAAGAACCACGTGGACAGAGATGGGTGGCAGGTAACAGGAAGCAGACGACGACCCCAGCTGAACAAGTGGGAAGACGGAGAGCAACGCCACTACCCACACCCTCCCAACAACGCCTGGGGGGACAAGATGAAGAAGGATATGACAGGTAGCATTTCATCCCACTCACGCTCTGCTCCCCGACACCCCCCTCAATACAACCAACATCACTACAACCACAACCACAGGAAATCCGGTTGTTACAATTGTGGGGAATTTAACCACCACATATCACGATGTAGATTCGACCACAAAGTACAGTGAAGAATGTTTTACCTATGGACATAAAAGCCGACTATGCAGGTATTACAGTGCTTAGGAGTGTGGCAAAGTAGACCTAGCCATTTGCTCAAATACTAATGATGTAAAGGATAAAGTAATCATAGAACATATTAATGCCCAATCATTGCTTTCAAATTTGAAGAAATAAAGCTTCTGGTAACTGAAAATTATAGACGTTCCATGTATAAGTGAAACGTGAAACAAGGCTTCTTTCCCACACTTCTAACCTATACAGTATATCGACATACCTAATTATAAACTATACGGATGTGATCACCGCCGGATTAAGGGGGGGGCCCAAGGGGCCCAGGCCCTGGGCCACCCACCAAGAGGGGGCCTCCGACCAGAGCAACTTGTGTTCATTTCATTTCGTGTTTATGCATTACATATTACAGCATTGGATGAATAGTCCCCGTTCAGTATTTCCAAACTAAAAGTGTCCTATTTATATATTAGGATTTAGGTTACCAGTCTGTGGTGTATGCCATTGGGGGAGTTGGAAAGGGGGCCTCCCTTCCAAGCGGGCCCCGGGCCTCCCACATGCTTAATCCAGCCGTGGATGTGATAACGGCAAGGGTGCAGGAGTGTGTATCTACATGAAACAGTACCTCGACTCTGAAAAGATCGATACCAAAGTAGCAAAACAAACAGGTGTGGAAGACATATGGATCAAAATACAGTGCAAAAAATTACCGTCTGTTATTACAGGCTGTCTTTATAGACACTCTAAAGCACATTGTAACTCCTATGCCTATACTGTACTGTCGATACAATAAGATCCATATCACTACACAAGAAAACTTTTTTTGTCCTTGGTGATCTAAACAATTATCTATTATGCATGAACAGTAAATAATCTAATATCATAAAAAAAAAAAAAAACTTTCACAACTAATAAACAAACCAACTCGAATTACTTCCACATCTGCTACTCTTCTTGATGTAATAATTACCAACAACACTGACACATGTATACGGCCTTAATGACCAGGGGCTTTGGCCTCAGTGGTCAATAGGCCAAAAAAAAAAAAAAAAAGACAGTATTACGCAGTGACGTAGTACCGCAAGTTATAGTTGACCATGATCTTATTACTGTAACAGCAAATATTACCAAACCTAAACGCTCTTCCATCACTAAGACTTTCCGTGACCTAAAAACCAATAACAAAGACTTACAGTGCCATAATATACTGAGTGAAACAAACAACCTAAATTAGTTATTTAACACAGAGAATGTGAATGAACAAGTAGAAATAATGAACTCTGCTTTTATCAATAGTTTAGATAGATGTGCTCCAATGGTGACTAAAGAAATAAAAAGACCCCAGCCCCGTGGATGAGTGACGAAATTAAAGATGCAATACGTGAGAGAAATCGCGCACAGTGCATTCTGAAAAATGATAGAATTAATAAAAATCACCAAGACCACTATAAACATTTAAAGAAGCATGTAAAACAACTAATAAAAGAAGTAAAAAATCATTATTTTCGAAATAAACTAGAAAGCTGCAGAGGTATTTCAAGTGCCACCTGGCAAATCGTGAAAGATATAATCCATCCATTCCATCCATCATCCAATCCTACATTGCCCCATGAGGAGCGTTGGAGCCCGGGACTAGACAGTTGGTCCCGACATTTAAGATGAGAGTGACCAGCCTCACTCATCCCAGAGTGGCATTACATGAGCAATCAACCCCAACCATCCCTTGGATATAAATTTTCACCGGCTCAATCCGACTGGAGCGCAATAATTACCCATTAAACCACCAAGTGCCAAAATTTGGTTATATGGTTACTACCCAGCGTAGTAAATAGTTTCCTGGTGTAGGGGAGAGCGGTGAGGATTCGGACATTTTTTACTTTTTACTGTATTGAGCCAAGAGTTGATGCAGTAGGATTTTCTTTTGCAGCTCAACATGTAGCCACATCATTGATGTACCTGGGGTAAATAGGCCAAGAAGAAACCTCTAATACATTTGAAGCTATAGCTCGTCAAATGAAAGTTTCCAAAATGTCCGAATCCTCCCCACTTGTGGTGGGGATACGGACATGAGGGTGGGAGGATCTGGACGTGTAATGAAATATTTTTCTAATGTATAATGCAGATGGTACTTTTTACTTTTGGTCGGCAACTTATCTAGGGATGTTAGATAATGAATAAAATGTAAATACTTTGTGGAACATCCTTTTATTTAATTCGTTATATTCATATGCAAAATGAGACCATAACTAAGATATTTTTGCCTTCAATAAAAAAAGAATAAGTCAAAATGTGAACCATTCTTGAATTGAAAAGCTTTAATTCCTCACAAAATAAATTGGTATAATTCCTAATAATTAGGGTAGGCCTATAGGCCAATATAAACTGATTAGGCTCATTCTTCTTTGATAAGCTTATTTTGCAATAATGAGATTTCAGATGGGTCCCTTAGTTGAAATGAATTTGTACGGTTATTCAGCCTCATTCATTTTCAAATGGGGTTCATAACATTAAAAGAGAAAATTATTTCCAATATATAGAATCACACAAACTCAAGGGTGTCCACAGTCAAAGCTGAATAATTCATCAAGAATATTGCTTAGTACAAAATATAATTATATTACAGTAGGCTACACAGTATATAAATATATACTTACCGGTAGTATATAATTATATTATAATATATAGCCTATGATAGTATATAGTATATTAGACATAATATAGTTATACTAAATTACTTAATGATTGCTTGTTAACGCCTCTTATTTATGTGATTATAATCAATTAAATTGGTGGGAGGATTCGGACACGTCCGAATCCTCACCCTCCCATAGTGTCCAAACCGTCCCACATATACAAATATTTTATTAATGGCCTCAGCTCAAAATTATTGGCAGCTTTCAAGTCGACAACAGCTGCAATATCTCGGGAATACGATGCAGTTTCACCTCTAGTATTGAATACTCACTTCCTCAGTATATTCATAGTACCACAGCTTACGATATTAAGTCGAAAAATTACATAGGAAATACGAAAAACCACAAAATGTAACCTACATTTCAAAAGAAGCGGCAGCCCTTGACGAAAATCCACGTGACGAAACTACACAAAAGTCTCGAAATTTTACGCGGTTTCTCACAACTGAGGGACTCATACGTTTTTCAGGACTAGTACTGTCCGGATCCTCCTCCGTCCGAAACCTCACCGCTCTCCCCTACAGGAAACCATTTGGCTTGTCACTCACTGTAGAGTCACCCACAAGCAGAAGGAAGAGGAAAGAATGAAGGAAAGACAGAAGAGGGAGTGTAAAGTTACCCGTTGGCAGAAGGACAAGGAAAGAATGAAAGAAAGGAAGACAGAAGAGGATGGAAGGAAAGAAGGATGGACGAGAGGAAAGGGCAGACACCTGACAGCGTGGATGGTGAGCGCCCCCACCTACCACGATGAAATCCCTAGTAAAAAAAAAAACACTGAAACTGGAACATTCGATGACATTCTAGAAACAACAGAAAAGTTTAATAGTTTCTTTGCTAATTTCGGTAGAAATACATATGAAAAAACACAAGAAAACCTACAAAGTGATGATAATACTCTGCTAACAGAAAACACTGAGAACAGAAGCAACCCACATTTCCGACCCCAGCCAAGCGATATAAACATCTATATTAAACCATTAAAAGCCTACATGATGAGAATTCTTATGGTTCTGATAAAATACCAATGCGCTTCATTAAAGACTCTCTTTGTAATTGCATATTATCTAACTCACATTATAAACACTTCCATTACAACAGGGATATTCCCTACAGCCTGAAAAAACGCTATACTGTAGTCATTCCCCTTCATAAAACCGGTAACACAAGTGACATAGACAACTATCGGCCAAGTTCATTATTACCAATATTCTCAAAAATCATCGAAAAAATCATTGCTAATCAACTTACTAACTTCCTAGAAACTAACAAACTGACATCAAATACTCAACACGGTTTCCAGCCTAAATTATCTACAGATACAGCACTTACGGTAATAACAGAAAATATGCATAAAAACATGGAAAACAAACATATATCTCTGTTAACTCTTTGTGACCTCTCCAAAGCATTTGATAGTGTAAGTCATAATATTCTTCTTAATAAACTAAATAAAGTAAACATTGATAGCTTCTAGTTTGATAACTATCTTAGTGATAGATCACAAAGAGTGCGTATGGAAAATACTGTTTCCTCTGATTTAAAAGTGGGATATGGTGTCCCTCAAGGTTCAGTCCTAGGCCCAATACTGTTCAATATATACATCAATGATATGGCACAAAACTTTAATGACTGCACACTAGTCCAATATGCTGATGACACACAGTTCCTTCACAGTGGGACACTAAATGAACTAAATACTATAATCAGTAAGGCAGAAGAAACTCTAAATAATGCCAGAAGATATTTCTCAAGAAATGGACTTATGCTAAACACAAACAAGACTCAGTGTATCTTTATAGGAACCCGTCAGCTAACTGCAAAAATACCACCTAACACTACTGTTAATTTTGGTGATTGTCATATTAAACCAAGTGACTATGTCAAAAACTTAGGAGTGTACAAGGACCGCTACCTTATATTTGACACCCATATGAACAAGATATGCAAAAAGGTTACAGGGGCCTTAATGTATATTAATAGAATAAAAAATAGTTGTGATGGTTCAACTCGGCAAGTCAATGTTCAGTCACTTGTACTAAGCCTTCTAAACTACTGTGCTACAATATGGGGCTCATAAAACAACATTTTACTCATTAACGTCCAAAAATTACAAAATTTTGCTGCTAAAATAGTAGATGGGAGAGCTAGAAAAAACGATCATGTTATCCCTATCTTAAAGGAACTAAAGTGGTTCAATATTCCTAATATAATAACCTTTAACATAGCAGTCAAAATTTACAAACAACTACACAGTCAATACCCAGATTATCTTCTATCTCTCCCTACTGTAAATTGTGTAACTCAAAGTACTACCAGACAAAAAAATAACCTGTATGTCCCCAAAGTAAACTCTAACATTGGTGCCAGATCCATCTCTGTAAAGGGACCTAAGATATGGAACTAACTTCCATTAAATATCAAAGAATCCAGTAATATATGTTCATTTAAAGCAAAACAAAAGGAATTCCTTCTGACTTAGGCACATCAATTTATGGAGACTACTGTACACTATTGTATATACCACTGTCAATACTATGTATGAAGAATAACCACTCATGTGGAAATAAAGTTTATTATTATTATTACTTTCTCTCTCTCTCTCCAACAGAGGAGGGAGGGAATGGACAATGACAGAGAGAAGAGGGACGGCTGCCACGCCTATCTCCTCATTCACAGAAGGGACGTATTATCTGCAATTACTGTATTTACTCTCTCTCTCTCTCCCAAACTACGATAAATTACCTAACGCACTTTCAACAAAGCATACATTATTATACAGTTTACCCATAACTCTCTCTCGTGTGTGTGTGTGTGTGTGTGCACACGCATGCAGATCCCTTAGCGCCTGGTGTGGGGTTGGCAGCGTCATGGGAGGAAAATGAGGAAAATTTACGAGTGTGCTCCATGGTGTGTGTGCACGTGCCTATTCTGAGCATATATGGGGCAGTGCGTGGGTGGTATCAAGAGTTGCCACCTGCCCCTATTTCCCATACAAATTTCAGCCACCTACTCCTCATGGCGCGGTTTTGGTATGCCTTTCAAAATCGCGCTCATTTGAGGCCTGTCACTTTCGACTTTGATAAGTCCCAAATGAGGCCTATCGCTCTCAACGAGTTAATAAGGCAAAGAGCATTGTGGTATTATGTGGATATGCTGGAAAGTGCTGCATGACTACTGTAAGATGATTTGCCCGAGTGAATGGAATGAGAAACTGACCAGAAGGCTGCGCACGAGTTATATGTGGAGGAGGGGAAGGGACGAGGACTTTAAGATGAAGTAAACAAAAGAGGTCATTTGGTATATGAATGAGAATTATGCAAGACAGTGGAGCAGCCCAAGGCATTTTGTTCATGGCTGTCCTCTCTGGGTTTAAAGCACCTGGCTGTGGATGGACAAATTCACTACATTTCTGTTATTCTCTGAGTTACCTGAATAACACATCAGTTTTGAAATACGTAAGAAACGTATGGCTGGATATTATCATGGTACTGTATACAATAAAGGTAATACTGTAAATCACATTCACATTATGCAACATATCATTTCTAGACATTATGAACTGCAGTTACTGATCACTGTGGGTTTGTTGTTGTTAGGATCTCCTGCTTCAATGTTCTTGTCTTCTGCTTGCACCAAGTTCCAATATCCATGGCCCTTAACTAGCAACTGGAACATCTAATAACTATCCTCATCTTGTAACACTTTTAAGCTATTAAATGAACATACAAACATGTTAAATTCAATCATTTTGCCAATAGGACATATTACATTCATAATGTATTAAAATCTCAAAAGACAGGTAGTTGCAGAGTCAGAGGGTTAGAGTTCATCCTTGGGTCTGTGTGATTCTGGGTCTGTCAATCTTCCAGCAAACAGCAACAATCCTGACTGTTCATCTCGTATGTAGAAGAGAAAGGGATGATCTGCAATGAAGGTCATGGGCAGCGATCTCATCATGATCACCACACCTGAAAAAATAATAATAATAAATAAATTAATAAACACTTCCAGATCCCCTAGAGTATCACTTTTTACAGGATCACTTTTTCCAATTATCTAGTGGATCATTTTCAGATTCCACCCAGAATCCGTAAACCATATTTAATAATAAGCAATGTCTACCAAGGCATTATGGTACTAAGGTGGGTAGGAGACTTTAAGCTTTAGTTTAACTTAACTGTCACTCACACTGAAATAGGTGAGGGTGTAAGGATCTGAAAAGGAAACATTACAATTCTGACAGCCTTATATCTTTTAGACCTGGAGTAGTGTAGCAGACTTCAAGGCATCCCTAACAGGATCCCAGTGTTTGTTACTGGAGACATCTTCATACAGTGGCACAAATATAAATGATCAGTAAATGTCTCTCAACTCCCTCCATATCCCTAGAAATGAAGGCTACAGTGACAACACATACAGGACCATACACAGTCAGGTCACTCATAATGTGCATTTCTATAACCTGTTTTTGCTGTTGCTGTTATTGCTTGATCCTGATTAAGCTGGGTGGGCAGACCGATCAGCTGCAAGTACCGGTATGGTAACTGCCCTTATGAGGTTATTCCAAACATTCTTTACATTGTTTATACTGTGTCTACACCTTAGTGTGGTATGTGCTATACAGTACCCCATAATGAGTGTGAAGCTGTGTGGGCTTAGTGGGCATGTGTCATCTGTGATTCCATTCCACCCGAATATCAGCTGGTAACTAGGAAGGGCAGGGTGATGTCCTTAACTAGCCCTAGCTAGGTAAACTCCATCAGTTCTATTTAAAGATACCTGTTATGGTTGAATGTCAGGGGAAGGGGGTTTTAGTATAATGTTCTGATACAGGTGTTATAAAGTCCTACCCATGAAATAAGTATGTAGGTGTTTTTGTGTACTAGTGTTAGAATGACTGAAGACAGGATGTTACTGATGAGGGGTTGATGTGGTTTATGTGGACTTTTTTTTTTATAAGCCTATTGTGTCGCATGGTCTGTCATATAATGACAGGTATGTTGTATGCTGCCACTGGTTGCCAAGTAAAACTGTGTGCCTCATGCCAAGATATTCTGTAAATGAAATGGCTTTGAATTCAGAGTACAAGTGCATTGTAGGACTGGTTTTGGTGCAGCCAATGATGATGCACAGTGCTCTTCTGCATGGTCTGCAAGGCGTTGCAGCGGGTGTCAGATTGGATGGTGGCCCATGCCAGGGAGACATAGGATATCGATGATTTGATATACTGTTTGCAGAGTTGGGAGTGTTATTTACTGTTCAAAGTTTGTACTGGTAAGTGCCCTGCATGTGTTGAGTCCAGGGCTGCACTGCTTCCTGAACTCTCACGTCACTGAAGACTGATCCAGTGTCATGTCACTCCAAAGATCTTTGTGGTGGGGGTGTGTAGAACAGGTATACAGTACATTGTCAAATGTGATGCTAAGGGTGTGCCTTTGCACCTTTCTGCTGCTGGCGATGACTGTGGTGGTGAATTTCACTGGAAAACTCATCAGCCAGTTCTATTTGACCCAAACCTGAAGTGTGCTAAGAATATCTTACTGTAGTGTACAGGCTATGTCTGCAATGTGATGCATGGATGTTACGGTATTGTCATCTACATATAAAATAATGTTCGTGGCTGATTTGGGTCTGGGCATGTAATGCATGTACTGGTATAGAAGTGTAGGTGAAAGTAAAAGGTACATTAGTATGTTGTTTACGGACTGTAATGCTCTAAACCCATGTTAGGAAAGAGCAAGGGAAACATGAGCTGTAACTTTGTTAAGAACTAGGCATTCAATTATCTTGGATGACATGATAAGTAGTGTCACAGGCCTATATAAAGAAGGGTGTGATGGGAACTTTTTTAAGTAGTAACTTCCTGGTACGTAATGGACGAGTATGCAATCAAACAATAGAATGAAAATAATAATAATAATATCCAGTTTCAAGCTGGTGATCGCAGAATTTGCTTTTACAATAACTATGGTGGGTGTGTACAACAATCCCATGCGTACGCAGCGCCAGCCGCACAAGCCAACAGACAAACATTTGAGCAAAGATGGCCGCTGAGTGTTTACATTCACAAAACTCCAATCTATGGTCTCTGCACACGAGGCCTGCTTCAAACCACTCTTTTGAAAACCCCATCTTACTCGTCCACTTGCTCACGTGCCCCTCAGCTGTGATGGTCTCCCTTGCATTACCTGTGTTACATACCTATCTCGTGGATGCAAGACCACTGAAATGCTGTTGCTATCACCAAATAACACTGCAAACAACACTGCTTGTGCACAACAAATAGTGCAGTGCAGTTTTAAGTAGAGTGAAAAATTTTTGTGTGAAAACTCTGACTTGGAAATCATGTCTGGTGAGAGTGCTACCCCTCTTGGAAAGTAGGGTGTTACTGAGAGCACTAAAGACAAGCCTAAAATAGTAATGCATAGCCTTTCCCTTCATGTGAAATTGGCCATTATTAAGTGCCAAAAGAATGGGCAGGGACCAAGGAGATCACTTAGGCCCTTGAGCTTCCCCAGCCCACGGTTTCATTTCATTTCCTTTTTTAAGGCTCCACCATTTTTGCATGCATCACCTTTGGTCACCTAATGGTGGCTCTCCATGCCACTCAATCTCTGGCAGCCTCCTTATTCAGTCCCTTATCTGAGGTCACACTCAATGACCTCGTCCCAGATCTTTTTCGGTCTACCTCTCGCAGCCCTACCCCCATCGTTAACACTTCTGCACCCAATTATCATCCCCCATCCTCTCCACATGCCCAAACCACCTCAATCTACCTCTCCTCATCACAAAATCCAATACACTCGAGACCCATCCTACCTCCTAACTCTTTCATCATTAACCTAGCCCCCCACCAGGCCTTGCACTCAAGGACACACTACACAGCCACCTAATCAGTGTCATTTCTGTACATCTGAAAGTGTCAGTATCCTTGTCCTTTACTGCCCAGGTCTCACAACCCTACAGCATTACACTCCTAAGACATGCCGCATACAAAGACCCTTTAGCATTGAGGGAAAGCACTCTTAATGTCAAAAGAGGCAACAGCTCCCTGAGCTTCTTCCTACCACTCCTCACTCTAGCCACAAAGCTAGCTCCAGCCCCACCTCCAGCACATAACATGTCTCTCAAATAACAAAACTTCCACACATTCAAAACATTCACCAGCAAGATCAATTCTTTCATGCCTGCCAATCTCCACATGCTCTCCCTGACACACTGCACACACGAAATGAGTATTATCTCGCAGTTCACCCCTAGTAACACTACATCTCTTATGCACCCATCACAAACACTGCACAAGACTGAATTACTTCCACCCTTGTAGCAAACTGCACATGGCCACTCTCCCCCCTTTTTGACAGTATTGCCACCAGCCCTACATGCCATCACCATTGTTTTATCTGCATTTACTCTCAAGCCCTTGTGTCCCAGATCATTTCTCCACCTCCTACATCTTTCATCTGCTTCCCCTGCATTCTCTGTAATCAACACTAAATCAATGGCATACAACATCTCCCACAGTAAATCATTTCTCAAGTCAAGTGAGAGGGCTTCAAGTACGTTTAAGACTTACCCCTGATGTACACTAACATTCAATGGAAACTCATCATTCAAATCTCCATTTTCTCTCTACCTGGATGCGAGCATCCACATACATAGTGTTACGGAACAGAGAAAGATAACGTACACTTTAAGTGAGAATACGAAGAGTCACTACTGTCCCGTAAAGTTCCAGGTTCAAAACAAAAGAGTTAGGTAAAATTACAAGTTAAAGTTTAATGCTTAAATTAACAACAAAACATTCAGAACTCATAAGGATAATGTAATGGCAAATAAACAGGTTAAATATATGGTTAACTGCAATAGCCTCTATTAACACGAAATTAGCAAGAATAAATTTATCTAAGTCAGCCCTGATAAAATGAGATACCAGATAATACTCAGTGAATGCCAGATAAATAATTACAGATACAAACTATTATCAAAAATGACTGACATAAAACCCAACATTAATTACAAAAACTTCACTAGGCCTACAAATTAAACTTATGCTATACAGTACAAGAAAAAATGCAACAACAGTTATACTTAAATTACACACAGCTGCTAGATGTTTGGAGATTACTTGAGCACTCACAATAATAATAATATCTGTACAGGGGAGGACAGAGATGTGAACAAAATGAGGAGCAGATCTAAGTGGCAATGATGCAGAGACTGAGCTCATTATATAGGGGCCAGCAGAGCCTGATACAACTTGTAATGAGGACGCGCAAATGAAGCCATGGGGACAAAGAGATGACAATCCCGCAAAGTATAACAGAGATGTCGACTTACTCTACTATAACGGTAGAAGGGGGGGACTGAGGCAGAACACGCTCGTGATCAAACATGCAGTAACTGTGCGTTAAAATTACACAAAGGATGATGAAATCATAGGCTATGTAACAATAGCCATAACCACCCTAACCAGCAACTCCTTGGTCCCAAGCATTCTTACTGCCCACTTCACCACCTCCCTAAGGACTCTGTCAAGGGTCTTCTCCAAATCAACAAAAAATACAGATCCCATTTCTTTCCTATATATTTTTTCTAAAGCTGTCGAACAATGAATATGGCATCAGTGGTCCCTTTGCATGGCATAAGTCCAAACTGCATCTCATCAATGTTCATTCTTTCTCTAACCATATCTTCTAGAACTCTCTCCATTACCTTCATTATCTGGTCCAAAAGATTTATGCCTCTACAATTCCCTCTTTCCAGGGCATCACCCTTCCCCTTCTACACATATATAATCACACTCTTCAGCCAATCATCTGGGACAACACATAATCGTATTTTACAGGTCAGTAACTAACTCCACTCCTATATCTCCTAAGGCTTTCAGCATTTCAGGCAGTCAACCAAGACACACCTGCTACCTTCCTCATCTGCATCCTGCCTATTACCCTGCTCACAGTAGCTGCACCAATCAAAGGCCAATAACTTTAACATTCCTCACTAACCTCCTATCAGCCCTCCTGACCAGGATATCGTCTATCTGGCTGCTGTTTCCCCAAGACTCAGTTATGTAATCAACCTACTTTCTCTTTTCCTAAAATGTGTGTTGCACACAATCATGCTCACTGCCTACCCAAACTCAAGGTATCCTTTCCCCTTTCTCATTATGTGCATCACCTATGGACTCCTTCATAACCTTGAGCTGCTTCACATACAAGACAATTTAAGTCCCCTCCTAAAACCACAATATCATCATCCCCCATACTACTTACTGCGCGTATCAAATTATCCCAGAATCAATCCTTCTCTACCTCGTCCAGGCCAGCCACAGGGACATTCGTCCATATAAATGAAAATGTTACCCCACCGAACCAAATTTTCACTACCATTATCCTTTCACTCACTCTCATTACATTCATGAAATATTCCACCCCTTTCACCTTAACCAACACACCCACACCACCATATCCATGTGTCCTACCCTGCCCAAATATCTTGTATCGACAATCCCTCTCGGCAATCATTCTGGCTGATCCACCCCTGTACCTAACTTCATGCACACATTCAACATCCACCCACCTCCTACTCAATGCCTCAGCTGCTTCCCCCACTCTACCCTTCAAACTACCCACATTCCATGATGCCACTCAGATCCCTTTCAGTGATTCACAGTTTCTGCAGGCTTGTTTTGATTTTTCTCCTTTTTTTCTGCAGACTTGCTTTGATTTTTCTCTTTTTTCATCAAAATGA
Source organism: Coenobita brevimanus (assembly GCF_032717465.1). Taxonomy (NCBI): domain Eukaryota; kingdom Metazoa; phylum Arthropoda; class Malacostraca; order Decapoda; family Coenobitidae; genus Coenobita; species Coenobita brevimanus. The sequence goes on along the minus strand of NC_137024.1, from coordinate 22,203,574 downwards.
GTGGAATAAAATAACAGGGAGAACAGACCATAGTCCAGGCATGGGAACTGGGACCAATAGCTCACCCCAGTGGCGTTTTTTTTTTTTTTTTTTTTTTTTTTTTTAATGCGAGGAAGAAGGAACCAAAGGCCATGAGCCCGCAGTAACAGTTCCCTCCAAGAGAAAAACAAAATACAATAGAGAGTCAAATTCAAGATCCGATCATTTTGAGATGCCTGGACACACTGCGTTTGAAAGACTGGAGATCATAGGCAGCAGGAAATACAGACAGAGGGAGACAGTTCCAGAGCTGGCCTGTTGCGTAAATGAAAGACTGGGAGTAACGGATAACTCTTGCATTAGAGAGTTGGACAGAAAAGGGATGAGAGTTTGCTGCCAGACGGGTGTACGCGCCCGTCGTAGAGGTGGAGGAATGCCAGCAGACAGTTCAGAGGAGTAGTGACCATTAAAGTAGCGGTAGAAAAGAGATAAAGATGCAACAGTGCGGCGAAGAGACAGAGGTTGAAGGGAGTCAGTAAGAGGAGGAGAGTTAATGAGACGAAAAGCCTTTGACTCCACCCTATTGAGAAGAGCTGTATGTGGGGAGCCTCCCCACACATGAGAGTTGTACTCCACACAGGGGCGGATAAAACCCCTGTATAGAGTCAACAATTGTGCAGGGGTAAAGAAAGAGCGGAGTCGGCTTAGCACACCCAATCTCTTGGAAGCAGATTTTACAAGAGATGCAATATGATCTTTCCAAGATAAGTCCCAAGTAAATGAAACCCCAAGCATGTTCAAGGATGATGCACGATTAAGCTGAATATTATTAAACATTAGTGGGTATACCTGTGGAAGATTTTGTCGGGTTGATAGGTGTAAGAACTGAGTCTTAGATGCATTAAAAACAACCATATTATTTTTACCCCAGTCAGAGATACCAGCCAAGTCAGACATTAGGTGTGCCATAGCCTCATTCCTTGTTTGTTGAAGTAACTGTTGAGATGGGTGTTGCGGGAACCGAATGGAAAGGTGAAGGGTGGAGTCATCAGCGTATGAGTGGATAGGGTTAGATGTACAGCTTAGAAGATCACTGATGAATAAAAGGAAGAGAGTTGGTGATAGGACAGAGCCCTGAGGAACACCACTGTTGATAGATCTAGGAGAAGAACGATGGCCGTCTACAACAGCGGCTATAGAACGACCAGAAAGGAAGCTAGCGATGAAGGCACAGATAGAAGGATAGAAACCGTAGGAGGGCAGTTTGGAAATTAAAGATTTATGCCAGACTCAATCGAAAGCCTTTGAGATATCAAGTGCAATGGCAAAGCTTTTGCCAAAGTCCTGAAAGGAGGATGATCAGGAGTCTGAAAGGTAGGTGAGAAGATCGCCAGTGGGGCGTCCCTGACGGAACCCATACTGACGATCGGAAAGAAGGTTGTGATAGGAAAGATGCCTTAAAATTTTTCTATTGAGAATTGACTTGAAAACTTTTGAAATACAGGACATTAAAGCAATTGGACGATAGTTGGAGGGTTGGGAGTGGTCACCCTTCTTTGGGACTGGCTGAATGAGAGCAAACTTCCAGCAAGATGGAAAGGTAGAAGTTGACAGACAAAGGCGAAAGAGTTTGCCTAGGCAGGGTGTAAGCACAGAAGCACAGTTCTTGAGAACAACAGGAGGGACCCCATCAGGCCCATATGCCTTGTTAGTACTGAGGCCAGTGATGGCAGAAAATACATCAACTGAAGAAATTTTAATGTCAGCCAAGAGGAACTCAGAGGGGGGGAAGTGATGGAGGAACAGCACCGGAATCGTCTAAGGTGGAATTGGAGGAGAAAGTCTGTGCGAAGAGATCTGCTTTATCAGTAGAAGAAATAGCTACAGAACCATCAGAGTAGAAAAGAGGAGGGAAGGATGATGAGGTAAAGTTGTTAGAAAGATTTTTGGCAAGGTGCCAGAAGGAGCGGGAAGAATTCAAGTTGGAGAGTTGGAAGCATTTAGTATGGATGAAATTATTTTAAGTAGAGCGAAGAACAGACTTAGCACGATTCCGGGCAGAAACGTAAAGATGATGTGATTCAGGAGTGGGTTGGCTTGGGTACCTTTTGTAGGCCCTCTCCTTGTTGCAGACAGCATTAGAACAAGTGTGATTGAACCAGGGCTTTCTTGCACTAGTCAAAGGATATGAGAAAGGAATGTATGCTTCCATGCCCGAGAGAATAACCTCCGTAATGCGCAAGGCACACTCAGATGGCTCCCGGCCATGGAAGCAATAATCATTCCAGGGAAAATCAAAGAAGTACTGCCTGAGGGCCTCCCAGTCCGCGGCTCCAAAATGCCATAGACGACATTTCCCTGGAGGGTCCACAGGTTGTACCGGAGTGATTCTATCTATTCTATATACCTAGGTTGCTTCCCCCAAGGAAAGGGAGGTAGCCGAGACAGGACGACACACTCCCCATTTACTCATCCATTTAAACACATTCATTCGCATCTTAGCCCCAAAGGGGAGAACGGACAGATCCTCACCACACCACACCGCACAAGGGTCAACTGCACAATGCAATCAGTGACATCCGCAGCAGGGCCCGACAGCATAACTGGTTTACCCCTGCCACATCATAACAGACCCATCCCCTTACCCGCACCTGACCTGACTAGCTGATCGGACCAAATGCGGGAGAATATCCCCTCAGGGCTGCGTCATCACTTATTCATTCACAATTTCTCTCCATTTATTTCTGGCACGCACAACAGCCACTCTTCCTTGCTCAACAGACATCCCTCTCGCATCCAACGCTCTCTTCACACTGTCCATCCATCCCATTCGTGGTCTTCCTTTCAACCTTACACCTCTCACATCAGATCTAGTTATCTTTTTCACCAATCGCTCATTATCCATTCTCTCCATATGCCCAAACCATCGCAACACCCTCTGCTCAACTCTACCAGTCATCTCCCGAACAACTCCAGTTCTCCTTCGCACTTCATCATTTCGCACCCAATCCAAAAGCGTCACTCCACACATACTCCTCAGACACCTCATCTCCATTACATTCAAACTTTTCCTCTCTGCTACACCCATATTCCATGTTTCAGCCCCATATAAAGCAGTCGGTACCACAACACCCTCATACAGCCTTCTCTTTACATCCAGTCTAAGTGAACGACATCTAAACACTTTTTTCATTCCTCCCAGCACCTTTCCTACTTCATTCATTCTAAACTTCACTTCTGCATCTATTCTTCCATCCACAGCAACATGTGACCCTAGATATTTAAAACAATCAACCTCCTCAAGCAACTCACCATTCAAAACTATACTCATCCCCCTACCATCTATCAACCTCGTACACTTCAACACTTTACTCATATTCTCATTTACTTTCAATTTTCTCCTTTCACACACCCTTCCAAACTCCTCTACCAACTGTCTCAATCTCTCCTCTGAATCAGTCACCAGTGCAGTATCATCTGCAAACAGCAGCTGCTTCAGATTCCACTCTCCACCATCAACATTCACCAGACTCAGACCTCCACCTAAAACTCTTGCATTCACCTCCCTTACAACACCATCCATGTAAATATTAAACAACCAAGGCGACATCACACATCCCTGTCGCAGCCCCACTCTCACGGGAAACCAATCACTCAAAGCATTTCCCACTCTTACACACGCTCTACTATTTACATAAAAACTTTTCACCCCTTTTAGTAACCTACCATCAAGTCCATACAATCTTAAAACAGTCCACAAAGCCTCCCTATCAATTCTATCATACACTTTCTTTAAATCCATAAATGCCCAAAACATATCCTTGCCTTTCGCTAAATACTTTTCACACACTTGTCTCACAGCAAACACCTGATCAACGCATCCCCTCCCTCTCCTAAAGCCACACTGCTCATCACCAATCACTCCCTCTGTACCCTCTTTAACTCTCATAATTAACACTCTACCATACACCTTACCTACAACACTCAACAGACTTATACCCCTAAAGCTAGTACATTCATACTTATCACCCTTGCCTTTATACAACGGGACCACACAAGCACTTGCCCAGTCAATTGGCACCATACTTGTCCTATCACCGGAGTGATAGGACAGGTTAAGGTAATAAGGTTGTGATCGGAGGAGCCCAACGGAGAGAAAAGATTAACAGAGTAAGCAGAAGGATTAGTTGTGAGGAAGAGGTCAAGTATGTTGGAGCTCTCTCCAAGGCGGTCAGGGATACGGGTAGGGTGCTGTACAAGCTGCTCTAGGTCATTAAGGATAGAAAAGATGTAGGCTTGTTCACCAGGTGGATCTGTGAAAGGAGAGGAGAGCCAAAGGTGGTGGTGAACACTGAAATCTCCTAGAATGGAGATTTCAGAGAAAGGAGAAAAGGATAGAATGTGTTCCATCATTGAAGTAAGATAGTCGAAGAATTTTTGATGGTCAGTAGAATTAGGGGATAAGTAATCAGCACAGATATATTTAGTCAGAGAATGACAGGAAAGCCGAGGCCAGAGTGTAGAGAATTCGGAAGAATCGAGTTCAGGAACACGAGAGCAAGATAAGTCGTTGCTTATATATACACAACAGCCACCTTTGGCTTTGAAATGAGTATAGAGAAAGTAGGAGGATACAGAAAAGGGTTTGCTGCCAGTTGCCTCAGACAGCTGAGTCTCCGTTAGAAAAAGAAGGTGAGGTTTAGAGGAGGAGAGGTGGTGCTCAACAGAGCGAAAGTTAGAGGAAAGGCCACGAATGTTGCAGAAATGAAGAAGAAGAGAGTCAGACAGTGGTTCCAGGCACCTCGAGTCATCACCGGGAGAGGGGCGGATGGTGAGGGCATTTATGGTCGTCCCCCTAGGGACTCCAAGGCTTGGTGAAGAGACGTCATTTTAGTTAAATTTTGAATAGGAAGTGTAGTGTGTACTGTGCATGTAGTTTGGTGTAGATAGTTGGAGAAATTTGTACAGGAGAGCATGCTGGCCTACTCTCTGTGTAACTGAGACACTGAAAAACTTCAGCAAAGGGGGATGGTCAGGAACTAGTCCTGAGGGCTGATGAAACGGGAGCTCCAGCACTCCCTGTCATCAGCTTTCCATCCACCTCAGGAATACTGCCCTGCTCTACTGGTGCTACAGTCGAGGCAGTGGCCTCGAGGCATCCCACCAGGAGAGCTACAGGGACATCCTCCAATTGCACCTTGGCACTGTAACTGCCCTGCCATTATACACCCAATGACAGGGAAGCCTCCTTGGGAGTTACTCCCCTGTTCGGGCCCCTCCCTCCTGGGTGGAAGCGGCAGTGTGGAAACCAGAATGCCATGTGTCCTCTTGCACAGATCCAAGCCCCATCCCATCCCCACCCCCAAAACTGTGCTGGCAGAGCCTGCATCATGTCTCCTCTCAATAGTGCCACTAGGTACTGGGGGCTAAGTTTTCTGGCCACGTGCCCTTGCTGGCATAAACCCCTGTGACGTAGTGGGATACAATGTGTGATATATGTACAATGCATGAAGAGTAATGCATGGGACAGAAGAAAGTGTTTGGAAGAGTATGCTGGTCTCCATGTTAGTGTCAGTTTCTACTGTGAAAAAAAATCCAAGACTGTCCTAGCTGTGTTGCAGAATGTGCCTATCCTGACTGCTGAGTGGATTACTAAAACTTGGGATCCCATTATGGAGGAGATGGAGCACCCAGTGCTTTGGGCTAATGAACTCAACAGAGCAAAGCAGCCTCTGCATCACAGCTACATCTGCAACAAGGTGCAAGATCCATGGAATTATCTAAAGAAAAAGAGTAGAGGTGAAGGAGCAGTTAAAGGCAAGCACAGGGTATTTTGAGCAGTTTAAGGTCCATGCTGACCTCAGACATGTGATCATGCGTGAGGAGGCATCTTGTGCTGACAACATGGTGGCTGAGGTCTTCCCTGTCAAGCTGAAGGCAATCACAGAGGAAGGGGGATACTTTCCAAAACAGGTCCTGACTTCTGATGAAACAGGCCTATTTTGAAAACATATCTACTGGAGGATCTACATCAGCAAGGAAGACTAATGTCCATCAGGCTTTAAGGTAACCTTCCTATCTATCTATCTATCTATCTATTGCCAGACGCCTCAATCCGGTTTGGGGTGGCCACAAACAAATCGCCTCCAAGTCGCCCTGTCCCACGCCATCTCACTGCCCTGCTCCCAACTCACACCCCCCTCTCTCATATACCTCTCCACCCCATCCCTCCATCTCATCCTCGGCCTCCCCCTCCCTCTTCCCCCCTCCACCTCACTCACATACACTCTCTTCGTCTGTCTTTCACCCTCCATCCTCTCCACATGGCCAAACCACCTCAGTGTGTTCCTCATAACGCTTCCTATCACATCCACATCCACACCACAACGCTCCTTTATATCCTCATTCGTCAGCCTGTCTCTCCATGTGACTCCACAGGCTCCTCTTAAATAACTCATTTCCACTGCTCTCACTCTTGACTTGTGTCCTTCCAACAACGTCCAAGCTTCACTTCCGTACGTTAGAGTTGGTATCACAATTCTGTCATGTAGTAACTTTTTCACTTCCATGCTCACTTCCCTGTTTCTTATCACTGCTTTCAAAGAACCAGCAACCTTTCTTCCCTGCTGTACCCTTTCACGCACTTCACCCTCCAAACCTCCATCCTAGCTCATCACACTACCCAAGTACTTAAACGTACTCACATTTTCCAATTCCTTACCATCCAACCTCGCTGTACATTCACTGACTTCACCTCTCTCAAAGACCATCACTTTACGCTTCCCTACATTCACCTTTAGATTCCGTTTCTTACACACTCTCCCAAACTCATCCACCAAGCCTTGCAGCTCCCCTTCGTCTTCACTCAACAACACAGAATCATCTGCAAACAACAGTACAGGGAGTTTCCAAACACTATCCCCTCTCACCAGGGTCACTCCAACATCCACTACCCTACCTTGTACCTCTTTTATTACCCCATCCATGTAAAGATTGAACAACCATGGAGACATGACACATCCCTGTTTCAACCCAACTTTCAAAGAGAAAAATTCACTTAGTTCACCATCCACACGCACTGCAGCCTTCACATCATCGTACTTACTCTTCACAGCACTCAACAACTTCCCATCTACTCCATATATTCTTAACACTTTCCACAATTCTTGTCTATCCACCCTGTCATATGCATTCTCCAAATCCATGAAAGCCGCATACAACTTTCCCTTCTCTAGAAACTTTTCCACTAAAGATCTAAGAATGAATATCTGATCTAAACAACCTCTTCCCTTCCTAAAGCCTCCCTGTTCTTCTCCAACTAATTTCTCTGTTCTTTCTCTAACTTTGTCAATAAGTATCCTACCATACACTTTTCCTACTATACTAAGAAGACAAATGCCCCTAAGATTACCACACACTTCTTTTTCCCCTTTTCCTTTGTACAAGGGAATAATTTTCGCTGACTTCCAATCCTCCGGGATTCTACCTTCCTCCCAGGCCAATCTGCACATCTTCCACATCCATTCTACTACTATCTCTCCCCCATGCTTCAGCATTTCATAACACACTCCATCAATTCCCGGGGCTTTCCCTGATTTAACTTTCTTCATTGCTTCCAAAACTTCTATCCTACGATTTCTTCCTGTCTTCTCACCTCCCTCCTTCTCTCAGCCATTCCCCAGCCCCTTATACTCGCATTATTTCCATCCTCTATGTTCAACAATTCCTTAAAGTGTTCTCTCCATCTGCTCACTTTTTCTCCCTTCTCCACTAGTAATCTACCATTTTGATCTTTCACTCCCCTGCTAACTTCACTTCCACCCTGTCTTACTCTTTTCACCTCTTTCCAGAACATTTTCTTACAGTCCCTCCACTTTACACTCAAATTCCTTCCAAATTCCTCATCCACTCTCTTCTTACTCTCTCTTACTAATCTTTTCACCTCTCTCTTTCTTTCTACATATAACTCTCTCTTCTGCCTCTCAACTTCTTCCACGCCCCTTTTTCTCATCCATTCATTGTATGCTTTCTTCTTTTGTGCCACAGCCTGTCTCACCTCTTCAGTCCACCACGCTGTTCCTTGCACCCTCCTCCGTCTTCTCTTCCTTCCACACACCACATCACATGCTGCGCATATTTCTTCTGTAAAAATCCTACACACACCTTCCATGTCTCCCATCTGCTCCAATTCATATTTGCCCAATCGTTCCTCCACTTCTCTCTTATACTCTGCCTTTTTCTCATCCTCTTGTAACCTTTCCACTCTCCTTGCAACTACTCCTTCCTCTCGTCTTTCCCTTCTTCTATTCCTCCATCTTCCTGCTTGGTGTGAATGCAGAGGGAATCTTAAGCTGAAACCCCTGCTTGTCTATCACTGAGAGAAACCCTGGTTGCTGGCAGGGTATGTTAAAGAGGACCTGGCAGTTATTTGGAAAAGTACCCCCAAGACTTGGCTGACCTCCACATTCTGACAATCCTACATGGCAGGTTATCTGTACCCCCGCCTACATGACTATGCCAGCTGCAGCAATCTGGGCAACCACTTTCTCCTTCTCATGGACAACACCCTGAGCCACCCTGATGGCATGGAGAATTGGGTGGACAACATAAAGGTAGTGCACCTGCCCACCAACACATCATCACTGCTCCAGTCCATGGACCAAGGTGTCATCACTATCTTTATGGTCCACTACCTTAACTGCTGCACCATGGAGAAAATGATGGGGGCAAGCATCTCTCAGGAGACTGACAGTGTGAAAGTTTTGGAAGAAATATAACACCAAGAACACCATCAACATCATGGGACAAGGTACAGCCAAGCACACTCAATGTCATTTGGATGAATGTCTGGCAAGAGTGTGTTCACTCATATCATGGGATTCCTGGCAGTGGAGGGCATCTATTTTGAAATCCTCGACCTCTCCCATGAGGCAGGGTTTGATGAGGTCAATGAAGTTGATGTACAAGAGGTTCTGGAGAGCCATACCGAGCAGCTGTCCACACAGCTCACTGAGCTAAACAACAGGTGATGTAGGTACAGGAGGGTGATGAGGGTGAGGAGGAGCCCATTCGTGTCCTAGACATCGACATTAATGGAGTTCCTTACCTAGACTGACAACACCATTGCCTACATCCAGGACAAGGACCCAAGCCTGGTGATGAGTGACATGACAACATACAGCATAGAGCAATGGGACCATATGGGAACTAGTGTTGACTAAGAAGGCAGCACAGCAGACCAACATCTCCTCCTTTCCCCATGCAACAACACCAGCACCGAGGAGTCCAGGCCATCAAAGAGGGGAATAAATCCTACACCCTGTCTCACTTGCCTCTTTCTTGTCTGTCTTCACTGCTGCCTGGCTCACCCCTACACTCTCCTGCTGCCTTACCACCACATTCCCCACCTGCCACGCAAAGCATGTTTGGGTAGGGTGATTTATGTTTATATGCAGGCTCAGGAGTATGTCTGCTTGTTGTTTGTAAGAGGAGATGTGTTGGGTGTTGGAGGTGATGGCAGTGTGGGTTTTGGAGGCTCTTGTTTGTGATAAAGTTGTTTCTGTTGCTCAACCCCAGCTCATCTGATTGAGCAGATCCATTAACCACAAGTAAACGGCTGCCCCTATAGGGTTGTTCCACAGGTTCCCTACACGACTGATGCTGCATCTACATCTTAGTGTGGCATGTGCAGTGCAGTGCTAAATTATCTGTTGCATTGTGTGGGCCTATTCCACAAGCTGGGCTCGTGTCATCCGTGATTCCACCCAACCCAAATCTAAGCCAGTACATGACGAAGGCTGAGTGATGTTCTGCTCAAAGCCTAGCAAGACGAACTGAATAATATCTATTTAGGAACACCTCCAATGGGTGGATGTCAGAAAGGGTGCTTGCAATATAATGTTCTAATCAAGGTGTTGTATTGCCTTGTATGTACAGTGAGCAGGAAGGTAGGTGTTTCTTCACTACTTGCACAGGAATGTCTGGAGGTGGAATACTGTTATAAAAGGTTTGATAGTGTTTGCAATGATTGTTTGATGTGCCTAGGTGTGTTGCGTCTCTCAGTCTTGTAATGACAGGAGTGTTGTGTACTGACATAGTCTGCTGCATAAAACTGTGTGCTTCTCATATCAAGATGGTCTCTTACTTGGGGGATTTTTCTTTCAGTGTACATGAGCAATAGGAGTACAGTAGTTTTGGTGAAACCAGTGGTAATGTATAGGGTGTTGTTCTGTATGGTGTTACAATGAGTATTAGATAGGATGGGAGCCTTTGCCACAAAGGCACAGGACATTACTGATCTAATGTATAGTTGGTCGAGCAAGAAGTGTTTCTTTCTGATCCCTAGTCAATGTGGGCCACCATCTCCTTTAGAACCTTTATGATCAGGGCTCACACCTCTGGGACGACTTCCTCCTCCTGTGCCTCCTGGTGGACTCGCTGGATCTCCATGTTGAGGAGCTCCTCGTTACTCAGCTCCTCCCTGTGGCTGTCCAGGACCTCCTCCACATCCTCCTTGTCCACCTCACTGAATCCCATCTCATGCGACAGCTGTACAATGTCCTGCCGCACCTGTTCTACCGGTGGTGCTTGCATTCCCTCGGGTAAGACAGTGAATGAGTGAACACACTCCGGCCACAGCTTGCGCCTCACTCTGTTCAAGGTGGCCTGGCTAACCTCCCTCCAGGCACCCATGCTGTTCTTGATGATGTGCCTGATATTGTACTCCTGTCAGAATGACTGCACTGTTGTCTGGTCATCGCTGTCACATGCCCTCACCTGCTGCTGCATGATTCGCTGGAGGTAGTAGAAACAGAGGGTGGCGATCACCCCCTGGTCCAATGATGTGGTGTGGGGGGGCAGGAATACCACTTCAATGTTGCTGGCCCAGTCTCTCACTGCAGGAGGGTGGCTAGGTGTGTTGTCTACCACCAAGAGGAATCGACTGGCTAGGTTTTCCTTGGAGGCATACTTCTTCAGGACATGAGAGAGGTAAGAGTGGAAGTAGGAAGAGCAGATGTCGGATGTCAGCCAGGCCTTCTTGTTAAACTTCCAGATTACCCTCAGGCTCTCCTTGATGAAGTCAATCAGAGCCCTAGGATTCTCTGAGTGGTAGACTAGAAACTGCTAAACTTAAGGTCACCCTCGGTGTTGTCCCCCAGCAGAACTATAAGCCGGTCCTTTGAAGCCTTGGACCCCGATGCAGACTTCTTCTCTATTGCAAGATATGTCTTGGAGGAAATTCTCTTACAAAAAAAGTCATGTCTCGTCTAAGCTCAAGACTTGTTTTGCACTGTGGCTAGCTTCTGCGATAATTTGTTTCAGCTCATCAGGGAATGCTGCTGCCACCACCGCATCTGCACTCGCCGCCTCACCAAACATACTCATGTGGTGCAAGCTTGCCCACCTCTTGAAGTGGTCAAACCAGCCATGACTGGCTTTAAAGGTTTCATTTGCATCCAAATTTCTCCTCACCTTAAATTATCCCAAAGGAAAAGTACCTTGGTACAGATGAGCACCTGACTCATCAAAGACTTCTGCCTGTTCTGGTCCTCCACTCATGTGTGGAGCATCTACATCATCATCTCCATCACTGGCTCCCTGTGGTGGGTGATACAGGGAACACTGAGAGTTGCAACCTCCCCAGCAGCAGTCCTGATGGCAGCAACCTTCTCTATAATAGTCAAGACACTCGACTGCGGCACGTAAAGAGCCAAGGCGATGGCAAACATGCCCTCGCCTTTTTCATGCAGCTTCAGATCATCTAACTTCACTTCCACCGAAATGCTCTTACACTGGCGCTTCGTGGGAACATTAGCTACACCAATGTTAGCAGGCCACTTATCCTGACTAGGGTCACTACTACCACTACTAGCACCACCACATGCAGTGTTCTGACCAGGCATTATCACACTTTTTTAGCAAAAAATTTACAAAATCACACACCACACAGTTAGTATCACTGCCCTACTCACTGGCACTGCTGAGACAGTTATAATGAACTATGATAGTGGCTTGCGCAATATTGGTGATGTAACATGATGCGGGGTAGGTGAGCATACGAGAGATCCTCACTCAGTGACGGGCAGTGTGAGGCGGTATGAGAAGAACGATATGGGTGTGCGCGGGGTGAGTGATGGGTGCAGGGGCTATGCGAATATTTCTGTGCATTCTGGCGGGCAGGCAGGCTCAGCTGGCCGCGGAGTGTCCATGATTCAAACTTTTAACTGATCACCCCCAGACAACTCGCAGGACCCATCGCAAAACCAGGGGTTGGCCTACAGTAGGAGGGGTAGGGTGGTATTTCTAACCCTATAACTAATCCTGGGTTTTGGTATCATAGTGCGAGGTATCCCTGTATATATACCATATTTATTTAAAGTTTAGGAACAATTTAGGCAACGTTAAGTGGGGTGTTTTGGCTATACAGTAATCACTCCAATATCCGATGTAATAGAGCCATAGGTAGGTCCGGATATTGGTTCTGTCCGGATATTGGGCCCCAGCTTATGGACCCTAACTCAGAGAAACACTTATACAACTCCCTCTGGACATGCATAGCACCTATTTAAGACCCAAATCACACCAATAAGGCACATAAATGACTGAAATAAATGCAAAAGAAACATAAAATGAGGGTTTAGAAGTAGGTTCATACAATAATAAACATTCTGGTGACTGGCTCCTGGACTGGTACTTATGGACCCTAACCTAGCCTAACTCAGAAAAACACCTTCCTACTGCACATGCATAGCTCCTAACACCCTATTCACACCAATAAAGGACATTAAAGAGTGAAATGAGGTAAGTATAGTATGGAAAAAAGTACAGTATGAAACATTCTTATGTTCGGATAGTGGGGATGTTCGGATATTGGGCGTCCGGATATTAGAGTGATTACTGTACATGATTTTTGGCTTTATGCAAGGTGTTGAGAAAATAACTCTCACATAAGCTGCAACACAACTGAGCTTCTCTAACTCTGCTTTGAGAGCATGGATATTCTTTGCACAAACCACATTTTCATCCAAATTATTCCATTTGGTTATATTTCTGTTTGGAAAACTGTATTTTCTTACATCACCCAAGGAAGCTGGTATCTTTACCTCTTATTCTCCTCTCAGCCCTTAAAAACAATCTTCTCCATCAATGATCTCTATACCATGCATACAATTATACATCATCATATTTCTTCTTTCTCTTCGTTCCTGTAATGTAGAGAGTTTTTCAACATTTCCAATCTCCCTTCATACTGCAAATCCCTTAAACTTAGTATAAATATTTGTAACCACTCTATGCATCTTCTCTAATTAATTTGAGTATTGGCGTTGTGATGAGGAGAGGTAGATTGGGGTGGTTTGGGCATGTGGAGAGGATGGGGGATGATGACTGGGTACAGAAAGTGGGAAGCATTAACATCAGGGGTGGGGTTGTGAGGGGTAGACTAAAAAAGACCTGGGACAAGGTCATTAACCCGACACCCCCCAATCCTGAGCTATTTTGGAAAAAACATTTTTGGCTAAAACATCCGCTTTTGGTGAGAAACATCGAAAATTCATAGAGAAATCGCTCACCTGAGGTTTAAAATACTCGATACAGGTAGCAGTACCTCCTTACCTTACTGGGTTTTCTATCAGGCTGGCTCCAAAGAAAACAAGGGAAACTATTCCACACCACTAATAAACAGTATTTATTTATTTATTTGGTACGAATTTATATGTAGTACGAGAGTATATTGGTTTTCAAACAGTAATATAGGCATTATAAGCATTGTTTCACTCACTAACTCATCAACATACCTGACCTTTTTTGGCGACATTACCTGATCATCATTTCTGACTGTTTCTTCCTCTAATGCTATGTAAACTTTGTCCTCCACATTGTCATCGATTGGGGAATCACTCTGGCCCTGAATATCTTTATTGGCCAGGTCATGTCACTGGTAACAGGTGAATTGCTGAGACAATGGTGTGCAGGGGGGGGGGGTATGTGGTGTAAGGCATTGTCCCTGCCTGGCATCTTGTAGAGGAATAGAGGAACTAACATATCAGTATGTCGACGGGACTAGCGGTGACAAAACGTTGCGACGTACCCATACGTCGATGCCTCGGGTTAAGTGTGACCTCAGGGTTAAGGGACTGAACAGGGAGACTGCCAGAGACTGAGAAGCACAGAGAGCCGCCATTAGGTGATCAAGGATGACAAATGCAAGCATGTTGGAGCCTTCAAAAATGAAACAAAAGTGGGGAGACCACACCACAGCTGCATATTCCAACCTTGATCTTACTGTCATTATCAATTTACCTAGCACTCCTTTGCCAATTTAATTAACCCTCTCGTGCATGGATAAGTTTTATAAGTTTTGCCGACACACGATTTTACTCCACCCCCCTCCCTGCAAGCCCGCACGTGTGCCACTGAAAACACTTATTCTTGCCTTATTTTCACCACCCAAACCTCTATACATTGCCATGAAACCTATATCATCTTATTCGCCAATGTTTGTTCTAGCTGATAAGCGAAAAAAAAAAATACAGAAAAATACTAATAAAAGTACATTACGCTGGCATGAATAAACATTTCGGAATGTCAGTCTCACTTCCCAAAGTCCTAGTTCGAATGTTTTCAATCATACAGAGAAATATTATTAGAAGTTCTGATAGAGAATTTCATCAGCTTTCTAATGAGAAAGTCCGGCTGTGATACAATTTTTAGTTTTCGAGAAAATAGCCAAAAACTAAAAGCCATTTTTTCAAAAAAAAAAAAAAAAAAAGTTCAGGGAGCTCTACTGCAAAAGTGTTCTCACACATGTTATGTTTTTATTTCATAATCTTGTATAGAATTTCATGAGCTTTCTCATGGTACCTGCTGATTTTTGATACGCCTCGTAGTTTCCGGGTAAATTGCAAAAAACTACTGGGAACTCACGCCCATGCTACACTTTCGTCATGTGTGCACAATAACCGTTATATTTCTGCCTACATAACAACGACTTTTCATCAGAGATATTACACTGTTACGTAGTAGGTGGTATGCGGGATGATGAGATAGTGGTTTTGGGAGGGGACTTAAATGGTCATGTAGGTGAGGCAGCACAAGGATATGAAGGAGTGCATGGGGGATGTGTGTATGGTATAGGGAATGCAGAAGGGGAAAGGATACTCGAGTTTGGGGAGGCAACAAACATGATTGTGTGCAACACATATTTTAGGAAAAGAGACAGTAGGTTAATTATTTATGAGTCTAGGGGAAATAGCAGTCAGATAGATTATTTTCTGATTAGAAGGGCCGATAGGAGGTTAGTGAGGGATGTTAAAGTTATAGGAAGTGAGGAGTGTGTGCAGCAGCACAAACTACTGATTTGTGATATCGTGCTTAAAGAACGAGTGATGAAAAAGAGGACTTATGTACCTAGGAGGAAAATATGGAAGCTGAAAATCCAAGTAGTAAGGGATGCCTTCTATAGCATGTTGAGGAGAGTGGTGGCTGATCAGGGAGCTGTAGACAGAGGCATTAATGAAGAGTACAGAACCCTCAAGAACAATCTCTTGAGAGTTACTGATGTAACATGCAGCTCGACAAGAGGACCACCAAGACATAAGTAACTTGGTGGTGGGACGAGGGTGCAGAAGCTGCAGTTAAGGAGAAAAGAAGGCTTTTCCGGGAATGGAAGATGGGTGGTAGCAAAGAGGAATATTTGGCTGCCAAGCGTAAGGCTAGAAGAGAGGTATACAGGGCAAAGTCTGAGTCACAGAGACTTTTACTTGATAACCTAAATCATGGGAAAAGGAAAAATATGATATTTAGGGTGGCAGGTCAGGTGAAGAGGGATAATCGGGATATTATAGGTGAGCAGTGTGTGAAGAATGATGAAGGAAGGGTAGTGGTGAACAGTGAGGATTTTAAAGATGCATGGAGAGAGCATTATAACCGTTTGTTGAATGAGGAGTTTGACTGGGACAGAGAAGGTTTGGAGCCAGCAGATCCAGTGTCTGGCCCTTGGCCTTTGATTGATGCTGCTACTGTGAGTGAGGCAATAGGCAAGGTGAAGGTGGGGAAGGCAGCAGGTGTGTCTGGGTTGACTGCCGAAATGTTGAAGGCCTCAGGCGATATAGGGGTGAAGTTAGTCACTGACCTGATAAATAGGATTATTTATGAGTGCGTTGTCCCAGATAATTGGCTGAAGAGTGTAATTGTAAATGTGTATAGAGGGAAGGGTGATGCCCTGGAAAGAGGAAATTATAGAGGTATAAAGCTTTTAGATCAGATAATGAAGGTAATGGAGAGAGTTTTAGAAGGTATGATTAGAGAAAGAGTGAATATTGATGAGATGCAGTTTGGGTTTATGCCAGGTAGGGGGACCACTGATGCCATATTCATTGTTCGACAGCTTCAGGAAAAATATATTGGTAGGAGAAGGGATCTTTATTTTGTTTTTGTTGATATGGAAAAGCCTTTGACGGAGTCCCTAGAGAGGTGGTGAAGTGGGCAATGAGAAAGCTTGGCTTGGAGTAGTGGCTGGTTAGGGTGGTTATGGCAATGTATGTGGGTGCTCACACCCAGGTAAGAGTGAATGGAGATTTGAGTGATGGGTTTTCCGTGAATGTTGGTGTGCATCAGGGGTCAGTTTTGAGTCCCATGTTGTTTATCATGGTACTTGAAGCCCTCTCACGTGACTTAAGAAACGGACTTGCGTGGGAGTTTTTGTATGATGATGATTTGGTGTTGATTGCAGAGAACGAGAGGGAGGCAGAGGAAAGGTTTAGGAGGTGGAGAGATGGTATGGGGCACAAGGGTTTATGGGTAAATGCAGATAAAACAAAAGTGATGATATCTAGGGTTGGTGGCGGTACTGTCAAAGACGAGGGAGAGTGGCCATGTGCAGTTTGCCACAAGGGCATGGGAAGTAATTCCATCTTGTGCGGTGTTTGTGATAAATAGGTGCATAAGAGATGTAGTGGTATCAGAGGTAGACTGCGAGATAATGCTGATTTCATGTGTGTGGTGTGTCGGGGAGAGCAAGTGGAGATTGTCAGACGTGAAAGAATTGAACTTGCCGTTGAATCTCTGGAGTGTGCGGAAGCGTTTTGTTATTTGGGAGACATGTTGTGTGCTGGAGGTGGGGCTGGAGCTAGCTCTGTGGCTAGGGTGAGAAGTGGTTGGAAGAGGTTCAGGGAGCTCTTGCCTCTCTTGACATTGAGAGGACTCTCCCTACATGCCAAGAGGTCTTTGTATGCAGCATGTGTTAGGAGTGTAATGCTGCATGGAAGTAAGACCTGGGCAGTGAAGGAGGAGGATATTCGCCGGCTCAGACGTACAGAAATGACAATGATTAGGTGGATGTGTAGTGCGTCCCTGTGTCCAAGGTCTGGGGGGGCTGGGTTCACGATGGAAGAGTTGAGAGGTAGGATGGGACTGGAGTATTGGTGTTGTGATGAGGAGAGGTAGATTGAGATGGTTTGGACATGTGGAGAGGATGGGGGATGATAATTGCATGAGGAAGATGAGAAGTGTTAATACTGGGGGTGGGGTTACAAGGAGTAGACCGAGAAAGACATGGGACGAGGTCATTAAGTGTGACCTCAGGGTTAGGGGACTGAACAGGGAGGCTGCAATGGATCGTGCAGCATGGAGAGCCACCATTAGGTGACCAAGGCCGACGCATGCAAGCATGTTGGAGCCTTTAAAAACGAAACGAAACGATGTCCTGTACATACATAGAATTCACTGATCTTTATCTTGGTTCTTACAGGAAATCAATACGTCCAATAGTTTTGGAGTGATTGGACAACAAACGTAGAATACTCCACCTTGCCCGCAAGCGAGATAAAAAAACTCTCTTTCCCTGCCTCACCCACACCTATATTTTCGCTCATTAGGTTTTATTATTTTCTTTTTTTTTTACTTAAAGTATACATGTAAAATATCATAAGCTTCTTGATACTGCTCTCAGAAACTCGACATGACCACTAGTCTTTTTGCTAGGTACTGATACTGAAGCTGAACTTTTTTCCATCTCATATGTGTATGTGTAAAAAACAAAACTTATTTGTGTTAGAAATACAGAACTAGGTCAATATACAAATCAACAAAATACGGATAACTCACTTCCTCCAAAGGTGTTGCGATGCTGGTAAGACCTTGAAGGGTTTGAAGATGAGGAGTTAAGTAGTGTGTGTGTGTGTGTGTGTGTGTAATTCACCGGGTCGGTCAGGATCACTTGATGGTCGTGATGGTCAGCTTTTACCCTCCCGGAAGGGAGCTGAAAGCTCATATAGTCCGATCTAAGGGCAAGGCTGTGACCTTCACACACGCACACACCCGTCCCCTTGCTCAAGGGGGACAGTAACCACCCACTTCGTCAGTGAAACTTTTCGCAACCTGAGCGAGGCGTGAACTCCCGTCCACCAGTTGGCAAGCGGGAACGTTACCACTGCACCAGCGAGCGGTGTGTGTGTGTGTGTGTGTGTGTGTGTGTGTGTTCTTACCTTACCTAATTGTATCTTTACAGGAATGAGTCAAGCTCGTACTGTCCCGTGTCTTAAACCATATTTATCGTACATATCCTTAAATTTGTGAATTGTTTTGGCACACACTATTTTATTCGGTAGTGCATTCCATTGATCAATTGCTCTGTTTGGGAAACTGAATTTCCTTACGTCTTTATCACCTCTCTTCTTATGCAGTTTTTTGCAGTGTCCTCTTGCTGATGCTTCTACATATGTTAAGTAATCATTTATGTCTATTTTCTCCTTTCCTGATATGCACTTATATAGCATTATCAGGTCACCTCTTTTCCTTCTCTCCTGTAGTGTTGGTAGATTCAGTTTATTTAGTCTTTCTTCGTAGCTTAGGTCCCTTAAGCTTGGTATCCATCTTGTAGTGGCCCTTTGAACTTTTTCAATCTTGTCTACATGCTTTTTGAGATGAGGACTCCAGACTACTGATGCATATTCCAGGGTTGGTCTAATGAATGATGTTATTATCCTTCTTAGCATGTCTTCATTTATGTATGTGAATGCTATTCTCATATTTGCAAGCAGTGTATACATGTTCCGTACCTTCTCGCTGATGTGGTCAGCCGGAGATAGTCTGTTATTGATAATCACACCTAGGTCTTTCTCTCTTTCTGATGTGTATAGGGTTTTATTTCCTAAATTATAATCCCAATCAGGTCTTTTTCCACATTTACCAAACTTGATTACATGACACTTGTCCACATTGAATTCCATTTGCCATGTACTACTCCATTCATGAAATTTATTTAATTCTTCTTGTAGCTCTTTACAAGAGTGTGTGTTAGTAATTCTCCTTTGTATTTTTCCATCATCTGCAAACATATTCAGATAGCTTTCATTTCCAGTGTTACTGTTTATATCATTTATATACACTAAAAACAAGATTAGTGCCAGCACTGAACCCTGTGGTACTCCACTAGTCACTTCTTTCCATGATGAGTAGTTTCCTCTTAGTACTGTCCTCATTTCTCTTTTTATGAGAAAGTCTTGCATCCAACAAAACAGTTTGCCTCGAATTCCTCCTTGATGGTACAGTTTCCATAAAAGTCTTTGGTGTGGTACTGTGTCAAAAGCTTTCTTGAAATCTAAATAGATACTGTCCACCCATCCTTCCCTTTCCTGTATTGTGTTTGTTACTCTGTCATAGAAGCTCAACAGATTAGTAACACATGATTTTCCTTTTCTGAAACCAAACTGTCTTTCTGTTATCATACTGTGTTCTTCTAGATGATTTACCCAAGCTTTTCTTATAAGTTTTTCTAATACCTTGCTTACAACACTGGTCAGTGATACTGGTCGGTAGTTGAGTGGATTTTGTCTATTTCCTTTCTTGAATAAGGGGACAATATTTGCTTTTTTCCAAATATCAGGTAGTTTACCTTGACTCAAGGATTTCTTGAAAATTAAAAATAATGGTTTACTTAACTCCTTTGCACATTCTCGTAATACCCAACATGAAATTTCATCAGGACCACTTGCTTTTCCTCTGTCTAATCTACTTAACTCCTCCTGTATTACTTTTTCTGCTATTTGTATATCTGGTAGTGTGTGTGGACATGCGTGTTCCACATAGTCCCTCTCAAAATTTTTTTCTTCTGTAAAAACTAATTGGAAATTCTTATTTAGTGCTTCACAAATATCTTTCTCTTGTGTATATGTGATTCCCTCGTCCGTAATGGACTGTATTATATCTTTTACTTTGGTTTTGCTTCTGATATAGCTGTAAAACAGCTTTGGTTGATCACTACTTTTATTTATCATATCCTCCTCAAACTGTTTTTGGGCTTCCCTCCTTATTCTTGTATAGTCGTTTCTTGCCTGTTTGTAATTATTATATGCCCTTTCACTATTGTGTCTTCTGTATCTATTCCACAACAAATCTCTTCTTTCTTTTGATTTTTTACATTCTGTATTGAACCATTTCTGTATTTTCTTATCTGCTTCTTTGTGCTGTGGGATGTACTTCTGGACTCCTATTTCATAAAATTCACAAAATTTTTTATATACAGCATTTAAATCTTGTCCTCTAAGCTCATTTTCCCAATTAACTTCTAAGAAATACTTCTTTAGGTCTTGAAAATTTCCCTTTTTAGAGTTTAGTCTCTTTTTGTAACTGTCATTGCTGTTTACTAAGTCATATGCTATCCTGAAGTTTAGTACTGCATGATCGCTTTTGCTGAGTGGAGAGTGATATATTAAACTGTCAATATCATTTTCTTGCCTAGTAAATATTAGATCTAGCACTGAAGGTACATCAAGTCCTCTTTTTCTGATGGTTTCCCTCACATGTTGCGTTAAGAAAAACTCTTGTACGAGATCCAGGAGCTTTTGGTCCCAACAGCTCTCTTGGCTATTTATATCTAGAGTATTCCAATTTATATTTGTATTGAAGTCCCCAGTTAGTATAATTCTTTCCGATTTCTCTTCCATTTTATGTAGCAAAGGATTTTATACTCTGTGTGTGTGTGTGTGTGTGTGTGTGTGTGTGTGTGTGTGTGTGTATTTACCTATTTGTAGTATACAGGAATTGAGCAATGCTCGTGTTGTCCTGTCTCCATATCCATATTTATCAAGTCTACCTTTACACACATGAATGTTTTTCTCATGCACCACTTCTTTGTCTAAGTCGTTCCAAATATTTAAGTATATTCCTAATTGTGATATACATGGAATATACTATGCTCGTGGGTTTCCGTCGCTGTTTCTCCATAAGTCGAATTTAACTTTAAACTCGTTTATGTTTTTAGACTGGACGATCTCTTTGTCCAGGCTATTCCATAAGTCTATACTTCTGTAAGGAAAGCTATATTTCTTGATATCCTTCAAGCAGCTTGACTTTTTCAATTTCATTCCATGTCCTCTTGTTGCTCTCTTATCCCATACAAACAGATCTTCTTTGTCAATTTTATCTACTCCCACCATGGTCCTGAACACCGCAATCATGTCTCCCCTCTTTCTCCTTTCCTCTAACGAAGGCAAATCCAGTTTTTCCAGCCTCTCTCTGTATGACAGGTCTGTCAGACTGGGGACCATCTTGGTTGCTGTTCTTTGTATTCTCTCAATCTTGTTTATATCTTTCTTTTTGTGTGGGGACCACACTACCGCTGCATATTCTAACCTGGGGCGGATCATGGCCACTATCATTTTTTCGTCATTTCCTCATCCATATAATGAAATGCTACTCTTATGTTAGTTAAGAGCTTATAAGTCTCTCCAACTATCTTGTTAATGTGCTTTTCTGGTGACAAACTATCTTGGACCAGCACTCCCAAATCTTTCTCTTCTCTCCTTTTTGTGATTAATTCATTACCCAAAAAATAATTCAGTGATGGTCTCCTGGTACTTTTACCCATTTCCAATATTTTACATTTCTTTACATTAAATTTCATTTCCGACGTCCGGCTCCAATTGTGTATCCTATCCAAATCCTCCTGCAGTATTTTACAATCCTCCTCAACCTCTATCTTCCTCAAGATCTTTACATCATCAGCAAACAGATTTGCATAACTGTTCACTCCATCTACCATATCATTTACGTAAATCAGGAACATTACTGGCGCCAACACTGAGCCTTGAGGGACTCCACTTGTTACTTCCCTCCATCCAGACATCTTTTCCTTTATTACTGTCCTCATTTGTCTGTCTCTCAAAAAGTCTCTCATCCATTCCAGAAGTTTCCCTTTAGTCCTCCTATATATTCTAGTTTCCACATTAGTCTCTTATGAGGTACCTTGTCAAAGGCCTTCTCTAAGTCTAAGTACACACAATCCACCCAACCATCTCTCTCCTGTACCACATCAATCGCTCTTGAGTAAAAGCTCAACAAG
Organism: Coenobita brevimanus; assembly: GCF_032717465.1. NCBI lineage: Eukaryota > Metazoa > Arthropoda > Malacostraca > Decapoda > Coenobitidae > Coenobita > Coenobita brevimanus. The sequence continues at coordinate 22,181,253 of NC_137024.1, read as the reverse complement.
TTTGAAACACACGACCTTCCACTTCTGAATCCAAACTGACATTCAGCCAAAATATTCATCTCTTCCAGATATTTTATCCATCTGTCTTTCAGGATTCTCTCACACAATTTTGCGACCATGCTGGTTAGAGACACTTGTCTATAATTCAGGGGTTCTTCCCTGTTTCCTCCCTTGTAAATTGGTACCACATTTGCCCTCTTCCATTCTTTTGGCACTTTCCCCTCTTCCAGTGAGCATACAATTGAGCTGTGAATTTTATCCGCCAGTTGTTCTCTGCATTCCTTCAGTACCCAATTAGAAATTCCATCAGGTCCTGGGGCTTTCCTTACATCTTGAGTTTCCAGTAATTTATACACTTCCTGTACCTCCACTTTTATATCTTTCATCACCGGAACATTTCTAATCACTCCCTCCCCTTCCATAAGCTCCTTTTCTTTAGTGAAAACTGACTGGAAACGTTTGTTCATTATTTCTGCTTGCATTGCCGCATCCTTAAAGACCTCTCCTTCTACTTTCAGCTTGGTGATTCCTTCCTTTTGTTTCAGTTTGCCATTAACAAATCTATAAAACAGTTTGGGTTCATCCTTGCATTTGTCAATTATACCTTTTTCAAAATTCCTTTCTTCTTCTCTACGTATTCTTGTGTATTCATTTCTTGTTCTTTTATATTCTTCCTTTGTTCTGTCGTTACCTCTCTTTCTCCAATTGTTCCACGCCTTATCTCTCTCTTTTTTTGCTATCATACACCTTCTATTAAACCACTCCTTTTTCCTGTTTTCTTTCCCTCTTACTCTTGGTACAAGTTTTTCCACTCCCAAATTATAGAGGTCTAGAAAGATATCCCACTTCCTCTGTATCTCTCTTGTTTCTCTGAATTTTCTCCAATCCGCATTTTCAAGAAAGTTTCTCAATCCTGTAAAATTTGTTTTGCCAAAGTTGTATCTTCCCTGTCTATGAAGCTCGTCTCTCGGCTCGACGTTTCCTATTAACATCTGGAACTCAATGACCACATGATCACTTTTTCCCAAAGGACAGAGATATTCCAATGATTCTATTACATCGGGTTCTTTGGTGAACAGTAAATCTAACCTTGCTGGTGTGTCCTCACCTCGAAACCGTGTCTCTTCTTTGACCCATTGTGTCATCACATTATTCATTATTATATTTAATAACATAGTGCCCCACGAATCCTCGCCGCCTCCCGAGTACCATTCCTCCCAGTTCACCTCTTTACAATTAAAGTCACCCACCAAAATTATATTATTGCTTTTCTCAATTATTTTTTGCAAGTAGCTAGCCATATCTGACAACATCTCATGGTATTCATCATCCTTCCATGCTCTCGTCTTTGGGGGAACATACACTACCGCCATATCTCTCTTAACATTCTCTCCAGTTTCTAATTTCATATATATCACTTCAGCCCTGCCTTCTCCCATTTCCACAGTATCTACATTTATGTTGTTCTTCACTGCTATCATCACTCCTCCTCCCTTTTTTTCTTTTCTGCCTTTTCTCCACAGTTTGTATTTACCATCTCCCAAATGAACATCAATATCTTCTCTTAATTTGGTCTCTACAAAGCACATGACATCAGGTTCATGTTCTCTCAAGAAATCATTAATTTCGATCCTTGTCGATATGAAACCATCAACATTAGTATATATCACCTTCAAATTATTTTTGACGTTTTTAATACCCTCTTCTCTCCTACTCTCTGTCCGTACCACTTCCTCAACTTCTGATCTTTCACAACCATCCCCCCTAGTTTCCTTCACTTCTATTTCCTTAAATACCATTTCCTTACTTTCATATCCAATACTCTCCAAAAAAAAGTATTATGTTCTTCCTCTGTCCTCTTATCATTTTTTTCCTTTACTTCTTCCTTTAATGATTTTAAAACTTCTCTTTCTTCTTCATTCAGATATTTTCTTATTATGTGTGTGTGTGTGTGTGTGTGTGTGTGTGTGTGTGTGTGTGTGTGTGTGTCAGGAGGGGGTGAGTGAATGTCAAAAGTTCAATATTCAGTTGCGAAGAAATTTAACAAAACTAGACAATTCACTGATGATCTAACATCCTTAAAGAATGATGGAGAAATGAATGCAAGGACAAAAGAAATATTTCCAGAAGAACTAGTATTAAATAAGGAAAACATTGACCACTGCCAAGCAAGCCTTTTGGAAATTAATATCAAAATAGGAAACAAAGTTATATCAACAAAACTCTATGATAAAAGAGATGCTTACAATTTTGAAATTGTATCATACCCAAATTTGTTGGGAAACATACCTCGAGTTCCAGCGTGCGGTGTATACATGTCTCAGTTGCTATGGGTCGCAAAGGCAAGTACAATATTGGAAAACTTTACTGCAAGAATCCAACTGATCACAAGAAAATTCCTCAGTCAAAGATTTTTCAAAACAGACTTATGCAAGACATTAAAGAAAACGTATTACCGTCACTATAACTCCTTGAAACCCCTGAATGGAGATATAGTCTTACAATAGAAATATTTGATTCTGCTACGGATACAATAGTATCCCAGGGCCATCGATGGGCAGAGAGTGCTCACGGGATTTCCCCTGGCTCTGTAGCAGATTAAGACTAACAACCAAAACCAATTATACCTTCCAATTTGAACTCAACTGGATGCTATTCAATCAACCATAACGACAACAAACTATTCCTCTCAATTACAACAAGCAGTTACACCTACCAGTTGAGATACAACTGGATGCAACTTAATCAACAATGACAACAACAAACCATTACCACCAAACTGAACTCCACTGGAAATGGCATATTTGTCCTATCTTTTCATATGTGTGTGTGTGTGTGTGTGTGTGTGTGTGTGGCATATTTTGTTCTCTCTTCCTTGCGCTACATTTGCCTACCACATGCGATGCACACAAGAGATTTCTCCAAGAACATTCGCTGCACGACATACGTATATATATGCGGCTGTGGCATATTTCCTGTCTTTGATCCTTGCGCTATGTTTTCGCTAAGTCAGTCAATGCACACAATATTTCTCGGTAAACACTCGCTGCACTATTTTATACATATGTTTCACACTAAACCATACGCAATATAGCACTGCCTGAGATCGGTACAATACCTTTTCACTGAAGTCTGTGACTGTGTGGCGTATTTGTTGTTTCTGGTGCTTGCACTAGGTTTGCGCTGTCAGTCAATGCACACAATATTTCTCGGTGAACACTTGCTGCACTATTTTATACGTATGTTTCACACTAAACCATATGCAATATAGCACTGCCTGAGATTGGTACAATATCTATTCACTGAAGTCTGTGATTGTGTGATGTATTTGTTGTCTCTGGTGCTTGCGCTAGGTTTGCGCTAAGTCAGTCAACGCACGCAATATTTCTCGACGAACACTCGCTGCACTATTTTATACGTATATTTCACACTAAACCATATGCAATATAAAACACTATCATATGATTCCATTCCAACCTCCTCTATTATTCCCTTCCCGACTATGGCGTATGTGACCGCCTGTTCCCTTAGCAACTATGGCATATCTGTATGGCGTACGTAACGCCTGCTATGGTAGGTCAGTTATTTCACTAATCCAGGCACTATATGTTTCGCAAATATAAGTACTGGCCTCACTGTAAAGGTAAAATACTCACATCATTTACAGGCAGGGTGAAGCAGAGTGGAAACCCCACTATCACAAACCAGACTCCTCTAGGCCTAATGGCTGATAACGGGCCTCAATGCTTAACAAACAATATATCTACAGTATGTACCGTACACAATCACTTCACATTATAGTCAAAAACACTGTACAACCACAATATTTCAATAATGGCTTCTGCCTCAGGTGGGAGGGGGAAAATAGTGGATTTAAAGGAATGACTGACTGCAGCGCTACCCTTCAGCCCAGCTGGTCATGAGATACTGAGGTTTTTCTGCTGCGCATTGTCTCATCAGAGCAGTCACAGTGTTGCCAAGTGTTTATTTCAGAAGAGAGCTGCACCCACTAGATCGTACCAAAATTTGACGCAAATCGGCTGAAAACTTTCCTTTTGACGGCTTTTTTTCTGCTTAAAAGGCAATTCGCCTCTACATGCGTTTATATGTCAAACCACAAAGAACGTGATTCGTGTCAACACGCCTCAGGGGGTTAAATGCTGTACTTATTCATCAATACATCAAAAGCTCCACTAGTTACCTTATGTATATGCTTCCCTAGCAGTAATACTTGCTGCATTATTACACCCAGATCTTTCTCCTGAGTAGCTTGGATGATTTCTTCATTTTGCATTTTGTAATTCCAATTTAGTCTTCTCTTACTTATGTCAGTCTCAATTACAATACACTAATGCTGTTACCAATTCGATTTGCCGAATCAACATATCGCCGATACGGTACTTGCATTTTTTCAATACCGAACAGATACCAATATTTACTATCAATATCAGGATACCAGATATGGCCGGAAGAAACATTAAAATGACATAAAAAGTACTTTTTAAAAATCTTTTCACTGTTTTGCTTGATTTCGTGTGAAAGAATGTTACCTTGACAATGTCTTGCTGCTTAATAAAGTCTTACTGAAAACCATTAAAGGTTCCAAAAAGCAAATGGGTGACTATGAAAGAAGAAAAGAAAAAGAAACAACCAAAGGCCAAAAGCAGCAAGTTTAGTGAGATATACTGTGTACTGTTGGTGTGTATGTGAGGTAGACGTGTGGGTTTGTGTACATAAATAGTGTACACAAACTGTTGAAATAAGCATAAATAGTCAGAACTCATTGGTTGTTGGCCAACTCTATGATGACCTTATTTTTTGTCACGTTTTATTTCTCATAGTCTTATACTCTTGTTCAATTGTGGTACGCACTTCTAACCTTCAGAATTTACCGATTTTGACCAAACCTGGATACAATGACCAGTCTATGACCCTCGTAGTTGTGTTCACAAGTCGTTGCCTAACAACAGCTGGAAAAAAAATGCTTTTTTTTCTTGCTTATTTATGGCAGTCACTTCTACCATTCAGAATAATTGATTCCTACCAAACCTGGATAAAATGACCAGCCTATAACCTAGTTGTGTCCACAAGGTTTTGGTTGCTAAGCAACTACGTGTTGCCTGGCAACTACCAAAAAACTGTTTTTTTTTTTTCATATTTTTCATCTTGTTTAATTGTGGCATGTACTTCTACCATTCAGAATAAACCGAGTCCGACCAAACCTGGATACAATGACCAGCCTATGACCTAGTTCTGTCCACTCTCGATAGCGTGGTCATAGGTACTTGTAGGGAGATAGGGAAGACGATTGTGAATCGTCAATCACAGCCAGAATAAAGTCGTGAGACGTAGTGTCAACGAGGTGAGTTACAGCACTCTTGGGTTATGGAGTTTTACTTCACAGTTATATCATTAGTGAGTTACAGTGTAACAGAGCAAGATGGCTTAATGACCCTAGTGTCAGGCCTTCTCTCTAGCCCCTCTCTCCCCTTTCTCTCTCTAACCCCTTCTCACTTTATCTGACCCTCGTGTTAACGGCCTTCTCTCCAACTCCTTCTGATCTGAAGGGAAGCTCACCGACATTATATACAGCTTGGGGAGGATGTGTGTCTGTGATGTAATGTCTGGTGATTTCCATTAACATGGACTAACCGACAAGGGCTGGTTACTCCATGTGTTTGAATGTCATGAAATTCTTGGTCGTCTGGACTACGAGGATGTTTGAAATACATCATATGGTTAAGGATTCTTGATGGTCTGGGACAACAAGATTGTGGATAGATATTATGTGAATTGACATTCCTAGTGAGAAACTGTGTACGTCTCCGACAGACACTACATCCTGTATATTGTGTTTATGATATATATACTATTGCCTATATAGTACTTACATATTGCTCAGTCATGCCCACTGTCATACCAACAACAGTAAAAATATTCATAACATATTAATGCACACTATATACACAGTACAATCAACTTGTAACTTAATTAAGTGAAATACATAATACTGTAACAGTAAAATAATTGTATGGATATTGTATAATTGCAGTTACATCGCATTAATGCTATTGTAGCTACGTCAGTTTAATGCAACTGTTACGCAAGTGTGACTGTGACATAACATTGTGTTACTGCACCTGTTACATAATTGTCTATCTATCTATCTATCAACTGCCAGACACCTTAATCCCTTATACGGAGTGGCCACAAACAAATTGCCTCCACGTCGCCCAGTCCCCTGCCATTTCACTGCCCTGCTCCCACTTCACACTCCCCTCTCTCATATACTTCGCCACTCCATCCCTCCATATCATCCTTGGTCTTCCCCTCCCTCTCTCCCCCTCCACCTCACATACACTTTCCTCGTCAGTCTCTCACTCTCCATCCTCTCCACATGGCCAAACCACCTCAGTGTGTTCCTCCTAATGCTTCCTATCACATCCACATCCACACCACAACACTACTTCACATCCATATTTGTCAGCCTGTTTCTCCATGTGACTCCAAAGGCTCTTCTCAAATAACTAATTTCCACTGCTCTCACTCTTGACTTGTGTCTCTCCAACAAGGTCCAAGCTTCACTTCCATACGTCAGAGTTGGTATCATAATACTGTCATGTAATTACTTTTTCACTTCCATGCTCACTTCCCTGTTTCTCATCAATGCCTTCAAGGAACCAGCAACCTTTCTTCCTTGTTGCACCCTTTCAAGCACTTCACCCTCCAAACTTCCATCCTTACTCATCACACTACCCAAGTACTTAAATGTACTCACATTTTCCATTTCCTCATCATTCAACTTCACTGTACATTCAGCGACTTCATCTCCCTCAAAGACCATAACTTTATCCTTCCCTACATTCACCTTTAAATTCCATTTCTTACACACTCTCCCAAACTCATCCACCAAGCCTTGCAGCTCCCCTTCCTCTTCACTTAACAACACAGTATCATCTGCAAACAACAGTACAGGGAGTTTCCAAACACTGCCCTCTCTCACTAGGGCCACTCCAACATCCACTGGCCTACCTTGTATCTCTTTTCTAACCCCATCCATATACAGATTGAACAACCATGGAGAAATGACACATCCCTGTTTCAATCAAACTTCAAACTGAAAAACTCACTCAGTTCACTATCCACACGCACTGCAGCCTTAGCACCCTCATACATACTCTTCACAGCATTCAACAACTTCCCATGTACTCCATATATTCTTAATTCTTTCCACAATCCTTGTCTATCCACCCCATCAAATGCTTTCTCCAAATCCATGAAGGCCGCATACAACTTCTTTCCCTTCTCTAGAAACTTTTCCACTAAAGATCTAAGAATGAATATCTGATCTACACAACCTCTTCCCTTCTTAAAGCCTCCCTGTTCTTCTCCAACTAATTCATCCGTTATTTCCCTAACTCTGTCAATAAGTATCCTACTGTATACTTTTTCTATTACACTAAGAAGACAAATGCCCCTATGATTAACACACACTTCTTTTTCCCCATTCCCTTTGTACAAGGGAATAATTATACCTGACTTCCAATCATCCAGGACTCTACCTTCCTCCCAGGCCAATCTGCACATCTTCCACATCCATTCTACTACTATCTCTCCCCCATGCTTCAGCATTTCACCACACACTCCATCAACTCCTGGGGCTTTCCCCATTCTGACTTTTTTCATTGCTTCCACAATGTCCATCCTACTGATTTCTTCCTGTCTTCTCACCTCCCTCCTTCTCCCAGCCATTCCCCAGCCACTTATACTCGCATTACTTTCATTCTCTATGTTCATCAATTCATTAAAGTGTTCTCTTCATCTGCTCACTTTTTCTCCCCTCTCAACTAGTAATCTACCATATTTATCTTTTACTCCCCTACTAACTTCCTTGCCACCCTGTCTGACTCTCCTCACCTCTTTCCAGAACATTTTCTTATATTCCCTCCACTTGACACTCAAATTCCTTGCAAAATCCTCATCCACTCTCTTCTTACTCTCTCTTACTAATCTTTTCGCCTCTCTCTCCCTTTCTACATATAACTCTCTCTTCCGTCTCTCAACTTCTTCCACGCCCCTATTTCTCATCCATTCATTATATGCTTTCTTCTTTTGTGTTTGCCATAAAACTGTAGTTACATATTGTTAATGCAACTGTTATATAATTGTGTTGGTCATAAAATTGTAGTTACATCTTGTTAATGCAACTGTTATATAATTGTGTTGGCCATAAAATTGTAGTTATATCTTGTTAATGCAACTGTTACATAATTGTTTTTGCCAGAAAATTTAGTTAAATCTTGTTAATGCAACTGTTATATAACTGTGTTGGCATAAAATTGTAGTTACATCATGTTAATGCAATTGTTATATAACTGTGTTGGCCATAAAATAGTAGTTACATCTTGTTAATGCAACTGTTATGTAACTGTGTTGGCTATAAAACTGTAGTCACATCTTAATGCAACTGTTACATAACTGTGTTGGCCATAAAACTTTAGTTGCACCTTGTTAATGCAACTGTTACATAATTGTGTTGGCCATAAAATTGTAGTTATATCTTGTTAATGCAACTTATATAATTGTGTTGGCCATAAAACTGTAGTTGCATCTTGTTAATGGAACTGTTATTTAATTGTGTTGGCCATAAATTGTAGTTACATCTTGTTATTGCACCTGTTGCATAATTGTGTTGGCCATAAAATTGTAGTTACATCTTGTTCATGCAGCTGTTGTATAATTGCAGTAATGCAAGGTAATGCACGCACTTGTAGTTACATAATCGTAGCAATTGTAATATAATTGCAAGAATCACAAGTGTGGTCATTGTAGCTATATAACCGATATATATGTATATAACTAATACTATAACAGCAATGCAATCATATCATGAATCATCCATATTTGATGTATTTGTTCATTTGAGACATCATAGGTATATTGCCTTAGTTATGTGAGACACCATAGGTGTATTAGCTTAGTTATGTGAGACACCACAGGTGTATTATCTTAGTTATGTTGCACAGTTTGAATTAAGATGACATTATATGTAACCCATATTTTGTTATTTTATATAAAATTATATATACAATATTTACAGTAAGTTCAGTGTTCACTTAGTTTCACACATCACTTGACACTAAGTCAACTTGATATGTTTGCTCATTTTTAAATTCATCTTTAGGTACTGGTTGTAAGTATTAAAGTGTGTGGTTGAGTATTGCACACTGCTGCTAGCTCTATTTCTGTTAGGCATTTTCACTTGATTTTCCTTGTCACTCTAATATGAAGGATACATGTATACCTACATTCCAATTCTCTGGTTTTACCAGATTTTCATATGTATGTATTATATGTTCATGTAAGGATATTGTCTATCACTGTGTATATACATAAGGTAATATGTAAATGAAGCAGTACTATTAAATTAAAAGAGTAAACGTTCGACTCACTGATATTAACTGTGGTGGGAATACTGGCTGGGGTACTGCTGCTGATGACAGTGACGATGAATGAAGGGTGTTGGTAAGATCTGGTTGAGGTAGTTCAGGGTCCTGGTATGACCGCGTCAGCACTGTGTCGTTGTCCCCACTCAGCTAATGATGACACGCTGCTGAGTAGCTGCCTCACTCTGGTAGTCGTGGTGGTGATGATGGTGGTAGTGGTAGTGTTGGAGAAGGTGGAGATCGTGGTGGAAGATGGTGGAGGTTCAAGGAGGGAGAAGTGTGTTGATGCTACATCACCATGCTGGGTCAACACTACTGGCACAATACAGACGCACTTCCTCCTTTCTCACTTTTGTTTGTTGTTGTTTGTCATTTCTCACTTCTTTGTCTCACTTCTCGTTCCTTTCTTACTGTGATCTACTTGTTGTTGGATGAAGACTGCCGCTACTTGTAAGTGCATGTAGAAAATTATAGAGATGTCTCATAGAATTCTTACTTGTAGTGTTTGATTTTCCTTACTTGTTGAGATTAACTTGCAGGCTTGTAGAGTTGTTGACAGATGCAGTTTATCACTGCTACTGTTTCTCGTAGATCATGGAGTTGCGGTTGAGGTGGTTAGGAGTGAGCCTTGTTTGTTTGATCGCAGATTGTTGCTTGTAGAGGAGTCGTAGATTGCTTTGATTGAGATGTTAATCGGCTTCGTTTACAGCTCGTCACCACTCTCAGTAAATGCAGTGAGGTAGACATCGTAGATTACTGTTGTAGCGGTTGTATAAACTAGTAAGCCGTAGTCTGATATAGTTTACCATTGTTCGCCAATCTCAACAGTGTAATTTATCGTAGTTCACTGTTGTATAAACTCTTAAGGCGTGGTCTGATTGTGGTTCGTTAATGCTGCTCGCCACCAATCTCGATGGCGTAGTTTATCGCACGGCAAACTCATCCCGAATGCGTGGGTTTCGTTCCTAACGTGGCGTGTTCGGCGCGAATCTGTGTAAGTTTTAACTACTCCTTATTTTGCTCCCTGGACCCCCTAAATGTGGTGTTTTGCTGTTATCTCCCATTGGTAATCAATATGATGCACTTTCAAATGTTAGAAGGTTTATTTAATGTTATAACTTACAAATACAGTATTGCACACCAACACTTCAATATACAAATACTGTACGTAAATACAAGGCAATATTCCGACGCTGATTGGTTTCGGGACCATCACAACAATAACAAGACAATTCAACGTCATTAATGAAGACAGCTATGGGTGATGCTAAAATATAATTCAAAGGTGAGTAAATCGAGGAACAAACAAGTTAATTATTGACTAAAGGTGCAACTAATAAATAATATCCAAAGCCTACACTACTGAACGTAGACTCTGATGGATCCCCCTGAAATATAGTTATTAAAGTATTGATTAATTAATAATAAATATATTTATATGAGTATTGATCAATTAATAATAAAAATATTTATAAGAGTATTGATTAATTAATAATAAGTAGATTTATAGAAGATCGCAAGCAGAGTGAGAGAAGAGTTCTGGACAAATGTGGAAGTGTGCATGGAAAAGTTTGGAAGGAATGAGAGAGTGTTTTTGATTGGTGATATGAATGGTTAAGTAGGGAATGTGAAGGTGGATGGAACAGTTGGTGAGTGGGGTGTGCCTGCTGAGATAGATGAGAATGGCAGTGCATTAGTGGAATTGATGAACATAGAGAGTGGAAGTAATGCGAGTATAAGTGGCTGGGGAATGGCTGGGAGAAGGAAGGAGGTGAGAAGACAGGAAGAAATCAGTAGGATAGAAGTTGTGGATGCAATGAAGAAAGTCAAATTGGGGAAAGCCCCAAGAACTGATGGAGTGTGTGGTGAAATGCTGAAGCATGGGGGAGAGATAGTAGTAGAATGGATATGGAAGATGTGCAGATTGGCCAGGGAGGAAGGTAGAGTCCTGGAGGATTGGAAGTCAGGTATAATTATTCCCTTGCACAAAGGAAAAGGGGAAAAAGAAGTGTGTAGTAATCATAGGGGCATTTGTCTTCTTAGTGTAATAGGAAAAGTGTACGGTAGGATACTTATTAACAAAGTTAGAGAAAGAACAGAGAAATTAGTTGGAGAAGAACAGGGAGGCTTTAGGAAGGGAAGAGGTAGTTTAGATCTGATATTCATTCTTAGATCTTTAGTGGAAAAGTTTCTAGTGATGGGAAAAAAGTTGTATGTGGCATTCATGGATTTGGAGACAGCATGTGACAGGGTAGATAGACAAGGATTGTGGAAAGTATTAAGAATATATGGAGTAGATGGGAAGTTGTTGAATGCTGTGAAGAGTATGTACGATGGTGCTAAGACTGCAGTGCGTGTGAATGGTGAACTGAATGAATTTTTCTCCTTGAAGGTTGGGTTGAAACAGGGATGTGTCATGTCTTCATGGTTGTTCAATCTGTACACAGATGCGGTAATAAAAGAGATACAAGGTAGGGCAGTGGGTGTTGGAGTGGCCCTAGTGAGAGAGGGTAGTGTTTGGAAACTCCCTGTACTGTTGTTTGCAGATGATACTGTGTTGTTAAGTGAAGAGGAAGGGGAGCTGCAAGGATTGGTGGATGAGATTGGGAGAGTGTGTAAGAAACGGAATCAAAATGTGAATGTAGAAAAGAGTAATGTGATGGTCTTTGAAAGAGGTGAAGTCAGTGAATGTACAGTGAGATTGGATGGTGAGGAAATGGAAAATGTGAGTACATTTAAGTACTTGGGGAGTGTGATGAATAAGGATGGAAGTTTGGAGGGTGGAGTGCTTGAAAGGGTGCAACAAGGAAGAAAGGTTGCTGGTTCCTTGAAAGCAGTGATAAGAAACAGGGAGGTGAGCATGGAAGTGAAAAAGTTACTACATGACAGTATTATGATACCAACTCTGACGTATGGAAGTGAAGCTTGGACCTTGTTGGAAGGACACAAGCCAAGAGTGAGAGCAGTGGAAATGAGTTATTTAAGAGGAGCCTGTGGAGTCACATGGAGAGACAGGCTGACGAATGAGAATATAAAGGAGTGTTGTGGTGTGGATGTGATAGGAAGCGTTATGAGGAACACACTGAGGTGGTTTGGCCATGTGGAGAGGATTGGGGGTGAGAGACTGACAAGGAGAGTGTATGAGAGTGACATGGAGGGGTGGAGAGGGAGGGGGAGGCCAAGGATGAGATGGAGAGATGGAGTGGAGAGGTATGTGAGAGAGGGGGGTGTGAGTTGGGAGCAGGGCAGTGAAATGGAGGGGGACAGGGTGACGTGGAGGCGATTTGTTTGTGGCCACCCTGTGCGGGATTAAGGTGTCTGGCAATAGATAAATAGATAGACAGATATTTACAGAATGGCAGGGAATCACCCAGGGTGCAAATTGTCCTGATGGGGAATCGTCCATGTTTTGACAGGGAATTGTTTGACGGCAAATTGACTTGACGCCAATCATGGGTAATCATACAAATCAGGTTAACTGGTTAGGAGGCATTATTTAATGCTTTAACTTTATTTAAGTACATTAACTTACAAGTACATACCAGAGCAGTAAATATTTAACTTACAAATACAGTACTGTGGAAACGTAGTACAGCAAATATTTAACAAACAAATAAACAAGGCAATATTCCGACACCTGTCAGGTAAAGTGGTTATAAGACTTTATTTCTTGCTTTAACATTATTTAATAGTACTTTAACTTCCACATAAACTTACCAGAACAGTAATGTAAATATTTAACTTACAAAAACAGTACAGTGGAAAAGCAGGAGACGATCACGTGATTAAAACAAACCGTGCCTGGTGCTGCGCTGATGGTTGAGGATTTGGCCTTTCAAAGGCCTCTCTTGCGTAAATTTATAGTTTTCGTAATGGTTCTTTAATCTTATGTTGTCTTATATGCATCCCAGCACTTACCACGTATAACTGCAAGAGCATTCAGCAAGAACGTGTTCAGGGTTAGCTTACTGTACTTGGTTCATTATTACCACTTGCCACCAATCTCGATGGCGTAGTTTACCGTACTTGATTCGTTATTACCACTTGCCACCGATCTCGACAGTGTAGTTTTTCGTACTTGGTTTGTTATTACCGCCTGCCACCAATCTCGATAGCGTGGCAGTAGGTACTTGTAGGGAGATAGGGAAGTCGTTTGTGGATCGTCAATCACAGCCAGAATAAAGTCGTGAGACGTAGTGTCAACGAGGTGAGTTACAGCACTCTTGGGTTATGGAGTTTTACTTCACAGTTATATCATTAGTGAGTTACAGTGTAACAGAGCAAGACGGCTTAATGACCCTAGTGTCAGGCCTTCTCTCTAGCCCCTCTCTCCCCTTTCTCTCTCTAACCCCTTCTCACTTTATCTGACCCTCGTGTTAACGGCCTTCTCTCCAACTCCTTCTGATCTGAAGGGAAGCTCACCGACATTATATACAGCTTGGGGAGGATGTGTGTCTGTGATGTAATGTCTGGTGATTTCCATTAACATGGACTAACCGACAAGGGCTGGTTACTCCATGTGTTTGAATGTCATGAAATTCTTGGTCGTCTGGACTACGAGGATGTTTGAAATACATCATATGGTTAAGGATTCTTGATGGTCTGGGACAACAAGATTGTGGATAGACATTATGTGAACTGACATTCTTAGTGAGAAGCTGTGTACTTCTCCAACAGACACTTCATGCTGTACATTGCATTTATGAGATATATACCAATGTCCCTCTAATACCTACATCACAAGGTTTTGGTTGCTAGGCAACGGCTGAAAAAACACTTTTTCATACATTTCACATTTTGAACTGTAGAGGCATTACTAATGGATGTAGAATGTTCTGACTTCTTTAGGTATAATTTTGAAGCCATTTCCTATAAGAAGTGTGCCATCCATTTTTCCCCCTCTCTCCTCTGGTTCTCAAGTGGCAAGCCTGCGAAGATTGGCCTCAGCATTCCTAGCAGTCTTGTTTAATTGTGGCAGGCACCTCTACCCTTCAGAATTAACTAATTCCGACCAAACCTGGACACAATGACCAGCCTACAACCTAGTGTCCTCAAGGTTTTGATTACTACTACTCATTGCCAAGCAATGGCCTGCTTGGCCCTTCTGTAGCCGTGGGTCCAGAAATTGTCGAGACCCCAGTGTCCAGCCTCAGACACATTTTTTCAGATTTCTATCTATCTATCTATTGCCAGATGCCTCAATCCCATTTGGGGTGGCCACAAACAAATCGCCTCCAAGTCGCCCTGTCCCCCGCCATTTCACTCCCCTGCTCCCAACTCACCCCTCGCTCTCTCATATACCTCTCCACCCCATCCCTCCATCTCATCCTCGGCCTCCCCCTCCCTCTTTCCCCCTCCACCTCACTCACATACACTCTCTTTGTCAGTCTTAACCCTCCATCCTCTCCACATGGCCAAACCACCTCAGTGTGTTCCTCATAACGCTTCCTATCACATCCACATCAACACCACAACGCTCCTTTATATCCTCATTCGTCAGCCTGTCTCTCCATGTGACTCCACAGGCTCCTCTTAAATAACTCATTTCCACTGCTCTCACTCTTGACTTGTGTCCTTCCAACAACGTCCAAGCTTCACTTCCGTACGTTAGAGTTGGTATCACAATACTGTCATGTAGTAACTTTTTCACTTCCATGCTCACTTCCCTGTTTCTTATCATTGCTTTCAAAGAACCAGCAACCTTTCTTCCCTGCTGTACCCTTTCAAGCACTTCACCCTCCAAACCTCCATCCTTACTCATCACACTACCCAAGTACTTAAACGTACTCACATTTTCCAATTCCTCACCATCCAACCTCGCTGTACATTCACTGACTTCACCTCTCTCAAAGACCATCACTTTACTCTTCCCTACATTCACCATTAGATTCCGTTTCTTACACACTCTCTCAAACTCATTCACCAAGCCTTGCAGCTCCCCTTCGTCTTCACTCAACAACACAGTATCATCTGCAAACAATAGTACAGGGAGTTTCCAAACACTATCCTCTCTCACCAGGGCCACTCCAACATCCACTACCCTACCTTGTACCTCTTTTATTACCTCATCCATGTACAGATTGAACAACCATGAAGACATGACACATCCCTGTTTCAACCCAACTTTCAAAGAGAAAAATTCACTTAGTTCACCATCCACACGCACTGCAGCCTTCGCACCATCGTACATACTCTTCACAGCATTCAACAACTTCCCATCTACTCCATATATTCTTAACACTTTCCACAATCCTAGTCTATCCACCCTGTCACATGCTCTCTCCAAATCCATGAAAGCCGCATACAACTTCTTTCCCTTCTCTAGAAACTTTTCCACTAAAGATCTGAGAATGAATATCTGATCTACACAACCTCTTTCCTTCCTAAAGCCTCCCTGTTCTTCTCCAACTAATTTCTCTGTTCTTTCTCTAACTCTGTCAATAAGTATCCTACCATACACTTTTCCTATTATACTAAGAAGACAAATGCCCCTATGATTACCACACACTTCTTTTTCCCCTTTTCCTTTGTACAAGGGAATAATTATACCTGACTTCCAATCCTCTGGGACTCTACCTTCCTCCCAGGCCAATCTGCACATCTTCCACATCCATTCTACTACTATCTCTCCCCCATGCTTCAGCATTTCACCACACACTCCATCAATTCCTGGGGCTTTCCCTGATTTAACTTTCTTCATTGCTTCCACAACTTCTATCCTACTGATTTCTATCCTGTCTTCTCACCTCCCTCCTTCTCCCAGCCATTCCGCAGCCACTTATACTCGCATTACTTCCATCCTCTACATTCAACAATTCCTTAAAGTGTTCTCTCCATCTGCTCACTTTTTCTCCCTTCTCCACTAGTAATCTACCATTTTGATCTTTCACACCCCTGCTAACTTCACTTCCACCCTGTCTTACTCTTTTCACCTCTCTCCAGAACATTTTCTTACAGTCCCTCCACTTTACACTCAAATTCCTTCCAAATTCCTCATCCACTCTCTTCTTACTCTCTCTTACTAATCTTTTCAGTTCTCTCTTTCTTTCTACATATACCTCTCTCTTCCGCCTCTCAACCTCTTACATGCCCCTATTTCTCATCCATTCATTGTATGCTTTCTTCTTTTGTGCCACAGCCTGTTTCACCTCTTCAGTCCACCACGCTGTTCCTTGCACCCCCCTCCGTCTTCTCTTCCTTCCACACACCACATCACATCTATCTATCTATCTATCTATTGCCAGAAGCCTCAATCCCATTTGGAGTGGCCACAAACAAATCGCCTCCAAGTCGCCCTGTCCCCCGCCATTTCACTGCCCTGCTCCCAACTCACACCCCCCTCTCTCATATACCTCTCCACCCCATCCCTCTATCTCATCCTCGGCCTCCCCCTCCCTCTTCCCCCCTCCACCTCACTCACATACACTCTCTTCGTCAGTCTTTCACCCTCCATCCTCTCCACATGGCCAAACCACCTCAGTGTGTTCCTCATAATGCTTCCTATCACATCCACATCCACACCACAACGCTCCTTTATATCCTCATTCGTCAGCCTGTCTCTCCATGTGACTCCACAGGCTTCTCTTAAATAACTCATTTCCACTGCTCTCACTCTTGACTTGTGTCCTTCCAACAATGTCCAAGCTTCACTTCCGTACGTTAGAGTTGGTATCACAATACTGTCATGTAGTAACTTTTTCACTTCCATGCTCACTTCCCTGTTTCTTATCATTGCTTTCAAAGAACCAGCAACCTTTCTTCCCTGCTGTACCCTTTCAAGCACTTCACCCTCCAAACCTCCATCCTTACTCATCACACTACCCAAGTACTTAAACGTACTCACATTTTCCAATTCCTCACCATCCAACCTCGCTGTACATTCACTGACTTCACCTCTCTCAAAGACCATCACTTTACTCTTCCCTACATTCACCATTAGATTCCGTTTCTTACACACTCTCTCAAACTCATTCACCAAGCCTTGCAGCTCCCCTTCGTCTTCACTCAACAACACAGTATCATCTGCAAACAATAGTACAGGGAGTTTCCAAACACTATCCTCTCTCACCAGGGCCACTCCAACATCCACTACCCTACCTTGTACCTCTTTTATTACCTCATCCATGTACAGATTGAACAACCATGAAGACATGACACATCCCTGTTTCAACCCAACTTTCAAAGAGAAAAATTCACTTAGTTCACCATCCACACGCACTGCAGCCTTCGCACCATCGTACATACTCTTCACAGCATTCAACAACTTCCCATCTACTCCATATATTCTTAACACTTTCCACAATCCTAGTCTATCCACCCTGTCACATGCTCTCTCCAAATCCATGAAAGCCGCATACAACTTCTTTCCCTTCTCTAGAAACTTTTCCACTAAAGATCTGAGAATGAATATCTGATCTACACAACCTCTTTCCTTCCTAAAGCCTCCCTGTTCTTCTCCAACTAATTTCTCTGTTCTTTCTCTAACTCTGTCAATAAGTATCCTACCATACACTTTTCCTATTATACTAAGAAGACAAATGCCCCTATGATTACCACACACTTCTTTTTCCCCTTTTCCTTTGTACAAGGGAATAATTATACCTGACTTCCAATCCTCTGGGACTCTACCTTCCTCCCAGGCCAATCTGCACATCTTCCACATCCATTCTACTACTATCTCTCCCCCATGCTTCAGCATTTCACCACACACTCCATCAATTCCTGGGGCTTTCCCTGATTTAACTTTCTTCATTGCTTCCACAACTTCTATCCTACTGATTTCTTCCTGTCTTCTCACCTCCCTCCTTCTCCCAGCCATTCCACAGCCACTTATACTCGCATTACTTCCATCCTCTACATTCAACAATTCCTTAAAGTGTTCTCTCCATCTGCTCACTTTTTCTCCCTTCTCCACTAGTAATCTACCATTTTGATCTTTCACACCCCTGCTAACTTCACTTCCACCCTGTCTTACTCTTTTCACCTCTCTCCAGAACATTTTCTTACACTCCCTCCACTTTACACTCAAATTCCTTCCAAATTCCTCATCCACTCTCTTCTTACTCTCTCTTACTAATCTTTTCAGCTCTCTCTTTCTTTCTACATATACCTCTCTCTTCCGCCTCTCAACCTCTTACATGCCCCTATTTCTCATCCATTCATTGTATGCTTTCTTCTTTTGTGCCACAGCCTGTTTCACCTCTTCAGTCCACCACGCTGTTCCTTGCACCCCCCTCCGTCTTCTCTTCCTTCCACACACCACATCACATCTATCTATCTATCTATCTATTGCCAGAAGCCTCAATCCCGTTTGGAGTGGCCACAAACAAATCGCCTCCAAGTCGCCCTGTCCCCCGCCATTTCACTGCCCTGCTCCCAACTCACACCCCCCTCTCTCATATACCTCTCCACCCCATCCCTCTATCTCATCCTCGGCCTCCCCCTCCCTCTTCCCCCCTCCACCTCACTCACATACACTCTCTTCGTCAGTCTTTCACCCTCCATCCTCTCCACATGGCCAAACCACCTCAGTGTGTTCCTCATAATGCTTCCTATCACATCCACATCCACACCACAATGCTCCTTTATATCCTCATTTGTCAGCCTGTCTCTCCATGTGACTCCACAGGCTTCTCTTAAATAACTCATTTCCACTGCTCTCACTCTTGACTTGTGTCCTTCCAACAATGTCCAAGCTTCACTTCCGTACGTTAGAGTTGGTATCACAATACTGTCATGTAGTAACTTTTTCACTTCCATGCTCACTTCCCTGTTTCTTATCATTGCTTTCAAAGAACCAGCAACCTTTCTTCCCTGCTGTACCCTTTCAAGCACTTCACCCTCCAAACCTCCATCCTTACTCATCACACTACCCAAGTACTTAAACGTACTCACATTTTCCAATTCCTCACCATCCAACCTCGCTGTACATTCACTGACTTCACCTCTCTCAAAGACCATCACTTTACTCTTCCCTACATTCACCATTAGATTCCGTTTCTTACACACTCTCTCAAACTCATTCACCAAGCCTTGCAGCTCCCCTTCGTCTTCACTCAACAACACAGTATCATCTGCAAACAATAGTACAGGGAGTTTCCAAACACTATCCTCTCTCACCAGGGCCACTCCAACATCCACTACCCTACCTTGTACCTCTTTTATTACCTCATCCATGTACAGATTGAACAACCATGAAGACATGACACATCCCTGTTTCAACCCAACTTTCAAAGAGAAAAATTCACTTAGTTCACCATCCACACGCACTGCAGCCTTCGCACCATCGTACATACTCTTCACAGCATTCAACAACTTCCCATCTACTCCATATATTCTTAACACTTTCCACAATCCTAGTCTATCCACCCTGTCACATGCTCTCTCCAAATCCATGAAAGCCGCATACAACTTCTTTCCCTTCTCTAGAAACTTTTCCACTAAAGATCTGAGAATGAATATCTGATCTACACAACCTCTTTCCTTCCTAAAGCCTCCCTGTTCTTCTCCAACTAATTTCTCTGTTCTTTCTCTAACTCTGTCAATAAGTATCCTACCATACACTTTTCCTATTATACTAAGAAGACAAATGCCCCTATGATTACCACACACTTCTTTTTCCCCTTTTCCTTTGTACAAGGGAATAATTATACCTGACTTCCAATCCTCTGGGACTCTACCTTCCTCCCAGGCCAATCTGCACATCTTCCACATCCATTCTACTACTATCTCTCCCCCATGCTTCAGCATTTCACCACACACTCCATCAATTCCTGGGGCTTTCCCTGATTTAACTTTCTTCATTGCTTCCACAACTTCTATCCTACTGATTTCTTCCTGTCTTCTCACCTCTCCCCTTCTCCCAGCCATTCCGCAGCCACTTATACTCGCATTACTTCCATCCTCTACATTCAACAATTCCTTAAAGTGTTCTCTCCATCTGCTCACTTTTTCTCCCTTCTCCACTAGTAATCTACCATTTTGATCTTTCACACCCCTGCTAACTTCACTTCCACCCTGTCTTACTCTTTTCACCTCTCTCCAGAACATTTTCTTACACTCCCTCCACTTTACACTCAAATTCCTTCCAAATTCCTCATCCACTCTCTTCTTACTCTCTC
The DNA here is from genome assembly GCF_032717465.1 of Coenobita brevimanus. NCBI lineage: Eukaryota > Metazoa > Arthropoda > Malacostraca > Decapoda > Coenobitidae > Coenobita > Coenobita brevimanus. The sequence continues at coordinate 22,160,687 of NC_137024.1, read as the reverse complement.
TTACTAATCTTTTCAGCTCTCTCTTTCTTTCTACATATACCTCTCTCTTCCGCCTCTCAACCTCTTACATGCCCCTATTTCTCATCCATTCATTGTATGCTTTCTTCTTTTGTGCCACAGCCTGTTTCACCTCTTCAGTCCACCACGCTGTTCCTTGCACCCCCTCCGTCTTCTCTTCCTTCCACACACCACATCACATCTATCTATCTATCTATCTATTGCCAGAAGCCTCAATCCCGTTTGGAGTGGCCACAAACAAATCGCCTCCAAGTCGCCCTGTCCCCCGCCATTTCACTGCCCTGCTCCCAACTCACACCCCCCTCTCTCATATACCTCTCCACCCCATCCCTCTATCTCATCCTCGGCCTCCCCCTCCCTCTTCCCCCCACCACCTCACTCACATACACTCTCTTCGTCAGTCTTTCACCCTCCATCCTCTCCACATGGCCAAACCACCTCAGTGTGTTCCTCATAATGCTTCCTATCACATCCACATCCACACCACAACGCTCCTTTATATCCTCATTCGTCAGCCTGTCTCTCCATGTGACTCCACAGGCTTCTCTTAAATAACTCATTTCCACTGCTCTCACTCTTGACTTGTGTCCTTCCAACAATGTCCAAGCTTCACTTGCGTACGTCAGAGTTGGTATCACAATACTGTCATGTAGTAACTTTTTCACTTCCATGCTCACTTCCCTGTTTCTTATCACTGCTTTCAAAGAACCAGCAACCCTTCTTCCCTGCTGCACCCTTTCAAGCACTTCACCCTCCAAACCTCCATTCTTACTCATCACACTACCCAAATACTTAAACGTACTCACATTTTCCAATTCCTCACCATCCAACCTCGCTGTACATTCACTAACTTCACATCACATGCTGCACATATTTCTTCTGTAAATATTCTACACACACCTTCCACGTCCCCCATCTGCTCCAATTCATATTTGCCCAATCGTTCCTCCACTTCTCTCTTATACTCTGCCTTTTTCTCATCCTCTTGTAACCTTTCCACTCTCCTTGCAACTACTCCTTCCTCTCGTCTTTCCCTTCTTCTATTCCTCCATCTTACTTGAACTTTATTTCTGGCCACCACCAAGTAGTGGTTAGAAAGTGCACTCCCCCAACCTCTATAAACTCTTGCATCCAATATACATCTTCACATCCTTTCATCCACACACACATAATCAATCATTGCCTTCCTTTCATTCAGTTCACCACCCACCCTTCTCATCACTTGCCATGTATACCTGTGGATCATTTTATGCCTGAAGAGGGTATTGGCTATCACCAACCCCCTCCCAGCACAAATGTCCACTAACGCACTCCCATCCTCATCTATCTCAGCAGGCACACCCCACTCACCAACTATTCCATCCACCTTCACATTCCCAACTTTCAAAAATTGATTTTTTTTTCTTACCAACCTGAAGAAAAACGTCTGGTGAACCTGGCAATGCAATTTTTAGGTTTCTAAACGGATCCTATGCTCGCAATGAAGCACGACAAATTTTGCAAAATGACTAAGTACACACCAGTGAAAACTGGGAGTGAAAAACATTGCGTTAATACCCATGTCTTCACCCCCCAAAAGATTTCTATGGTGCTGAAATGGTTTGAAATTACTAGATATGTGTATTACGAAAAATTCAGTACACAATATGGAATGTTTCATTAACTCGTTAACTGCTCTATACATCCTGAGCTATTCCGAGTGCGACTGCTCAATACAGCCCTGGCTGCACAGGTGAATTTTGAATATAGTGCCATGATGACCAAGGCCGACCCATGCAAGCATGTTTGAGCCTTCAAAACTGAAACCGAAACCGAAAAAGAAAAAGAAAACGAAAACCATACATTCCAACAGGGAATCAGACACTTCGATCCTCATCCATGGCTTTACCAAGGTAAATATTGAGCTAATATTTTGTTACTATATACTTTGGCATGTGTTCTCTAAGTTCCTAAGACTAAATTTGGCCTTTGGGAAATTTCATTTTTACCCCTATGTTTGCACACCACGGACACCTCCAAAAAACCACCATGAGCAGTTAACGGGTTAAAAAGAATTATTACAGGTATTAATTTTTTTCACAGCTTTTGATGTTTCTTGTATTTATGGAAATAGTGAGTTATTTCTGTTGTCTAAGTAGTTTAGTTTCTGTCCAAAGAGAGGCGAGATATGGTATTTTTAGACTCTAACTAGATAAGAATCTTCCTTTGTGTATACAAGGCTGAACCGTGACAGCACACTCAGAGCTGGCCATTGTTGCCTACTGGCTTGTTATATTCTTTATTTAGTCCTAATATTTACAGTCATTATTTCCACTCTAGTCTAAATAAATAAGTGATTTACTGCATATAATATGAAAGAAGGCAGTTGATGGGAGTAATATGAGGACAGTAACTCTAAGACAAGGAGATGAATGACATTTGGCAACTTGGTTTGTAAGCTATTAGTGTTCGTGTGAGTAAATGATGCACAAATTTGAGTGTAACTACAGAACGAATATCTAGCTTGGAAGAAGACAATGTGATCATAGAGCATTGCTTACTTCAACCACAGAACCTTCAGTGCTAAGCTTTTCAAAGTAAACAAGATATACCCGACTGAAGACTGTCTTAATGTCTAGAAAAGCATGTCATTTTTGTGTGTGTAATGTGAGCCAATGAAGTACACTATACTACTGTGTACGTGGTTGTTATACACTGGACTTAATCATGTCTTATTTAATGGAGTGTGATTTTAATCATGAATATATGAGGTATACTCAAGATTTCACATATGATACTATGAAGTATAAATGCTACTTTTATTAGTTAGGTAATGACCATAAGCTTATATACCAGTACAATATGCGTTTCATATATCATTGATCACGAAGAGTTGACCTACATTTGGAATCTAAAATGTAATGTTTACCATTTATCTAATGATTATGAGTTGCCTACTTTTAGTGAAACACAAAAGTTACGATATGCGCTTTACAGTATGTTTCCTATTTGGCAAGTGGTAAAGACATTACTCACTTATGAATATCAATATGTCTTAATAACATTATAAAATACAGACAGTTCCCATTTTACAAACATTCAACTTATGAATTTTTAACTCTACAATCTTGTACTTTCAGTAGAGTATTCAATAAATTACATGAGATACTCAACATTTCATTAAAACATAGGATTTGTGATAATGATTTTGCCCAACTGTAGGCTTATATAAGTGTTCTAAGCACATTTACAAGGTTTGGTAGGTTTGGCTAGGCTATGATGTTCAGCTGGTTAGGAGTTTTAAATGCATTTTTTACTTACAAAAAATTCGACTTATGATCAGTTTCTTGGAATGTAATCTGATCTAAGTAGGGGACCACCTGCATAAAGGTATCAGATAACACTTTATAGCTTCTTTAAAATAAAAATCCAAATAGAAAAGCTAAAGGAACTGTGATATTTCAATGTAGTTTAATATATCAATATAACTGTTTAAAGTACAAGCATTTTTTAACACATGCAAAACAAAATTAGATTTGCAAGCAATGATCAAATGTATCACTAAATTCCTTAAACTCAAAGAACAGCAGTGATACATCAGTTGTGTATAATTTAGTTACATACATTTTACTGATGATTAATACAGAAAAGTTAAAGGAAACTGAATTTCTACACAGAGCTCTTGTACCATCGAAATTAAATATGAAGCATAAGTGATGGAACACTGCCAATGTATGTGTGTGTACTGCCTGACTTGGAAAGTTCCTATACCAGTCCACTACAGCATGACAGAATATTGCTATCTAGGTATGTGTTGAGCTTCATTTTAACCACAGTGATATACTGATATGGTCTGCATGATCCATATGTTTTAGTGCAAGCATTTTACCATTTACAACAGTTAACAAACTGTGGGACATGACCATATCTTTGAAAAATAATCATTACAGCCTTAGTTCATGCCTAGAATGCTGAAGAAATAAGTGCTAGTCTAGGGTCACTGGATAAAACAAACATTTATATATTTTTTAACATGACTCAGCCGAGTCTGATACGATTCCGATTATCAGATAATTTTTCCATGTCAATGCCGATACTGATATTAACTGGCTTCTGCACCACAGTACACTTACTAGTGTTCAAATCAATTCACATTTACTGACTCCATTTATGTAACTGATCTAAATCTTCCTGCAGCTCTCGACAACTATTTTCATCTATGATTTTCTTCATCCTCATAACGCTTCCTATCACATCCACATCCACACCACAACGCTCCTTTATATCCTCATTTGTCAGCCTGTCTCTCCACGTGACTCCACAGGCTTCTCTTAAATAACTCATTTCCAATGCTCTCACTCTTGACTTGTGTCCTTCCAACAATGTCCAAGCTTCACTTCCGTATGTTAGAGTTGGTATCACAATACTGTCATGTAGTAACTTTTTCACTTTGGCCATGTGGAGAGGATGGAGGGTGAAAGACTGACGAAGAGAGTGTATGTGAGTGAGGTGGAGGGGGAAAGAGGGAGGGGGAGGCCGAGGATGAGATGGAGGGATGGGGTGGAGAGGTATATGAGAGAGGGGGGTGTGAGTTGGGAGCAGGGCAGTGAAATGGCGGGGGACAGGGCGACTTGGAGGCGATTTGTTTGTGGCCACCCCAAACGGGATTGAGGCGTCTGGCAATAGATAGATAGATAGATAGATTTTCTTCATAGTGGTAGGTGGTGGTGACCATCATCCACTCACTTGATGTAGTGCTGCCTTGTTCTTCCTTAGCCTTTATCATTCTTTTTCTGTGTCTGTCCTCCTCTCTTCCTTTCTTTTCCATCTTTCCTGTCTCTTCTTACTGCTTTTCTTTCCTTTACGGGTGGCTTTACATTGAGTGATAAGCCAAACGGTTTCCTATAAGCCAGGAAACCATTTACAACGCTGGGTGGTACCCATATAACCAAACCATACGTGCTCCCTATGTGTCAACAAGTGGGTTGGTGGAGGGTTAGTGCCCCCTCCCCATAAAACAAATAACTCAAAGTCAAACGGCCACCCCTTACGGGATTATGGCGTCTGGCAATAGATAGATAGATAGATAAATGGATTTTCTTCATGATTTTTACATCATCAAAAACATATTCATATATGACTGAAATTCATTGGGCATATCATTTAGATAGAGCAGGAACATAACTGGGGCTAAAACTGCTCCTTGAGATTCTCCACTTATCACTTTCTTCCACGCTGAAAACTTGTCTTTGATCACAGTTATCTGTATGCTAGTGAAGTAACTCCTCACCCATTTCAGCAAAACACCATCTATGACACCATTCTTTTTTAGTTTCCAAATCAACCTCTCATGTGGTACTTAATCACACACTTTCCTGAAATCCAAATAAATACAATCCACTCACCCATCTCTTTCCTGTAACACATTAATAATCCATCCATCCATCCATCATCAACTCCTGTGTTGCCCCATGAGGAGCATAGAAGCCCAGGGCTAGGCAAGTTGGTCCTGACATTAAAGATGGGAGTAACCAGCCTCACTCATCCCTGGGTGGAATTACGTGAGCAGTAAACCACAACCACCACTTAGATATAATCCTGCACAGACTCAATCCAATTAGAGCACCTTAATTACCCACTAAACCACCAGGTGCCATAATTTGGCAATATGGTTATCACCCAGCGAAGTAAATGGTTTCCTGGTGTACAGGAAACCACTTGGCTTGTCACTCAGTGTAGAATCACCCGCAGACAAAAAGAAGAAGAAAGAATGAAGGAAAAAATGACAGAATGGGAGGGAATGAACGAAGAAAGGAAAGGGCAGGCAACCAAGAGCAGCACTACATCGAGTGAGTGGATGATAAGCACTGCCACCTAGTGTTCCACCCCTCTCATATCCCCAGTAAGGAGTAATCCAGAGGTCTTGATGTAGTTTCAACAGAAGAGTATTTGGGGAAGACAAACAAAGGTCCAACCCGTTCTATACCAGCCCCACAACTGCCCCAGCAAGGGCAGTGTGGCAGGAGCTGGCATGCTTGCTTTTCTATCTATCTATCTATTACCAGACGCCTCAATCCCGTACGGGTTGGCCACAAACATATCGCCTCCACGTCACCCTGTCACCCGCCATTTCACTGCCCTGCTCCCAACTCACACCCCCCTCTCTCATATACCTCTCCACTCCATCCCTCCATCTCATCCTTGACCTCCCCCTCCCTCTCCCCCCCTCCACCTCACTCACATACACTCTCCTCGTCAGCCTCTCACCCTCCATCCTCTCCACATGGCCAAACCACCTCAGTGTGTTCCTCATAATGCTTCCTATCATATCCAAATCCACACCAGAATGCTCCTTCACATCCTCATTTGTCAGCCTGTCTCTCCATGTGACTCCACAGGCTCCTCTTAAATAACTCATTTCCACTGCTTTCACTCTTGACTTGTGTCCTTCCAACAACGTCCAAATGTCACTTCCATATGTTAGAGTTGGTATCAAAATAATGTCAAGTAGTAACTTTTTCACATCCATGCTCACTTCCCTGTTTCTTATCGCTGCCCTCAAGGAATCAGCAACCTTTCTTCCTTGTTGTACCCTTTCAAGCACTTCACCCTCCAAACTTCCATCCTTATTCACGACACTACCCAAGTACTTAAATGTACTCACATTTTCCACTTCCTCACCATCCAAACTCACTGTACATTCACTGACTTCACCGCTCTCAAGGACAATCACTTTACTCTTCCCTACATTCACGTTTAGATTCTGTTTCTTACACACTCTCCCAAACTCATCCACCAAGCCTTGCAGCTCCCCTTCCTCTTCACTTAACAACACAGTATCATCTGCAAACAACAGTACAGGGAGTTTCCAAACACTACCCTCTTTCACTAGGACCACTCCAACATCCACTGCCCTACCTTGTGTTACCCCATTTATGTACAGATTGAACAACCATGAAGACATGACACATCCCAGTTTCAACCCAACCTTCAAAGAGAAAAATTCACTCAGTTCACCATCCACACGCACTGCAGCCTTAGCACCATCATACATACTCTTCACAGCATTCAACAACATCCCATTGTTTCGTTTCGTTTCATTTTTAAAGGCTCTAACATGCTTGCACCCATCGGCCTTGGTCACCTAACGGCGGCTCTCAATGCTGCACGATCCATTGCAGCCTCCCTGTTCAGTCCCCTAACCCTGAGGTCACACTTAATGACCTCGTCCCATGTCTTTCTCGGTCTACGGCTCATAACACCACCCCCAATATTAACACTTTTCACCTTCCTCACCCAAGTATCATCCCCCATCCTCTCCACATGTCCAAACCATCTCAATCTACCTCTCCTCATCGCAACACCAATACTCCAGTCCCAGCCTACCTCTCAACTCTTCCATCGTAAACCCAGCCCCCCCAGACCTTGCACGCAGGGACGCACTACACATCCACCTAATCGTTGTCATCCATGTATGTCTGAACCGGTGAATATCCTCCTCCTTCACTGCCCAGGTCTCACTACCATACAGCATTACACTCCCAACACGTGCTACATACAAAGACCCCTTAGCATGTAGGGCGAGTCCTCTCAATGTCAGGAGAGGCAAGAGCTCCCTGAACTTCTTCCAACCACTTTTCACCCTAGCAACAGAGCTAGCTCCAGCCCCACCTCCAGCACACAGCATGTCTCCCAAATAACAAAACTCTTTCACACACTCAAGAGATTCACCAGCAAGTTCAATCCTTTCACACCTGACAATCTCCACTTGCTCTCCCCGACAAGCCGTACACATAAAATCAGCATTATCTCACGGTCTAAATCTGATACCACTACATCTCTTGTGTACCCATTTATCACACACACCGCACAAGATGGAATTACTTCCCATGCCCTTGTGGCAAACTGCACATGGCCACTCTCCCTCGTCTTTGACAGTACTGCCACCAACCCTAGATATCATCACTTTTGTTTTGTCTGCATTTACCCTTAAATTCTTGTGCCTCACACCATATCTCCACTTCCTAAACCTTTCCTCCGCCTCCCTTTCGTTCTCTGCAATCAACACCAAATCATCAGCATACAACATCTCCCAACGGAGTCCGTTTCTAAAGTCACGTGAGAGGGCTTCAAGTACCATGATAAACAATATGGGACTCAAAACTGACCCCTGATGCACATCAACATTCACGGAAAACTCATCACTCAAATCTCCATTCACTCTTACCTGGGTGTGAGCACCCACATACATAGCCATAACCACCCCAACCAGCCACTCCTCCAAGCCAAGCTTCCTCATTGCCCACTTCACCACCCCTTTAGGGACTCTGCCAAAGGCCTTTTCCAAATCAACAAAAACAAAATACAGATCCCTTTTCTTCCTAACATATTTTTCCTGAAGCTGTCGAACAATGAATATGGCATCAGTGGTCCCCCTACCTAGCAAAAACCCAAACTGCATCTCATCAATATTCACTCTTTCTCTAGTCATACCTACTAAAACTCTCTCCATTACCTTCATTATCTGATCTAAAAGCTTTATACCTCTATAATTTCCTCTTTCCAGGGCATCACCCTTCCCTTTATACACATTTACAATTACACTCATCAGCCAATCATCTGGGACAACACACTCATAAATAATCAAATTTATCAGGTCAGTGACTACCCTCACCCCTGTGGCCTTCATCATTTCAGCAGTTACCCAGACACACCTGCTGCCTTCCCCACGTTCATCCTGCATATTGCCTCACTCACAGTAGCAGCATCAATCAGAGGCCATGGGCCAAACACTGGACCTGCTGGCTCCAAACCTTCCCAGTCCCAGTCAAACTCCTCATTCAACAGTCAGCTATAATGCTCTCTCCATGCACCTTCAATATCCTCACTGTTCACCACTACCCTTCCTTCATCATTCTTCACACTCTGCGCACCTATAATATCCCGATTATCCCACTTCATCTGATTTGCCACCTTAAATATCATATTTTTCCTTTCCCAATGATTAAGGTTATCAAGTAAAAGTCTCTGTGACTCAGACTTTTACACACATGAATGTTTTTCGCCTGCACCACCTCTTCATCTAAGTCCTTCCAAATACTTATGTATTTACCTAATAGTGATATACAGGAAATGAGCTAAGCTCGTGGGTTCCCGTCTCTGTTTCTCAATAAGTCAATTTTAGCATCAAACTCGTTTAAGTTTTAGACTGGACGATCTCTTTGTCCAGGCTATTCCACAGGTCTATACTTCTATAAGGAAAACTATATTTCTTGATATCCTTCAAGCAGCTTGACTTCTTCAATTTCATTCCGTGTCCTCTTGTTGCTCTCTTATCCCATACAAACAGATCTTCTCAGTCAATTTTATCTACTATCATGGTCCTGAACACTGCAATCATGTCTGCCCTCTTTCTCCTTTCCTCTATGGAAGGCAAATCCAGCTTTTCCAGCCTCTCTCTGTATGACAGATCTGCCAGACTGGGGACCATCTTGGTTGCTGTTCTTTGTATACTCTCAATCTTGTTTATATCTTTCTTTTTGTGTGGGGACCACACTACCGCTGCATATTCTAACTTGGGGCGGATTATAGTCACTATCAATTTTTCATCATCTCATCCATATAATGAAATGCTACTCTTATGTTAGTCAAGAGTTTATACATCTCTCTAACTATCTTCTTAATATGTTTTTCAGGTGACAAACTATCTTGGACCAGCACTCCCAGATCTTTCTCTTCTCTTGCTTTTGTAATTGATTCATTATCCATCAAATAATTCAGTGATGGCCTTTTGGTACTTTTACCCATTTTTAATATTTTACATTTCTTTGTGTTAAATTTCATTTCCCACATCCGGCTCCAATCATGTATCCTATCTAGATCCTCCTGCAGCATTTTACAATCCTCCTCAACCTCTACCTTCCTCAAGATCTCTACATCATCAGCAAAAAGACTTGCATAACTGTTCACTCCATGTACCATATCATTTACGTAAATCAGGAACATTACTGGCGTCAACAGCGAGCCTTGAGGAACTCCACTTGTTACTTCCCTCCATCCAGACATCCTATCCTTTATTACTGTCCTCACTTGTCTGTCTCTCAAAATGTCTCTCATCCATTCCAGTTTCCCCTTCAGTCATCCTATATACTGTACTTTAGTTTCCACATTAGTCTCTCATGGGGTATCTTGTCAAAGGCCTTCTCCAAGTCTAAATACTGTACACACAATCCACCCAACCGTCTCTCTTCTGTACCACGTCAATCACTCTTGACTAAAAGCTCAAAAAGTTGGAAACACATGACCTTCCACTTCTGAATCCAAACTGACATTCATCCAAAATACAGTAACCTCTCAAATAACGTGAGGGTTAGGTTCCTGGAGAGGTTTACGTTAGTTAAAAATGCGTTATTTAGATATAATTTTCCCATAAGAAACAATGGTAATATTGGAGGTTACGTTCCTGGACTCTGGGAAAGTCTATCCATTTGGGGAGCTATGCTACTCTAATCTTAAAAGCAACAATATTAATTTGAAAGAAAATCCACGTAAAAAACAAAAACAGTATATCTGGGGAGAAATAAACAACATTTGAGTCCTAGTTGGGCGTCGTTTACTTCTCCCCAAATACATATTTTTTACGTGGATTTTCTTTCAATTCTGCTTCATTCAGGGCATTGTGAAAGTTCCTCAACATTATTAATGCATTAGCAGGTCATATAAACACTACAGTAAAAGCAACATTTTCATTACAGTAAGTAGGTCACAAACAATAACAACACACAGCCTCAGAGGAGTAGACTGTAGCACCAGTCGAGCAGGGCAGTACTCCCGAGGTGGATGGAAAGCTGATGACAGGGGGTGCTGGAGCTCCCGTTTCATCAGCCCTCAGGACTAGTTCCTGACCATCCCCCTTTGCTGAACTTTTTCAGTGTCTCAGTTACACAGAGAGTAGGCCAGCATGCTCTCCAGTACAAATTTCTCTATCTATCTTCACCAAACTACATGCACAGTACACACCACACTTCCTATTCAAAATTCACCAAAATGGCGGCAATTCACCCAGCCTCGGAGTCCCCAGGGGGGGGGACCATAAATGCCCCCGCCATCTGCCCCTCTCCCGGTGACGACTCAAGGTGCCTGGAACCACTGTCTGACTCTCTTCTTCTTCATTTCTGCAACATTCGTGGCCTTTCATCTAACTTTCGCTCTGTTGAGCACCACCTCTCCTCCTCTAAACCTCACCTTCTTTTTCTAACGGAGACTCAGCTGTCTGAGGTAACTGACAGCAAACCCTTTTCTGTATCCTCCTACTTTCTCTATACTCATTTCAAAGCCAAAGGTGGCTGTTGTGTATACATACGCAACGACTTATCTTGCTCTCGTGTTCCTGAACTTGATTCTTCTGAATTCTCTACTCTCTGGCTTCGGCTTTCCTGTCATTCTCTGACTAAATATATCTGTGCTGTTTACTTATCCCCTAATTCTACTGACTATCAAAAATTCTTCGACTATCTTACTTCTACGATGGAACACATTCTGTCCATTTCTCCTTTCTCTGAAATCTCCATTCTTGGAGATTTCAATGTTCACCACCACCTTTGGCTCTCCTCTCCTTTCACGGATCCACCTGGTGAACAAGCCTACATCTTTTCTATCCTTAATGACCTAGAGCAGCTTGTACAGCACCCTACCCGTATCCCTGACCGTCTTGGAGAGAGCTCCAACATACTTGACCTCTTCCTCACAACGAATCCTTCTGCTTACTCTGTTAATCCTTTCTCTCCGTTGGGCTCCTCCGATCACAACCTTATTACCTTAACCTGTCCTATCGCTCCAGTACGGCCTGCGGACCCTCCAGGGAAACGTCGTCTCTGGCATTTTGGAGCCGCGGACTGGGAGGCCCTCAGGCAGTACTTCTTTGATTTTCCCTGGAATGATTATTGCTTCCATGGCCGTGAGCCATCTGAGTGTGCCTTGCGCATTACGGAGATTATTCTCTCGGGCATGGAAGCATACATTCCTTTCTCATATCCTTTGACTAACGCAAGAAAGCCTTGGTTTAATCACGCTTGTTCTAATGCTGTCCGCAACAAGGAGAAGGCCTACAAAAGGTACCGGAGCCAACCCACCCCTGAATCACATAATCTTTACGTTTCTGCCCGGAATCGTGCTAAGTCTGTTCTTCGCTCTACTAAAAATAATTTCATCCATACTAAATGCTCTCAACTCTCCAACTCGAATTCTTCCCGCTCCTTCTGGCACCTTGCCAAAAATCTGTCTAACAACTTTACCTCATCATCCTTCCCTCCTCTTTTATACTCTGATGGTTCTGTAGCTATTTCTTCTACTGATAAAGCAGATCTCTTCGCACAGACTTTCTCCTCCAATTCCACCTTAGACGATTCCGGTGCTGTTCCTTCATCACTTCCCCCCTCTGACTTCCTCATGGCTGACATTAAAATTTCTTCAGTTGATGTATTTTCTGCCATTACTGGCCTCAGTACTAACAAGGCATATGGGCCTGATGGGGTCCCTCCTGTTGTTCTCAAAAACTGTGCTTCTGTGCTTACACCCTGCCTAGGCAAACTCTTTCGCCTTTGTCTGTCAACTTGTACCTTTCCTTCTTGCTGGAAGTTTGCTCTCATTCAGCCAGTCCCAAAGAAGGGTGACCACTCCCAACCCTCCAACTATCGTCCAATTGCTTTAACGTCCTGTATTTCAAAAGTTTTCGAGTCAATTCTTAATAGAAAAATTTTAAGGCATCTTTCCTATCACAACCTTCTTTCCGATCGTCAGTATGGGTTCCGTCAGGGACGCTCCACTGGCGATCTTCTCACCTACCTTTCAGACTCCTGGTCATCCTCCTTTCGGGACTTTGGCGAAAGCTTTGCCATTGCACTTGACATCTCAAAGGCTTTCAATCGAGTCTGGCATAAATCTTTAATTTCCAAACTGCCCTCCTACGGTTTCTATCCTTCTATCTGTGCCTTCATCGCTAGCTTCCTTTCTGGTCGTTCTATAGCTGCTGTCGTAGACGGCCATCGTTCTTCTCCTAGATCTATCAACAGTGGTGTTCCTCAGGGCTCTGTCCTATCACCAACTCTCTTCCTTTTATTCATCAATGATCTTCTATGCTGTACATCTAACCCTATCCACTCATACGCTGATGACTCCACCCTTCACCTTTCCATTCGGTTCCCGCAACGCCCATCTCAACAGTTACTTCAAGAAACAAGGGATGAGGCTATGGCACACCTAATGTCTGACTTGGCTCATATCTCTGACTGGGGTAAAAATAATATGGTTGTCTTTAATGCATCCAAGACTCAGTTCTTACACCTATCAACCCGACAAAATCTTCCACAGGTATACCCACTAATGTTTAATAATATTCAGATTAATCCTGCATCATCCTTGAACATGCTTGGGGTTTCATTTACTCGGGACTTATCTTGGAAAGATCATATTACATCTCTTGTAAAATCTGCTTCCAAGAGATTGGGTGTGCTAAGCCGACTCCGCTCTTTCTTTACCCCTGCACAATTGTTGACTCTATACAGGGGTTTTATCCGCCCCTGTGTGGAGTACAACTCTCATGTGTGGGGAGGCTCCCCACATACAGCTCTTCTCAATAGGGTGGAGTCAAAGGCTTTTCGTCTCATTAACTCTCCTCCTCTTACTGACTCCCTTCAACCTCTGTCTCTTCGCCGCACTGTTGCATCTTTATCTCTTTTCTATCGCTACTTTAATGGTCACTGCTCCTCTAAACTGTCTGCTTGCATTTCTCCACCTCTACGACGGGCGCGTAGCACCCGTCTGGCAGCAAACTCTCATCCCTTTTCTGTCCAACTCTCTAATGCAAGAGTTAACCGTTACTCCCAGTCTTTCATTTATGCAACAGGTCAACTCTGGAACTGTCTCCCTCTGTCTGTGTTTCCTTCTGCCTATGATCTCCAGTCTTTCAAACGTAGTGTGTCCAGGCATCTCAAAATGATCGGATCTTGAATTTGGCTCTCTATTGTATTTTGTTTTTCTCTTGGAGGGAACTGTTACTGCGGGCTCATGGCCTTTGGTTCTTCTTCCTCGCATTTAAAAAAAAAAAAAAAAAAAAAAAAAAACTTCATCTATGCATCACTCATCGTCTGCTGCTGTCCCTCCTCACCCCGCTCCCCCACCTCCCGCCACTCCCCACCCTAAATTTGTTGTCCCTCCTCATTCTGCTGTCCTTCCTCTTCCTCTTCCTCTGACTCCTGTGCTACTGGTGATGAAGATAACTCCCTTAAGTTTTCTGTCTTCTTCATAAAGAACTGCTCTATCTTGGTCTGAGTGGTTTTCTTCTTTCTGTTCTGCAGCATCAAGTTGTAACAATTTAGATCTGTCATCACTTTCCTGGCCAAATTTTGTCCGAAAATGAGCCAAATTGCTCAGAATGGGGCCAAACATCATTTTTGAATATTATACAGGTAGTTCGAATAAAACCAGTTTAAGCAACAGGCAAATAAAAAATTGTATTTATGCATAAACTGCCACACATGGTCTATCAGCTCGGGACTGTCCAAGGCGCGTGTGGCTAATCCGAAAACATCAAGTACATGTAAAATCCCGTTAAATCGAGAAACCCCTGTTAGTTAAACATAACTCCATAAACATTTGCTCGTGTTAAAACGAAAACACATTTTTTTAAACTCGTGTTAGTTGAGAGGTTACTGTATTAATCTCATATAGATATTTTATCCATCAGTCTTTCAGGATTCTCTCACACAATTTTGCCACCATGCTGGTTAGAGACACTGGTCTATAATTCAGGGGTTCTTCCCTGTTTCTTCTCTTATAAATTGGTACCACATTTCCCCTCTTCCATTCCTGTGGCACTTTCCCCTCCTCCAGAGAACATACAATTAAGCTGTGAATTTTATCCGCCAGTTGTTCTCTGCATTCCTTCAGTACCCAATTAGAAATTCCATCAGGTCCTGGGGCTTTCCTTACATCTTGAGTTTCAAGTAATTTATACACTTCCTATACCTCCACTTTTATATCTTCTATCACCGGTACATTTCTAATCACTCCCTCCCCTTCCACAAACTCCTTTTCATTAGTAAAACCGATTGGAAACATTTGTTCATTATTTCAGCTTGCACTGCCGCATCTTTATAGACCTCTCCTACTTTCAGTTTGGTGATTTCTTCCTTTTGTTTCAGTTTGCCTTTAACAAATCTATAAAACAGTTTGGGTTCACCCTTGCATTGTCTATTATACCTTTTTCAAAATTCCAATCTTCTTCTCTATGTATTCTTGTGTATTCATTTCTAGTTCTTTTATATTCTTCCTTTGTTCTGTTGTTACCTCTCTTTCTCCAGTTGTTCCACGCCTTATCTCTCTCTTTTTTTGCTATCATACACCTTCTATTAAACCATTCCTTTTTCCTGTTTTCTTTCCCCTTTACTCTTGGTACAAATTTTTCCACTCCCAAATTATAGAGGTCTAGAAAGATATCCCACTTCCTCTCTATCTCTCTTGTTTCTCTGAATTTTCTCCAATCCGCATTTTCAAAAAATTTTCTCAATCCTGTAAAATTTGCTTTCCCAAAGTCGTATCTTCCCTGCCTATAAATCTCGGCTCATGGCTCGACGTTCCCTATTAACATCTGGAACTCAATGACCACATGATCACTTTTTCCTATAGGACACAAATATTTCAAAGATTCTATTACATCAGGTTCTTTGGTAAACAGTAAGTCTAATCTTGCTGGTATGTCCTCACCTCGGAACTGTGTCTCTTCTTTGACCCATTGTGTCATCACATTATTCATTGTTATATTAAATAATCATTGCCCCTTGAATCATTGCTGCCTCCTGAGTCCCATTCCTCCCAGTTCACCTCTTTACAGTTAATGTCACCCACCAAAATTATATTGCTGCTTTTCTCAATTATCTTTTGTAAATAACTAGCCATATCTGACAACATCTCCCGGTATTCATCATCATTCCATGCTCTTGTCTTAGGGGGAACATACATTACTACCATATCTCACTTGCCATTCTCTCCAGTTTCTAATTTCATATTTATCACTTCAGCCCTGCCTTCTCCCATTTCCACGGTATCTACATTTATATTGTTTTTCACTGCTATCATCACTCTTACTCCTGTTTTTTCTTTTCTGTCTCTTCTCCACAGTTTGTATTTACTATCTCCCATATGAACATCAGTATCTTCTCTTAACTTGGTCTCTACAAAGCACATGACATCAGGTGAGGAGTAGACTGTCGCACCAGTCAAGCAGGGCAGTACTCCCAATGTGGATGGAAAGCTATGACAGGGAAAGCTGGAGCTCCCGTTTCATCAGCCCTCAGGACTAGGTCCTGACCATCCCCCTTTGCTGAACTTTTTCAGTGTCTCAGTAACACAAAGAGTAGGCGAGCATGCTCTCTAATACAAGTTTCTCTAACTATCAACACCAAACTACATGCACAGTACACACCACACTTCTTTTTAAAAATTTTAAATAATGGCGTCGAATAACATAGCCTTGGAGTCCGGGGGGGGAACCATAAATGCCCCCACCATCTGCCCCTCTCCCAGTGACGACTCAAGACAGGATGCCTAGAACCGCTGTCTGACTCTCTTCTTCTTCATTTCTGCAACATTCATGGCCTTTCCTCTAACTGACTCAGCTGCCTGAGGCAACTAAAAGCAGACTCTTTTCTGTATCCTCCTACTTCCTCTATACCCATTTCAAACCCAAAGGTGGCTGTTGTGTATATACAGTAATAACTCCAATATCCGATGTAACAGAGCCATAGGTAGGTCCGGATATTGGTTCTGTCCGGATATTGGGCCCCAGCTTATGGACTTCTACTTATGGACCCTAACTCAGAGAAACACCTATACAACTCCCTCTGGATATGCATAGCACCTATTTAAGACCCAAATCACACCAATAAGGCACATAAATGACTGATATAAATGCAAAAGAAACATAAAATGAGGGTTTAGAAGTAGGTTCATACAATAATAAACATTCTGGTGACTGGCTCCTGGACTGGTACTTATGGACCCTAACCTAGCCTAACTCAGAAAAACACCTTCCTACTGCACATGCATAGCTCCTAACACTCTATTCACACCAATAAAGGACATTAAAGAGTGAAATGAGGTAAGTATAGTATGGAAAAAGGTACAGTATGAAACATTCTGCCTACTTACAGCAAGTCCATGGCCACCTCGATGAATAACCGCCTCCTCTCAGACTCTGACAGTAAGAAGGATTTCCTGAAGCACTTCCAGTACACTGTTCATGAAGTCTTGCACTGAACTTAGTCAATCGCACACAGAAGTCCATTCTCTTCACAGTGTGCACTCATGTCTAACTAAATCTCCATTGTAACTTACTAAGTGTTGCACTTTAACTTTTCCCATTCTTATAATTTTCCAAACCCAAAACAAACAAGTCTATTTACGTTAAATTTTTTTTCAATTGAGTCTTTTCTCTCACAACTGTAAATCCTTAACACAACACTGTCTTTTTCACTGCACAACACTGTAAATTCCTGTGTGGTCTAGTGGAGAAGTTCTTGCTGTTTAATCACTGTCAGAGTCCGAGAGTATCACTGGCAGGTGACCTAGGGGTGCGTCGCTGGGTCGTGGTGATGGCGTACCCACTGCAGACGACTTTGAAGACAGACGCAAACTCACGTCGAGTGGTGACTCCACCGTGGCTGATGTGCTGGGCTGTGGCTCGGAGCATGAGGGCCTGTCTTGGGGAGGCAACGGAGTGGAGCCAGGGCTGGGCACAGCGGGGGTCACGGGCCTGAAAAAACAGTCAATGGTTGATTGACGCAAGGACTGACGATTCTGACGATTGATGATGTGCTGTCTGAAAGGACGCACTTCCTCCACGAGTCCCAAGGGCCCCATCTCCCTGTCGCAGTCCGGGTGTTCCAGGTAGTCTAGGACGAACTCTAGATGTTCCCGGAGTGTACTCAGCTTGGGGATGGCTGGAGTAGTGTCCTGCTGAGAGGAGTCCGCATCATCGTCGCCGTCCTCGTCGGAATTTTCAAGTTCGGAACTGACACCTGCAACTGAAGACGCGATCTTGATATCAGACAACATCTGATACCCAGGATCGCCCTTGTCGTCATCCAACCACTCACGAACATCGTCCACATCAACATCGTCACCGTGCGTATGTAGCCGTGCAGGGAAGTCATCCACGTCAAATCCTAGAAAATCGTACTCCACATCCGTTCCGAGAAGCAGACGAGACCAACCATTTTTCAGAGTCTTCACAGGGACTTCCTTCCATGCACTAGCCCAGTTGTACAGCGCAGACTTGATGTTGTAGCGGCGAAGGTTTTCCAAAGTCCGCTTGACTCGTGTGTCCCGTCCCTCCCTGCGCTCGTCCTTGTCCTCGAGAACAACCATCACCTCGTCCAGGAACTTCCGACGGTATAGGAGCTTTGTTGCCACGATCACTCCTTGGTCCATTGGTTGGATGAGAGCAGTCGTATTAGGTGGCAGAAACATGCACCTAATACGGCCATTTTCAGGAACCAAGTCCTTGTCGCACAGGTGGGCAGGTCCATTGTCGAGGAGAAGGAGGGCCTTTACCTGGTCGCGCGGGATTCCCAGTGTCTTCGTCTGGTAATGGATGACATCCTTGATGAAGTGGCGGTGGAACCAGTCTTTGAAGATCACAGCTGTAAAACATGCCTTTAAAGAATGATACCAGACGACAGGAAGGACATCCATCACCCCACGAAGGCACTGAGGCTGCTTTGCATGGCCAACAACAACGGGGTTAAGCCAGTGCATGCCGTTAGCACTGGCACAACACAAAGCAGATATCCGTTCCTTGGAGAGCTTGTGGCCAGGTACACGCTTCTCCGTCTCCTCAGCTAGAGTGTTCGTTGGCAGCGAGTGATAGAATAGGCCAGTTTCATCTGCGTTGTAGACTTGACCGAGAGTGAGGCCCTCCCTGTCGATCAAGCCCTTCACCTTGTGCCGAAACTCGTCAACTCCATCCTCGTTAGCGTAAAATGCTTCGCCATGTGCTTTACGGTTGGTAAGGCCATGCCGTAACTTGAATGCAAAGAGCCAACCCTCGGATGCCTTGAAGTCTAGGGCATCATGAAGCCTGACAAACTTCTCAGCAGCAGCCTTCAGCTCCGTTCCACGTATGATCACACCAGCAGCACGTTGTTGTCGATACCAAATCAACGTGGATCGGTCGATTTCTGCAAACTTGGGGGTAAACATAACCATCCTCTCCACGTTGCGTTTGCTTCTCGACGAGAAGTCAGCCGTGTACTGCATGAGTTTGTCTCGGGATCTCTTAATATCGAACAAAGTAGACCAGGCCAGGTTAAACTCGCGGAGAATGCGGGAAGAAGACCACCCCGCATCTACTTTCTCCAATATCTCCCGTTTCTTCTCCAGAGTCAACACCACTCTCTTCCTTTTCTCAGGTGGCGGGACCATCATCATACACACTAAGAGGAGGCCGGAGAGCAGCGATCACGTGGGCAGCCATAACGACGAGCGTGCACTCGCGGCAAGAGACAGGCGGAAAGTGGGGAGGATCCAGCGGCGCTCTATCGGACGTTGGAGGAATGACGCGCCACAACAATGCTCTCCCGCACCATGCGCGGCAAGTTCAAATTACGGGCGGGAAATTTTTTTTTTTTTTTTTTTTTTTTTTTGGAATATTGGATCCCGGGACGATTATGTCCGGGTAGTGGGGATGTTCGGATATTAGGCGTCCGGATATTAGAGTGATTACTGTATATGCAACAACTTATCTTGCTCTCATGTTCCTGAACTCGATTCTTCTGAATTCTCTACACTCTGGCTTAGGCTTTCCTGTCATTCTCTGACTAAATATATCTGTGCTGTTTACTTATCTCCTAATTCTACTTATTATCAAAAATTCTTTGACTACCTTACTTCTACGATGGAACACATTCAATCCATTTCTCCTTTCTCTGAAATCTCCATTCTTGGAGATTTCAATGTTCACCACCACCTTTGGCTCTCCTCTCCTTTCACTGATCCACCTGGTGAACAAGCCTACACCTATTCTATCCTTAATGAGTAGCTTGTACAGCACCCTACCTGTATCCCTGACCGCCTTGGAGAGAGCTCCAACATACCTGACCTCTTCCTTACAACTAATCCTTCTGCTTACACTGTTAATCTTTTCTCTCCGTTGGGCTCCTCCAATCACAACCTTATCACCTTAACCTGTCTTATCGCTCCGGTACGGCCTGCGGACCCTCCAAAGAAATGTCGTCTGTGGCACTTTGGAGCTGCAGATTGGGAGGCCCTCAGGCAGTACAATACGTCTTTGATTTTCCCTGGAAAGATTATTGCTTCCATGGCCGGGAGCCATCTGGGTATGCCTTGCACATTAGGGAGGTTATTCTCTCGGGCATGGAAGCATACATTCCTTTCTCATATCCTCTGACTAATGCACGAAAGCCTTGGTTTAATCACACTTGTTCTAATGCTGTCCACAACAAGAAGAGGGCCTATAAAAGGTACCGGAGCCATCCCACCCCTGAATCACATCTTTTATATGTTTCTGCCTGGAATCGTGCTAAGTCTGTTCTTCGCTCTGCTAAAAATAATTTCATCCGTACAAAATGCTCTCAACTCTCTAACTCGAATTCTTCCCGCTCCTTCTGGCACCTTGATAAAAACCTTTCTAACAACTTTACCTCATCATCCTCCCCTCCTCTTTTCTACTCTGATGGCTCAGTAGCTATTTCTTCTACTGATAAAGCAGATCTCTTTGCTCAGACTTTCTCCTCCAATTCCACCTTAGACGATTCCGGTGCTGTTCCTCCATCACTTCCCTCCTCTGACTTCCTCATGGCTAAAATTAAAATTTCTTCAGCTGATGTATTTTCTGCCATCACAGGCCTCAATACTAATAAGGCATATGGGCCTGATGGAGTCCCTCCTGTTGTTCTCAAGAACTGTGCTTCTGCACTTACACCCTGCCTAGGCAAACTCTTTTGCCTTTGTCTATCATCTTTTACCATTCCTTCTGGCTGGAAGTTTCCTCTCATTCAGTCAGTCCCAAAGAAGGGTGACCATTCCCAACCCTCTAACTATCGTCCAATTGCTTTAACATCCTGTTTTCTCAAAAGTTTTCGAGTCTATTCTTAATAGAAAAATTTTTTAAAGCATCTTTCCTATCACAACCTTCTTTCTGATCATCAGTATGGGTTCCGTCAGGGACGCTCCACAGCCAATCTTCTTACCTACCTTTCAGACTCCTGGTCATCCTCCTTTCGGGACTTTGGCGAAAGCTTTGCCATTGCACTTGACATCTCAAAGGCTTTCGATCGAGTCTGGCATAAATCTCTAATTTCCAAACTGCCCTCTTATGGTTTCTATCCTTCTATCTGTGCCTTCATCTCTAGCTTCCTTTCTGGTTGTTCTATAGCTGCTGTTGTAGACGGCCATCGTTCTTCTCCTAGATCTATTAACGGTGGTGTTCCTCAGGGCTCTGTCCTATCACCAACTCTCTTCCTTTTATTCATCAATGACCTTCTAAGCTGTACATCTAACCCTATCCACTCATACGCTGATGACTCCACCCTTCACCTTTCCATTTGATTTCCACAACATTCATCGCAGCAGTTGCTTCAACAAACAGTGGATTATGCTATGGCACACCTAATGTCCGACTTGGCTCGTATCTCTGACTGGGGTAAAAATAATCTGGTTGTTTTAATGCATCAAAGACTCAGTTTTTGCACCTATGAACCCGACAGAATCTTCCACAGCTATACCCACTAATGTTTAATACTATTCAGCTTAATCCTGCATCATCATTGAACATGCTTGGGGTTTCATTTGCTCGGGACTTGTCTTGGAAAGATCATATTACATCTCTTGTAAAATCTGCTTAAAATCTGCTTCCAAGAGATTGGGTGTGCTAAGCCAACTCTGTTCCTTCTTTTCCCCTGCACAACTGTTGACTCTATACAGGGGTTTTATCCACCCCTGCATGGAGTACAACTCTCATGTGTGGGGAGGCTCCCCATATACAGCTCTTCTCAACAGGGTGGAGTCAAAGGCTTTTCGTCTCATTAACTCTCCTCCTCTTACTGACTCCCTTCAACCTCTGTCTCTTTGCCACACTGTTGCATCTTTATCTCTTTTCTCTCGCTACTTCAATGGTCTCTGGCCTGTCTCTTTTTAGGAACTAAAAAACAGAGGAGGGGGTCCCTAGTCCCCTCACCCCGCCCCTTTTAGTCGCCTTTTACGACACGCAGGGAATACGGTGGCAGTATTCTTCCTAACACAACCTGGCCGCAGAGTAGTAGTACCACCCCATAGTGTGGCCAGGTTGTGTCCCCCCCTCCACAGCGGTGTGGTGCGGTGAGGATCTGTCCGTTCTCCCCTTTGGGGCTAAGATGCGAATGTGTTTGAATGGATGAGTAAATGGGGAGTGTGTCGTCCTGTCTCGGCTACCTCCCTTTCCTTGGGGGAAGCAGCCTAGGTATATAGATAGATAGATAGACTTCAATGGTCACTGTTCCTCTGAACTGTCTTCATGCATTCCTCCACCTCTACGACGGGCGCATAGCACCTGTCTAGCAGCAAACTCTCACCCCTTTTCTGTCCAACTCTCTAATGCAAGAGTTAACCGTTACTCCTAGTCCTTCATTTATGCAACAGGTCAACTCTGGAACTGTCTCCCTCTGTCTGTATTTCCTGCTTCCTATGATCTCCTGTCTTTCAAATGAAGTGTGTCCAGGCATGTTGAAATGAATGGATCTTGAATTTGGCTCTCGCTTGTATTTTGTTTTTCTCTTGGATGGAACAGTTTTCCAGGCTTGTTGCCTTTGGTTCCTTCTTCCTCACATTAAAAAAAAAAAAAAAAAAAAAAAAAAAAAAAGGTTGATGTACCCTCAATAAATCGTTAATTTCAAGCCTTGCCGATATTATACCATCAACATTAATACAGTAAAACCTTGATATAACGGACTTCAATAGACCAGAATTTGCTTTTATCAGACTCGAGGAGCTACCAGACTAAATTCCTATATATCGGAAAAAGTCCGATAAAGCCAGAAGCAGTCCGGACTGCCTGACCACTTCAGCTATATTCACCACTATCTATCTATAGCCCGACGCCCTAATCCCGCAAAGGGTGGTCGCAGACAAAACGCCTCCAAGTCGCTCTGTTACCCACCATTTGACTACCCTCCCCCCAACTCACCCCCCCCCTCCCTCATATACCTCTCAACTCCATCCCTCCACCTCATCCTCGGTCTACCTCTCCCTCTCCCTCCCTCCACCTCACCAACATACACCCTCTTAGTCAGTCTTTCATTCTCCATTCTCTTCACATGTCCAAACCACCTCAGTGTATTTCTCCTAATCTTCTCAACCACATCCACATCCACCCCACAACGTTCCTTCACTTCTTCATTCGTCAACCTGTCCCTCCACGTCACTCCACATGCTCCTCTCAAGTAACTCACTTCCACTGCTCTCACTCTTGACTTGTTCCCCTCTTGCAAGGTCCATGCCTCGCTTCCATACGTCAGGGTAGGGATCACAATACTATCATGCAGTGACTTCTTAACTTCCATACTCACCTCTCTATTTCTCATCACTGCTTTCAGTGTACCAACAACCTTCCTTCCCTGCTGTACCCTTTCACACACTTCATCCCCCAAAGTTCCATCCTTACTCATCACACTACCCAAGTACTTGAATGCACTCATATTCTCCATATCCTCACCATCCAACCTCACTGCACACTCTGTGACTTCATTCCTCTCAAACACCATAACTTCACTTTTGTTTACATTAACTTTCAGATTCCTCCTCCTACACACTGTCCCAAATTCATTCACCAAACTTTGCAACTCCCATTCATCTTCACTCAACAGTACTGTATCATCAGCAAACAGCAACACCGGACACTTCCAAATCTCACCCACATTCAGTAGAGCCACCCCCACATCCACTGCCCTACCCTGCACCTCCTTTACAACCCCATCCATGTATATATTAAACAGCCATGGAGACATCACACAACCTTGTTTCAGTCCCACACTGAGATCAAAGAACTCACTCAACTCACCATCCACTCGCACCGTAGCCCTAGCTCCCTCGTACATACTCTTCACAGCACTCAACAATTTCCCCTCCACTCCATATATTCTTAATACCTTCCACATACCTTGCCTATCTATTCTGTCATAAGCTTTCTCCAAGTCCATGAAGGCAGCATACACTTTCCTTCTCTTCTCTAGATACTTCTCCACTAAACATCTTACAACAAATATCTGATCTACACACCCTTTTCTCTTCTTAAATCCCCCTTGTTCTTCTCCAACTAGCTCCTCTGTCATATGCTTAACCCTATCAATGAGTATTCTACCATATATTTTACCAGTCACACTAAGTAGGCAAATACCCCTATGGTTACCACATACTTCTCTCTCCCCTTTTCCTTTGTATAAAGGAACAATTATACCTGATTTCCAGTCCTCTGGAACCCTTCCCTCTTCCCAAGCCAATCTACACAACTTCCATATCCACTCCACAACAATCTCACCCCCATACCTAAGCATTTCACCACACACTCCATCAATTCCTGGGGCCTTTCCCAACTTAATCTTCTTCATCGCTTCCACTACTTCCGACCTACTGATCTCTTCCTCCCTCCTCTCATCTCTTCTTCTCCCAGCCATTCCCCAACCATTTATACTCGCACTGTTCTCACTCTCTACATTCAACAAATCCTCAAAGTGCTCCTTCCATCTCCTCAGTTTCTCTCTCTTCTCCACCAACAATCTATTATTCCTATCTTTCACTCCCCTACTATTTCCCCTTTCACACTGCCTTACTTTCTTTACCTCCTTCCAAAACAATTTCTTACTCTCCCTCCATTTCACACTCAGATTCCTCCCAAACTCTTCATCCACTTTCTTTTTACTCTCCTTCACCAGTCTCTTAACCTCCCTTCTCCTGCTCATATATACCTCTCTCTTCTCTCTCTCATCTTCTCCCCTACCCCTCCTCACTAACCATTCACTATATGCCTTCTTCTTTTGTTCCACAGCTCGTTTCACCTCATCATTCCACCATGCTGTCCCTTGCACACCCTTGCATCTCCTCCTCACTCCACCACAATAACGTAAATAAACGACGTATTTATCAGTGTACATTACAGTATTATTATATATATTATACCATTTGATTAATGTAGTGACGTTATAACACAGTAAGGTGTGCGGTACGTAGGAGGACTACTGGGCCTTGAAATCAGGCTGTGAAGCCTATGCCCAGAGTCGGTCACATAAAAAAAAAAAAAAAAAAAAAAAAAAAAAAAAAAACCGCAATGGTAGTCAAAACAGTTCAACCCCTACACCGTGGGCTTGTTTACCAATGACTTGCGTGTCCCGCGGGGTTATTTGGGCTCCGACAGACTCTCAAAAAATATTTGCCAAAAATCAGTTATTAGTCCTAGAATAATAAAATTACATATGCTTATGGCACATACCTTCAGCTTTCTCCTGGAATGATTGTTGAGCCTTTGTCGGTTACCATAGGACTTGTGGAGACCTCTGAAGTAGGGTAACGAAGTCTCCACTTTACACTTCCTGACAACCCGTAATATGATTACCACAGCCAGATACAAACACTATAAACACTATTCTACAATTTTCAAGTAGTTTGGGATCCATACTCAAAAAAAAAAAAAAAACACTGTGAAAGCAATGGAAATTACGAGCGCGTCTGATTGTCGCACTGGCACTAGTTCACTCTTGGTACTCTGTCATTTATTATTCATAAAACCCCTCACACTTTATATTTCTATTACTATATAACACTTATATATATCTACAGTCTTTATCCATAAGTTTCCTTCAGTAGTATTAGTTTATTGTCACTGTAGGGATTCAATTTCTTTCAGTAAAATACGTAGCATTCACTTTCTCATCCTGTATACTAGCATTGAGAGTGAATGTCACTTTCATCTTCACTCTCATAACTCATAGCATTCAGACATGCTAGAGTGAAACTTTCACTTTCATTACTACTAGGGTATATACTCGTATTCTTATAATACTACTCATTTACATTTCTATTTACGTTCTCTATTTTATTTACGTTATTTCCATTTCTATTTTATTTACACTGTGTTATGCACTGTCACTTGAAGTAACTTATAAAACTATTTTCCACTGTTCACGTATATTTACATTCATTACTTTCACTTGCTGTTTACACATTATTTACAATTCCACTTGCACTGTTTTACTCAATAGAAAGATCGTAGTCACTCTTTTATCAATTGTCGGCCCTTTACCTCTTTCCACACAAGGTTTAGTAGGGGGTAAAGGTCACAGGGCCCTTGCATGGGGGTGAAAAAGTCCTTGAAGTCAGCAAGAAGAAACATACGTACCCTCACTTTGGAAGATGAGAGTAAACTGATAATGGAGGGCCGGGGTAGAGGCCTACATAGGGGATATTCAGAGCTACCAATGTTAGCTCTTGAAACAGCTATGTCTAGCACTGAAATGATTGGCAGGAAATCTAGACAATACATTATAAATTAGGTAGTTTCAGGTGAATGTAAATATCACTTAGGCTTCTCCCTTCCCTCCTTACATGTATATTTATTACGAAAATAGATTATACGGCATATTTGAAGGAGAAAAAAACAGCGAAAATTAGCGAACGAGTGCACGTGAGGTGTTGTCAGGTGATAATTAGCCAATTCCAGGTGTATGGCACTCTCACTTACCTTATTTCTTTCTTGTATATATTATTTGGTATAAGAATAGGACATAGGGCTTATTTCAATGGATGAAATCAGTGAAAAATTCCAGGGAAGATTTACTTAGTGTAGCACGGCCGGGCAGGCGAGAGGATAGGGTAATGGAGGGGGGGTAGGGAGGGGAGTCAAGAACGGGGAGAAATTGCTAAATTGTCAACAATGGATGGGAGTACAGATGAGATTAGGAGTGCTGACTAGTGTTGGACATTGGCAGTACTGATAGATGATACAAGCCCCCACTTGGAAGCCCGGGTGAATTCAAAATAACACAGAATCACAAAAGCGATGCCCCGCGGTATGATCCCTTGCTCCCAAGCGTCACGAAAGTGACGCCCCGCGGTTAAGGGGTTAAAAAACATTCATGCGATCTGAACTAATGTCTTGTATACTGTATTGGAAAAAGTCCGGATTAGCAGGGGGAAGTTCGGATGTCGCTTTTATTGGAATTCCGCATTTTTCGGAATGGTTTGGGCCCCAATTAGTGCATTATAGTGAGGTCTTACTGTATATACCACCTTCAAGTTATTTTTCATGTTTTTTATACCCTCTTCTCTCCTTAGGTACCAATTCCTCAATTTCTGATCTACAATTCTCCAATAACTTCTCTTTTTCGTATTCATAGCCATCCCCCTTAGTTTTCGTGACTTCTAGTTCGTCACATACCACTTCCTTACTTTCATATCCATCACTCTTCAAATAAAAGTTTTACATTCTTCCTCTGTCCTCTTATCATTTTTTTTCCTTTACCTGTCCCCTCAATGATTTTAAAACTTCTCTTTCTTCTTCATTCAAATCTTTTCTGAGTATAATATTATCATTCCCTACCTCTTTGCTTAGTTTCCAGGTCACGTTAACTATATCATTTACTACACTTTCTGATGACAACTTGACTCTCATTGGTCTTGTTTCCCCTTTCTTATAAGGCCCTATCCTCCTTACTTCCTCAATTTCTTTTTCCCACTTGTCTCCTTCGGGATCAATTTTGCCTAATATTTTTCTCACCAGATTCGTGTCTCTCTCAAGTCTCATGGATCTAACCTTTTCTTTCTCCTGCCTGTTTCCAAATATTACCACATATCTCTTCCTTTCTATAGTTTCTCTCACCATTTTCCCTTCTTCAGTATTTTCACAACATTTTCTTCCATTTTTTCTTGTTCATTTCCCTTTCTTCCTGAATGATTTCCCTTAACCCCTTAAACGCGGCTGTGTACGGCCGATCCCCCCGCTGTGGCGGGGTTGTAGCGGGGTCTGAGTACCTGTGGGAAAATATTTGCCAAAAATCAGAGATTAACCCTAGAACATTAAAATTTTTATGGCATATAGTACTTACATTCAGCTTTCTCCTGAGACACATGTTGAGCCTTCGTGGACTACCAAAGGACTTGTGAAGACTTGCAAAGTTGGGTAACAAAGTCTTCACTTTCACACCTCCAGAAACCTGGTTTTCTTTCTACCACAGCCTCAATCTGTCACAGTACACTTTAAACAACAACGTACAGGTTGTTTGGAATCCGTATTTGTACAATAAGCACTGAAAATAAGGCTATAATGAACAGAGCGCACGGCCGACATGCAGCGCGGCGGCGATCTTCCCATCATTGAACACACATTTCCCTTTTCAAGGCTAAAAACACATATACTACATTATTTTCCTTCATAGTACTTCGCAAAGGTTCGCTTGTCACTATTACGGCCATAGAAATCACTGTCACTGCCAGTATTGTGAATCGGGAATGAGGAAGACCACCGCGGTGCAAATTTATTCAGCCTTACGGCAGGCACTTTATTCTCGATCCGGTCGGCCACTCGCACTTCACTTCTATCGCTCACTTTCACTCTAGCTGTCCGTTTTTTGCCTTATTCATCAGTGTCACTGTCCATTGTTATAAAAATAATATTTTCTACACAACAAACTGTCACTGTCAGAACATAGAATAGGAACATATGCTTTCAACTTCTTACACTGGAGTGACTGTCACTCGCAATACTTATATTATTACTATGTACAATTATTTACACAAAAAAACACTGTCACTGTCAGTGCTTTTACAAGTACATACACTAATTTACACTCATCAGACTGTCACTGTCAGTACGTAAAAGAAAACTAAACACTAGTATCACTGTCACTCTCAGTATTATTTCCAAGAATCTTACCCTTATTTTCAATATCTAGTCAGGCTGTGGTAGTCAAAGAAACACGGGTAAGCACAGAAGGGAATTTTGCACTCTTTGCACTGCAAGGAGGTGCGCCTAAATGTTCTGTCCTGCCTGGTAGTGTGGCTGCACACATGACACCTCCTCAGTGCATTTCCCCTCTTGGCAGTGGCAGGCAGTGGCTCCAGGCGGTGTCGCTGAAGGTAGTCCTGACACTGTAGGCGGTCTGGAGGTGTCTGAGGGTGGTGCTTGGGACCTGATGCCAGTACCTGCCCATAACGCTGAAGCAGCTGGTAGACACAAGTCTTAGAAAATCGTCGGAGAGAGTAGTTTGCTGGCTTCCTGTTCTTGATCTTATACAGGATGAAGGCGTTCAGCATGCACATATCAATCAAGTGCAAGAACGCCTTCCTGTACCAGCGACGATTCCTCCTCAGGCAGTCTATCTCTCCAATCATCATGTCAGACTTGTCCACCAGCCGCATATTGACGTTGTAGTCAATGACAGCATCAGGCTTCATCACAGGCTCGCCAGTCCTTCTGTCGACCTTCCCTGTGGCCAGCATTTCCCCCTTGTGTACTGTGGTGAGCACATTCACGACTCTCTTATCGTGCCACCTGATCGCAAGCATCTTGTCAGTTTTCTTCAGGTGCACGTCTCCCCGCTTTGATTTTCAGCCTCGGGGAAGGCAGGGTAGTGTGCCCTATTGCTCCTGACAGTGCCACAGGATCCGACACCGTGTTCAGAAAGGTACTTGGCGAGTTTAGGAGCTGTATAGTAATTGTCCGTATACAGGACATGATTCTCGCCAAAGTACTTTTCCAAAAGCACTTTCACCACAGAACCAGAGAATCCAAGGGGGTCAGTCTTCTCCAAATCGACATTGCTGGCGGTGTAAATCACGAAGTCTAAGATGAACCCCGTCTTGCAGTCGCACAGCACGAAAAACTTGATTCCAAAGCGGTGCCGTTTGCTTGGAATATACTGCACAAACCGAAGACGACCCCTGAACAAAACCAAGGACTCGTCAATCACCACTTTCTTGAAAGGGCGCAGGAACCTCGTAAACTTATCCTTGATCAAATTCAGGATTCCCCTCACTTTCCATAACGGGTCAGTTCGGGAAGGCTCATCATTGTTCGCGAAGTGAAGGTAAGTCATGAGCTGCTTAAAACGATCGCGGCTCATGTATTTATTGAAGATTGGTGTGGGGCAAAGATCGTCTGAACTCCAGTATTCCTCCAGCTTATGTTTCCAATTGTGCGGCATCAATAACATCAACTCAATAAATACAGAGTTCCCTGATCGTTAGAGGCACCCATGCTGCCATCCACGACGTGGATGGCATTGCCGGCTCACCTTCTCCTTCACGAACTGCAGCAGATTGCCCCTCGTACCTGTTCGTCTTGGTACAAATCTGCTCCATTACCTCGTTGTCAAGGAAGGCCAACAGGTAGTCCAAGCATTCACCATCCTCTTGGACAGGGAAGTCAGCCTGAACTCCACACCCACTGTCATCAAAGGGCAGATCTTCTGGCACAAAATCTGAGCCCTCTGACCACACGAAGGCATCAAGAGTGCCCTGCCTAGGCTGGGAGGTGCTGGGGGCGGCGGGGGGTGAGGCAGGTCGTGTGGGAGTGGGTGAGGCAGGCGGTGAGACAGTGCGTGAGGCAGAGGCTGTCCTAGGTCGTGTTGGTGTAGTGGTGGTGGTGGTGGGGAGATTAGCAGAGGGTTCAAGGTCACTCGCGGTGGCGTGACTGGCGAGTTGCCTAGTGCGAGTAACCTTATGAGCTAGCCTTACACTAGGGGACAAAGTTCTTGCCCTACTACCACGAACACTGGGCCTACGGAAACCTCTACTACGTAAAGTCGACTGTCTACTTCCCTTCCAAGGTGGTGAAGGCGACTCTGAAGACTCAGGAGAAAGGGCAGCTGAAGAGGAGGACGAGAGAATGGGGCTGGGAGTGCGTGGTGGGCTGGCGGTGGCGTGACGTGGCGTAGGGGACAATGGCTGTGAAGCGGGGTCACCACTCCTTTTCCTCTTGGCCCCCTTTCCATATTCTAGGCCCCTTTTCACAGGAGCCTTGCCTGTTGAGGTGCTTGGCACAGAAACAGTCACTTCTGGCACCTCAGACTCAGCACTCGATTGCGTGTCCGACTCTGCCAGGCTAGACCAAACACCGACGTCACTTCCATAATCCATGGACGCTTTCAATAATTCACTAGCTATTGCAGAGTCACTCAGTCCCTTAGCAGTTCCTGATAAGGTTTTGAACGGGGTGGAGGTCACAAAACCCTTTTTCGGAGAGCTGGAAGGCACAGACTCGGAAGAGCTTGAATTCGACATGGTGTCACCTTGGAAGATTCGCGTGGACTGACGCTAAACAGGGGCAAACCGCGCGAAAAAATGCTAGTGTGACAACTGGGGAAACAAGCATTTTCAAATAGCATAAAGTGCTTGTGAGAGGAAGGCGCAGATTGACACGTATGAGCCGTCCGCGCGCTGCCATATCGCACGACGAGGGAGGGCCGCGCATCGGTGCGTGGGTGGGTAAAAAAAATGAAACTTGGCAACAACCAAGGTCAGTAGTACAAAGATCAAGTGTGATAAAAGTAGCTCAAGGGTGGCGGTACTGATAGACAATACCAGCTGGAGCCTGCTTGCCCGTGGTTATTCAAAATTTACTCAAATCGCAAACGCGACGATCCGCTGTTATGTCCTTTGGGCCGACCGTCGCAAATGTGACGATCCGCGTTTAAGGGGTTAAGCTGACCACTTCTCTCTGTTCTTCTCCCACGTGCCCACATTGCCTTTTGCTCTTCTAACATACTACTCACCTACTCCGTTTTATTATTGCTCTCTTCTAGTTTTCTCCTTAATTCGATATTTTCTTGCTTGATATTCCTCATCTTCACGTTCGCCGTCTCACTGGACTGGATCAGACGCTGTATAGTCTATCTATCTCTGTCTATTGCCAGATGCCTCAATCCCGTTCGGGGTGCCCACAAACAAATCGCCTCCACGTTGCCCTGTTCCCCGCCATTTCACTGCCTTGTTCCCAACTCACACCCCCCTCTCTCATATACCTCTCCACCCTGTCCCTCCACCTCATCCTCAGCCACCCCCTCTCTCTCCCCCCCTCCACCTCACTCACATACACTCTCTTAGTCAGTCTTTCACCCTCCATCTTCTCCACATGGCCAAACCACCTTAGAGTATTCCTCCTAACGCTTCCTATCACATCCACATCCACACCACAATGCTCCTTTATATCCTCATTTGTCAGCCTATCTCTCCATGTGACTCCACAGGCTCCTCTTAAATAACTCATTTCCACTGCTCTCACTCTTGAATTGTGTCCTTCCAACAACTTCCAAACTTCACTTCCATACGTTAGAGTTGGTATCACAATACTGTCAAGTAGTAACTTTTTCACTTCCGTGCTCACTTCCCTGTTTCTTATCACTGCTTTCAAGGAACCAGCAACTTTTCTTCCCTGCTGTACCCTTTCAAGCACTTCACCCTCCAAATCTCCATCCTTACTCATCACACTACCCAAGTACTTAAACGTACTCACATTTTCCAATTCCTCACCATCCAACCTCGCTGTACATTCACTGACTTCACCTCTCTCAAAGACCATCACTTTACTCTTCCCTACATTCACCCTTAAATTCTGTTTCTTACACAATCTTCCAAACTCATCCACCAAGCCTTGCAGCTTCCCTTCCTCTTCACTCAAC
Organism: Coenobita brevimanus; assembly: GCF_032717465.1. Lineage (NCBI taxonomy): Eukaryota > Metazoa > Arthropoda > Malacostraca > Decapoda > Coenobitidae > Coenobita > Coenobita brevimanus. The sequence goes on along the minus strand of NC_137024.1, from coordinate 22,127,973 downwards.
AACACAGTATCGTCTGCAAGCAACAGTACAGGGAGTTTGCAAACGCTACCATCTCTCACCAGAGCCACTCCAACATCCACTACCCTACCTCGTACCTCTTTTATTACCCCATCAGTGTACAGATTGAATAACCATGGAGACATGACACATCCCTGTTTCAACCCAACCTTCAACGAGAAAAATTCACTCAGTTCACCATCCACATGCACTGCAGCCTTAGCACCATCATACATACTCTTCACAGCATTCAACAACTTCCCATCTACTCCATATATTCTTAATACTTTCCACAATCCTTGTCTACCCACCCTGTCACTGCTTTCTCCAAATCCATGAAAGCCGCATACAACTTCTTTCCCTTCTATAGAAACTTTTCCACTAAAGATCTAAGAATGAATATCTGATCTACACAACCTCTTTCCTTCCTAAAGCCTCCCTATTCTTCACCAACTAATTCCTCTGTTCTTTCTCTAACTCTGTCAATAAGTATTCTACCATACACTTTTCCTATTATACTAAGAAGACAAATGCCCCTATGATTACCAAACACTTCTTTTTCCCCTATTCCTTTGTGCAAGGAAATAATTATACCTGACTTCCAATCCTCCGGGACTCTACCTTCCTCCCAGGCCAATCTGCACATCTTCCACATCCATTCTACTACTATCTCTCCCCCATGCTTCAACATTTCACCACACACTCCACCAATTCCTGGGGCTTTCCCCAATTTAACTTTCTTCATTGCTTCCACAACTTCTATCCTACTGATTTCTTCCTGTCTTCTCACCTCCCTTCTTCTCCCATCAATTCCCCAGCCACTTATACTCGCATTACTTCCATCCTCTATGTTCAACAATTCATTAAAGTGTTCTCTCCATCTGCTCACTTTTTCTCCCTTCCTCACTAGTAATCTACCATTTTTTATCTTTCACTCCCCTGGTAACTTCACTTCCACCCTGTCTTACTCTCTTCACCTCATTCCAGAACATTTTCTTACAGTCTCTCCACTTTACACTCAAATTCCTTCGAAATTCCTCATCCACTCTCTTCTTACTCTCTCTTACTAATCTTTTCACCTCTCTCTTTCTTTCTAAATATCTCTCTCTCTTCCGCCTCTCAACTTCTTCCACGCCCCTATTTCTCATCCATTCATTGTATGCTTTCTTCTTTTGTGCCACAGCCTGTCTCACCTCTTCATTCCACTACGCTGTTCCTTGCACCCCCCTCCGTCTTCTCTTCGTCCCACACACCACATCACATGCTGCACATATTTCTTCTGTGAATACCTTGCACACACCTTCCATGTCCCCCATCTGCTCCAATTCATATTTGCCCAATCGTTCCTCCACTTCTCTATTATATTCTGCCTTTTTCCCATCCTTTTGTAACCTTTCCACTCTCCTTGCAAATACTCCTCCTTCCCGTCCTTCCCTTCTTCAATTTCTCCATCTTATTTATATCTTTATTCTGGCCACCACCAAATAGTGGTTAGAAAGTCCATTCCCCCAACCTCTATAAGCTCTTGCATTCATTACACATCTTCACATCCTTTCATCTACACACGTACAATCAATCATTGCCTTCCTTTCATTCAGTTCACATCCCACCCTTCTCATCACTCGTCATGTATACCTGTGGATTATTTTGTGCCTGAAGAGGGTATTGGCTATCACCCACCCCCTCCTAGCACAAATGTTCACTAGCGCACTGCCATTCTCATCTATCTCAGCATGCACATCCCACTCACCAACTATTCCATCCACCTTTACATTCCCTACTTTTCCATTCATATCACCGATCAAAAACCCTATCTCATTCCTTCCAACTTTTCCATGCACACTTCCACATTTGTCCAGAACTCTTCTCTCACTCTGCTTACACGATCTTGAGTTGGTGAATACATGCACAGAATCGCACACATTTTTTTTTCCATCTTTCAATCTTACCCACACAATCCTTGACCCAACTGATCCATACTGTCTTATGTTCTTCTTCCATCTTTTACTCACAACTATACAGACTCCTTTTGCCCTCTCATTCTCACCTACTCCTGCACATATACCCCTCCATACTCCCATTCTCTCACACTCTCAACTTTCCATTTAGTTTCGGTTTCTCCACATACATCATCTTTCGCACCCTCAAGCACCTGGACAATCTCTCTCTCTTTCACCTCATCATTTGCACCTCTTACATTCCATGTTGCTATTACCATGTCCTTTGTTCAGTCCTTGGTCGTCATCTTTTGGTCAGTCCTTGTCCGAGGCTTCTTGTTCGTCTTTTTAGTTAGTTGTTTTCCGGGGAGGGACACTATCCCTCCGTCAACCCTTTTAGTCGCCTTGTACGACAAGCAGGGATACTGGCGGAGTATTCTTGAAAACAAAAACTACCACCAGGTGGGGTATAATACAGTATTCTCGGTATTTTCAGACATGTCCTTTAACACTAAATTCTCCACTTTCTTTTCAAGTTCACTGATCCTCATAATCAATGTTTTAGCCAAATCCATGACATTAGTTTCACTATCAAATCCTGGAAAAATGAGTCCCTTGATGGATACATTATCGGCCATGCTTGAGGTTAGTTACAGTACCAAAACAACTGTTACCGAAAATACTACAAACATTGATGTATACTCTCTGCCAATAAATCTTTACATTTTCAGAAGTTAGTATTTACTTACAGTATTTTAAACTTAAAACATGACCAAAGGAGACAGGACAAACATAATTCCTGAAAACTACTTAAGGTTTGCAGCGGTGTCTGGCAAGCAGTCGAGATACATCCGTTCGCTCTTGCTGACAGACAGTAATTTATACACTTCCTGTGTGTGTGTGTGTGTGTTCTAACCTAATTGTTCTTACCTAATTGTATCTTTACAGGAATGAGTCAAGCTCGTACTGTCCCGTGTCTTAAACCATATTTATCGTACATATCCTTAAATTTGTGAATTGTTTTGGCACACACTATTTCATTCGGTAGTGCATTCCATTGATCAATTGCTCTGTTTGGGAAACTGAATTTCCTTACGTCTTTATCACCTCTCTTCTTATGCAGTTTTTTGCAGTGTCCTCTTGCTGATGCTTCTCCATATGTTAAGTAATCATTTATGTCTATTTTCTCCTTTCCTGATATGCACTTATATAGCATTATCATGTCACCTCTTTTCCTTCTCTCCTGTAGTGTTGGTAGATTCAGTTTATTTAGTCTTTCTTCGTAGCTTAGGTCCCTTAAGCTTGGTATCCATCTTGCAGCGGCCCTTTGAACTTTTTCAATCTTGACTATATGCTTTTTGAGATGAGGACTCCAGACTACTGATGTGTGTGTGTGTGTGTGTTCTTACCTAACTGTATCTTTACAGGAATGAGTCAAGCTCATACTGTCCCGTGTCTTAAACCATATTTATTGTACATATCCTTAAATTTGTGAATTGTTTTGGCACACACTATTTCATTCAGCAGTGCATTCCATTGATGAATTGCTCTGTTTACGAAACTGAATTTCCTTACGTCTTTATCACCTCTCTTCTTATGCAGTTTTTTACAATGTCCTCTTGCTGATGCTTCTCCATATGTTAAGTAATCATTTATGTCTATTTTCTCCTTCCTTGATATGCACTTATATAGCATTAGCATGTCACCTCTTTTCCTTCTCTCCTGTAGTGTTGGTAGATTCAGTTTATTTAGTCTTTCCTCGTAGCTTAGGTCCATTAAGCTTGGTATCCATCTTGTAGCGGCCCTTTGAACTTTTTCAATCTTGTCTATATGCATTTTGAGATGAGAACTCCAGACTACTGATGCATATTCCAGGGTTGGTCTAATGAATGATGTTATTATCCTTCTTAGCATGTCTTCATTTATGTATGTGAATGCTATTCTCATATTTGCAAGCAGTGTATACATGTTCCGTACCTTCTCGCTGATGTGGTCAGCCGGAGATAGTCTGTTATTGATAATCACACCTAGGTCTTTCTCTCTTTCTGATGTGTATAGGGTTTTATTTCCTAAATTATAATCCCAATCAGGTCTTTTTCCACTTTTACCAAACTTGATTACATGACACTTGTCCACATTGAATTCCATTTGCCATGTACTACTCCATTCATGAAGTTTATTTAATTCTTCTTGTAGCTCTTTACAAGGGTCTGTGTTAGTAATTCTCCTTTGTATTTTTCCATCATCTGCAAACATATTCAGATAGCTCTCATTTCCAGTGTTACTGTTTATATCATTTATATACACTAAAAACATGATTCGTGCCAGCACTGAACCCTGTGGTACTCCACTAGTCACTTCTTTCCATGATGAGTAGTTTCCTCTTAGTACTGTCCTCATTTCTCTTTTTATGAGAAAGTCTTGCATCCAACAAAACAGTTTGCCTCGAATTCCTCCTTGATGGTACAGTTTCCATAAAAGTCTTTGGTGTGGTACTGTGTCAAAAGCTTTCTTGAAATCTAAATAGATACTGTCCACCCATCCTTCCTTTTCTTGTATTGTGTTTGTTACTCTGTCATAGTAGCAACAGATTAGTAACAAATGATTTTCCTTTTCTGAAACCAAACTGTCTTTCTGTTATCATACTGTGTTCTTCTAGATGATTTACCCAAGCTTTTCTTATAAGTTTTTCTAATACCTTGCTTACAACACTGGTCAGTGATATTGGTCGGTAGTTGAGTGGATCTTGTCTATTTCCTTTCTTGAATAAGGGGACAATATTTGCTTTTTTCCAAATATCAGGTAGTTTACCTTGACTCAAGGATTTCTTGAAAATTAAAAATAATGGTTTACTTAACTCCTTTGCACATTCTCGTAATACCCAACATGAAATTTCATCAGGACCACTTGCTTTTCCTCTGTCTAATCTACTTAACTCCTCCTGTATTACTTTTTCTGCTATTTGTATATCTGGTAGTATGTGTGGACATGCATGTTCCACATAGTCCCTGTCAAAAATTTTTTCTTCTGTAAAAATTAATTGGAAATTCTTATTTAGTGCTTCACAAATATCTTTCTCTTGTGTATAAGTGATTCCCTCATCCGTAAAGGATTGTATTATATCTTTTACTTTGGTTTTGCTTCTGATATAGCTGTAAAACAGCTTTGGTTGATCACTACTTTTATTTATTATATCCTCCTTAAACTGTTTTTGGGCTTCCCTCCTTATTCTTGTATAATCGTTTCTTGCCTGTTTGTAATTATTATATGCCCTTTCACTATTGTGTCTTCTGTATCTATTCCACAACAAATCTCTTCTTTCTTTTGATTTTCTACATTCTGTATTGAACCATTTCTGTATTTTCTTATCTGCTTCTTTGTGCTGTAGGATGTACTTCTGGACTCCTATTTCATAAAATTCACAGAATTTTTTATATACAGCATTTAAATCTTGTCCTCTAAGCTCATTTTCCCAATTAACTTCTAAGAAATACTTCTTTAGGTCTTGATAATTTCCCTTTTTATAGTTTAGGCTCTTTTTGTAACTGTCATTGCTGTTTACTAAGTCATATGCTATCCTGAAGTTATAATTTAGTACTGCATGATCGCTTTTGCCGAGTGGAGGGTGATATATTAAACTGTCAATATCATTTTCTTGCCTAGTAAATATTAGATCTAGCTCTGAAGGTACATCAAGTCCTCTTTTTCTGGTGGTTTCCCTCACATCTTGCGTTAGGAAAAACTCTTGCACAAGATCCAGGAGCTTTAAGGTCCCAACAGCTTTCTTGGCTATTTATATCTAGAGTACTGTATTCCAATTTATATTCGCATTGAAATCCCAAGTTAGTATAATTCTTTCCGATTTCTCTTCCATTTTATGTAGTAATGATCTTAAACTCTGAATTGTACTCTCTGCCAGGTCCTCATATTCATCTCTTTCCCATGTGTTTAATCTGGGTGGCATGTACAAATTGGCTACAATTACTTTACCTTCAGAAGTGTTGATCTCTACTGCAATCAGTTCTACTTGTGATGGTATATCTAGTTTTATTTCACTGACTTTTAGATTTTTCTTAGTTAATATTATAATTCCTCCTCCTTTTTTTTAAATTTCTGTCTCTTCTCCATATATTGTATTCCTCTAAGTTTAGTATGTCATTGGATATCCTTGGTGTTAATTTTGTTTCAGTTAGGCATATTATATGTGGTTCATTTTCTCTGACATAATCATTCATCTCTAGTGATTTAGATACCATTCCATCCACATTTGAGTACATCAACTTTATCATCTTGTTTATATACTTGTCATGACATGGTTCTACTACCTTCCTCCTTTTTATTCCATCCTGTTTGTGTACCACTTTCGTACCTGCAATCCAATTACTTTGTAAAAAAATTTCTTCTTCTCCTCTTCTGATCCTCCCTCATTTTTTGTTTTTGCTTCCTCCCTCTTCTCTTTCAGTAATTCCAGTTCCTCTTGTGTTAGGCATCTCTTTATCCATACATTTTTGAACTCCTCTTTTTCCATAGGATTGTTTGCATTTTTTAGTATCTCTTCCACAGTGTTTACACTCTGGAAAGTCACCTTTAGAGGTCTTGTCTTGCTTTTCTCGTATTTCCCTAACCTTTTGTGTTCCTCTATGTCTTTACTACAGATTTCCTCTGATACTTCTTTCAGTAAGCTCATTACATTTGCCATCTCCTTTTTGTCTCTTGTGATCTTGTTTTTTACTTCTTCCTCTTCTATACCAGTGATTACTATAGATTTGTTTATATCTACAGAATCTCTGACTAACTTTGAATTGTTTTGGATTATTCTTTTCACTTCCTTTTTAATGCTTTTTTCCTCCACCCTTGTTTCTATGTCTTTCTTTACTTTCACCATTTCAGCATACGTGGTTTCCACATCATTTTTGTAGCTTTGCACAGCTTCATTCACCTGTGTTATCTTCTCCTCAATATCACTGCTCTGGTCTATAAGACTGCTTACTTGCCTAATTGTCTCTGTGTCATTTTTGAACTCTTCCATAACACTCTCGTGACTGACTACTGTACTTGCCATTTCACTCATTTTCTTCCTAAGTGTACTCAATTCCACTGTTAGTTCACTGATGGTTGTGTCTTGCTTATTGGCCTCCCTTCCTAGTTTTTCTATTTCTTCATTTTGCAAGTGCATCTGCTTCTTTATTTCATCAATTTCATTTTTGAAAGCCATTTCTAGTTTGTGTACATGTTCAACCAGTCTATTGTGAGTCTCCACTTCAACCAGTTCTTGGTAGAAATCATCATTTTGCTTTTTACCTTTATCCCTTTTCTTTTCCAAAATTGCATTACTAAAGTATGTATCCATTTTGCAATACTAAAAGAACAGAGTATGTACTTACAGAGTATGTACACTTTCCCCATGTTGCTGTAGTCTAAACAAACCTCAGCTGACTCAGCGCATTTTTTCCTCTTGGTTCTCTTTTCTGTTTGAACAAGTCTTGTTTAAACTTATTTTTTTTTTCCTTTTAATAATAAAAAATCATTTAGTCTAACCTGGTACAGAGCTTGACTCATACAAAGATACTAATTTAGATAATGCCACTGGCCGTGATGGTTCGGTATGGAACGCCGATGTTGGACGTCTGCCTTGATTGACTCCCTCTGTGTGTGTGTGTGTGTGTGTGTGTGTGTGTTCTTACCTAATTGTATCTTTACAGGAATGAGTCAAGCTCGTACTGTCCCGTGTCTTAAACCATATTTATCGTACATATCCTTAAATTTGTGAATTGTTTTGGCACACACTATTTCATTCGGTAGTGCATTCCATTGATCAATTGCTCTGTTTGGGAAACTGAATTTCCTTACGTCTTTATCACCTCTCTTCTTATTCAGTTTTTTGCAGTGTCCTCTTGCTGATGCTTCTCCATATGTTAAGTAATCATTTATGTCTATTTTCTCCTTTCCTAATATGCATTTATACAGCATTATCATGTCACATCTTTTCCTTCTCTCCTGTAGTGTTGGTAGATTCAGTTTATTTAGTCTTTCCTCTTAGCTTAGGTCCCTTAAGCTTGGTATCCAACTTGTAGCGGCCCTTTGAACTTTTTCAATCTTGTCTACGTGCTTTTTGAGATGAGGACTCCAGACTACTGATGCATATTCCAGGGTTGGTCTAATGAATGATGTTATTATCCTTCTTAGCATGTCTTCATTTATGTATGTGAATGCTATTCTCATATTTGCAAGCAGTGTATACATGTTCCGTACCTTCTCGCTGATGTGGTCAGCCGGAGATAGTCTGTTATTGATAATCACACCTAGGTCTTTCTCTCTTTCTGATGTATATAGGGTTTTATTTCCTAACTTATAATCCCAATCAGGTCTTTTTCCACTTTTACCAAACTTGATTACATGACACTTGTCCACATTGAATTCCATTTGCCATGTACTACTCCATTCATGAAGTTTATTTAATTCTTCTTGTAGCTCTTTACAAGAGTCTGTGTTAGTAATTCTCCTTTGTATTTTTCCATCATCTGCAAACATATTCAGATAGCTCTCATTTCCAGTGTTACTGTTTATATCATTTATATACACTAAAAACATGATTCGTGCCAGCACTGAACCCTGTGGTACTCCACTAGTCACTTCTTTCCATGATGAGTAGTTTCCTCTTAGTACTGTCCTCATTTCTCTTTTTATGAGAAAGTCTTGCATCCAACAAAACAGTTTGCCTCGAATTCCTCCTTGATGGTACAGTTTCCATAAAAGTCTTTGGTATGGTACTGTGTCAAAAGCTTTCTTGAAATCTAAATAGATACTGTCCACCCATCCTTCCCTTTCCTGTATTGTGTTTGTTACTCTGTCATAGTAGCTCAACAGATTAGTAACACATGATTTTCCTTTTCTGAAACCAAACTGTCTTTCTGTTATCATACTGTGTTCTTCTAGATGATTTACCCAAGCTTTTCTTATAAGTTTTTCTAATACCTTGCTTACAACACTGGTCAGTGATACTGGTCGGTAGTTGAGTGGATTTTGTCTATTTCCTTTCTTGAATAAGGGGACAATATTTGCTTTTTTCCAAATATCAGGTAGTTTACCTTGACTCAAGGATTTCTTGAAAATTAAAAATAATGGTTTTCATAACTCCTTTGCACATTCTCGTAATACCCAACATAAAATTTCATCAGGATCACTTGCTTTTCCTCTGTCTAATCTACTTAACTCCTCCTGTATTACTTTTTCTGCTATTTGTATATCTGGTAGTATGTGTGGACATGCATGTTCCATATAGTCCCTCTTAAAATTTTTTTCTTCTGTAAAAACTAATTGGAAATTCTTATTTAGTGCTTCACAAATATCTTTCTCTTGTGTATAAGTGATTCCCTCGTCCGTAATGGATTGTATTATATCTTTTACTTTAGTTTTGCTTCTGATATAGCTGTAAAACAGCTTTGGTTGATCACTACTTTTATTTATTATATCCTCCTCAAACTGTTTTTGGGCTTCCCTCCTTATTCTTGTATAGTCGTTTCTTCCCTGTTTGTAATTATTGTACGCCCTTTCACTATTGTGTCTTCTGTATCTATTCCACAACAAATCTCTTCTTTCTTTGGATTTTTTACATTCTGTATTGAACCATTTCTGTATTTTCTTATCTGCTTCTTTGTGCTGTGGGATGTACTTCTGGACTCCTTTTTCATATAAATTCACAAAATTTTGTATATACAGCATTTCAATCTTGTCCTCTAAGCTCATTTTCCCAATCAACTTCTAAGAAATACTTCTTTAGGTCTTGATAATTTCCCTTTTTATAGTTTAGCCTCTTTTTGTAACTATCATTGCTGTTTACTATGTCATATGCTATCCTGAAGTTATAGTTTAGTACTGCATGATCGCTTGTGCCGAGTGGAGGGTGATATATTAAACTGTCAATATCATTTTCTTGCCTAGTAAATATTAGATCTAGCACTGAAGGTACATCAAGTCCTCTTTTTCTGGTGGTTTCCCTCACATGTTGCGTTAGGAAAAACTCTTGTACGAGATCCAGGAGCTTTTGGCCCCAACAGCTTTCTTGGCTATTTATATCTAGAGTATTCCAATTTATATTTGTATTGAAGTCCCCAGTTAGTATAATTCTTTCCGATTTCTCTTCCATTTTATGTAGCAATGATCTTACACTCTGAATTGCACTCTCTGCCAGGACCTCATATTCGTCTCTTTCCCATGTGTTTGATCTGGGTGGCATGTACAAATTGGCTACAATTACTTTACCTTCAGATGTGTCGATCTCTACTGCAATCAGTTCTACTTGTGATGGTATATCTAGTTTTATTTCACTGACTTTTAGATTTTTCTTAGTTAATATTATAATTCCTCCTCCTTTTTTTAAATATCTGTCTCTTCTCCATATATTGTATTCCTCTAAGTTTAGTATGTCATTTGATATCCTTGGTATTAATTTTGTTTCAGTTAGGGATAATATTTGTGGTTCATTTTCTCTGACATAATCATTCATCTCTAGTAATTTAGATACCATTCCATCCACATTTGAGTACATCAACTTTATCATCTTGTTTATATACTTGTCATGACATGGTTCTACTACCTTCCTCCTTTTTATTCCATCCTGTTTGTGTACCACTTTCGTACCTGCAATCCAATTACTTTGTAAAAAAAATTTCTTCTTCTCCTCTTCTGATCTTCCCTCATTTTTTGTTTTTGCTTCCTCCCTTTTCTCTTTCAGTAATTCCAGTTCCTCTTGTGTTAGGCATCTTTTTATCCATACATTTTTGAACTCCTCTTTTTCCTTAAGATTCTTTGCTTTTTTAGTATCTCTTCTACCGTGTTTACACTTTGGAAAGTCACCTTTAGAGGTCTTGTCTTGCTTTTCTCGTATTTCCCTAACCTTTTGTGTTCCTCTATGTCTTTACTACAGATTTCCTCTGATACTTCTTTCAGTAAGCTCATTACATTTGCCATCTCCTTTTTGTCTCTTGTGATCTTGTTTTTAACTTCTTCCTCTTCTATACCAGTGATTACTATTGATTTGTTTATCTCTACTGAATCTCTGACTAACTTTGGATTGTTTTGGATTATTCTTTCCACCTCCTTTTTAATGCTTTTTTCCTCCACCCTTGTTTCTATGTGTTTCTTTACTTTCACCATTTCTGCATACGTGGTTTCTACATCAATTTTGTAGCTTTGCACAGCTTCATTTACTTGTGTTATCTTCTCCTCAATATCACTGCTCTGGTCAATAAGACTGCTAACTTGCCTAATTCTCTGTGTCATTTTGGAACTCTTCCATAACACTCTCGTGATTGACTACTGTACTTGCCATTTCACTAATTTTCTTCCTAAGTGTACTCAATTCCACGGTTAGTTCACTGATGGTTGTGTCTTTCTTATTGGCCTCCCTTTCTAGTTTTTCTATTTCTTCCTTTTGCAAGTGCATCTGCTTCTTTATTTCATCAATTTCATTCTTGAAAGCCATTTCTAGTTTTTTTACACGTTCAACCAGTCTATTGTGGGTCTCTACTTCAACCAGTTCTTGATAGAAATCATCATTTTGCTTTTTACCTTTATCCCTTTTCTTTTCCAAATTTGTTTTACTGAAGTATGTATCCATTTTGCAATACTTAAAGTGCAAAGCATATACTTACAATCTCCGTCTTGTTGTAAACAAATCTCTGAGATGACTCAGCGTATTCTTTCGTCTTGGTTCTATTTCCTGTTTTTACAAGTCTTGTTGAAACTTATTATTTTTTTCCTTTTTATAATAAACAATCATTTAATCTAACCTGGTACTGAGCTTGACTCATACAAAGATACTATTTAGGTAATGCCACTGGACGTGATGATTTGATACGAAGCGCCGGTATCACACATCCACCTAGATTGAATCCCTGTGTGTGTGTGTGTGTGTGTGTGTGTGTGCACCTTTTTTTTTTTTTTCTTTCTTTTAGTTGTGATATACAGGAAAAGAGCTATGATCGTGGGGTCCCGTCTCTGTGTCTCAACAAGTAAAACTTTGCTTTGAACGTCTTTGAGTTTTTGGACTGGACGATCTTTTTGTCCAGGTTATTCCACAAAGAAAGACGAGAGGAACGAGTAGTTGCAAGGAGACTGGAAAGGTTACAAGAAGACGAGAAAAAGGCAGAGTATAAGAGAGAAGTGGAGGAACGATTGGGCAAATATGAATTGGAGCAGATGGGAGACGTGGAAGGTGTGTGTAGGATATTTACAGAAGAAATATGTGCAGCATGTGATGTGGTGTGTGGAAGGAAGAGAAGACGGAGGGTGGTGCAAGGAACAACGTGGTGGACTGAAGAGGTGAGACAGGCTGTGGCACAAAAGAAGAAAGCATACAATGAATGGATGAGAAATAGGGGCGTGGAAGAAGTTGAGAGGCGGAAGAGAGTTATATGTAGAAAGAAAGAGAGAGGTGAAAAGATTAGTAAGAGAGAGTAAGAAGAGAGTGGATGAGGAATTTCGAAGGAATTTGAGTGTAAAGTGGAGGGACTGTAAGAAAATGTTCTGGAAAGAGGTGAAAAGAGTAAGACAGGGTGGAAGAGAAGTTGCCAGGGGAGTAAAAGATAAAAATGGTAGATTACTGGTGGAGAAGGGAGAAAAAGTGAGCAGATGGAGAGAACACTTTAAGGAATTGTTGAACATAGAGGATAGAAGTAATGCGAGTATAAGTGGCTGGGGAATGGCTGGGAGAAGGAGGGAGGTGAGAAGACAGGAAGAAATCAGTAGGATAGAAGTTGTGGAAGCAATGAAGAAAGTTAAATCGGGGAAAGCCCCAGGAATTGATGGAGTGTGTGATGAAATGCTGAAGCATGGGGGAGAGATAGTAGTAGAATGGATGTGGAAGATGTGCAGATTGGCCTGGGAGGAAGGTAGAGTCCTGGAGGATTGGAAATCAGGTATAATTATTCCCTTGTACAAAGGAAAAGGGGGAAAAAGAAGTGTGTGGTAATCATAGGGGCATTTGTCTTCTTAGTATAATAGGAAAAGTGTATGGCAGGATACTTATTGACAGAGTTAGAGAAAGAACAGAGAAATTAGTTGGAGAAGAACAGGGAGGCTTTAGGAAGGGAAGAGGTTGTGTAGATCAGATATTCATTCTTAGATCTTTAGTGGAAAAGTTTCTAGAGAAGGGAAAGAAGTTGTATGCAGCTTTCATGGATTTGGAGAAAGCATATGACAGGGTGGATAGACAAGGACTGTGGAAAGTGTTAAGAATATATGGAGTAGATGGGAAGTTTTTGAATGCTGTGAAGAGTATGTACGATGGTGCGAAGGCTGCAGTGCGTCTGGATGGTGAACTAAGTGAATTTTTCTCTTTGAAAGTTGGGTTGAAACAGGGATGTGTCATGTCTCCATGGTTATTCAATCTGTACACTGATGGGGTAATAAAAGAGGTACAAGGTAGGGTAGTGGATGTTGGAGTGGCCCTGGTGAGAGAGGATAGTGTTTGGAAACTCCCAGTACTGTTGTTTGCAGATGATACTGTGTTGTTGAGTGAAGACGAAGGGGAGCTGCAAGGCTTGGTGGATGAGTTTGGGAGAGTGTATAAGAAATGGAATCTAAAGGTGAATGTAGGGAAGAGTAAAGTGATGGTCTTTGAGAGATGTGAAGTCAGTGAATGTACAGCAAGGTTAGATGGTGAGGAATTGGAAAATGTGAGTACTTTTAAGTACTTGGGTAGTGTGATGAGTAAGGATGGAGGTTTGGAGGGTGAAGTGCTTGAAAGGGTACAGCAGGGAAGAGAGGTTGCTGGTTCTTTGAAAGCTGTGATAAGAAACAGGGAAGTGAGCATGGAAGTGAAAAAGTTACTACATGACAGTATTGTGATACCAACTCTAACATATGGAAGTGAAGCTTGGACGTTGTTGGAAGGACACAAGTCAAGAGTGAGAGCAGTGGAAATGAGTTATTTAAGAGGAGCCTGAGGAGTCACATGGAGAGACAGGCTGACGAATGAGGATATAAAAGAGCGTTGTGGTGTGGATGTGGATGTGATAGGAAGCGTTATGAGGAACACACTGAGGTGGTTTGGCCATGTGGAGAGGATGGAGGGTGAAAGACTGATGAAGAGAGTGTATGAGTGTATGTAAGTGAGGTGGAGGGGGGAAGAGGGAGGGGGAGGCCGAGGATGAGATGGAGGGATGAGGTGGAGAGGTATATGAGAGAGGGGGGTGTGAGTTGGGAGCAGGGCAGTGAAATGGCGGGGGACAGGGCGACTTGGAGGCGATTTGTTTGTGGCCACCCTAAACGGGAGTGAGGCGTCTGGCAATAGATAGAATAGATAGATAGATTATTCCACAGGTCAATGCATGTATTTGGAAAACTGTATTTCTTAATGTCCTTCAAGCAAGTTGGCTTTTTCAATTTCTTTCCATGTCCTCTTCTTCTTCTTCTTCTTCTTTTTTTTTTTTTTCTTTTTTTTAATGCGAGGAAGAAGGAACCAAAGGCCAAGAGCCCGCAGTCACAGTTCCCTCCAAGAGAAAAACAAAATACAATAGAGAGCCAAATTCAAGATTTGATCATTTTGAGATGCCTGGACACACTGCGTTTGAAAGACTGGAGATCATAGGCAGCAGGAAATACAGACAGAGGGAGACAGTTCCAGAGTTGACCTGTTGCATAAATGGAAGACTGGGAGTAATGGTTAACTCTTCCATTAGAGAGCTGGACAGAAAAGGGATGAGAGTTTGCTGCCAGACGGGTGCTATGCGCCCGTCGCAGAGGTGGAGGAATGCAAGCAGACAGTTCAAAGGAGCAGTGACCATTAAAGTAGCGATAGAAAAGAGATAAAGATGCAACAGTGCGGCGAAGAGACAGAGGTTGAAGGGAGTTAGTAAGAGGAGGAGGGTTAATGAGATGAAAAGCCTTTGACTCCACCCTATTGAGAAGAGCTGTATGTGGGGAGCCTCCCCACACATGAGAGTTGTACTCCACACAGGGGCAGATAAAACCCCTGAATAGAGTCAAGAATTGTGCAGGGGAAAGAAAGAGCGGAGTCGGCTTAGCACACCCAATCTCTTGGAAGCAGATTTTACAAGAGATGTAATATGATCTTTCCAAGATAAGTCCCGAGTAAATGAAACCCCAAGCATGTTCAAGGATGATGCAGGATTAAGGTGAATATTATTAAACATTAATGGGTATACCTATGGAAGATTTTGTCGGGTTGATAGGTGTAAGAACTGAGTCTTAGATGCATTAAAAACAACCATATTATTTTCACCCCAGTCAGAGATACGAGCTAAGTCAGACATTAGTTGGCCATAGCCTCATCCCTTGTTTGTTGAAGTACCTGTTGAGATGGGCATTGCGAGAACCGAATGGAAAGGTGAAGGGTGGAGTCATCAGCATATGAGTGGATAGGGTTAGATGTACAGCTTAGAAGATCACTGATGAATAAAAGGAAGAGAGTTGGTGATAGGACAGATCCCTGAGGAAAACCACTGTTGATAGATCTAGGAGAAGAACGATGGCCGTCTACAACAGCGGCTATAGAACGACCAGAAAGGAAGCTAGCGATGAAGGCACAGATAGAAGGATAGAAACCGTAGGAGGGCAGTTTGAAAATGAAAGATTTATGCTAGACTCGATTGAAAGCCTTTGAGATGACAAGTGCAATGGCAAAGCTTTCGCCAAATTCCCGAAAGGAGGATGACCAGGAGTCTGAAAGGTAGGTGAGATGATCGCCAGTGGAGTGTCCCTGACGGAACCCATACTGACGATCGGAAAGAAGGTTGTGATAGGAAAGATGCCTTAAAATTTTTCTATTGAGAGTTGACTTGAAAACTTTTGAAATACAGGACGTTAAACCAATTGGACGATAGTTGGAGGGTTGGGAGTGGTTACCCTTCTTTGGGACTGGCTGAATGAGAGCAAACTTCCAGCAAGAAGGAAAGGTACAAGTTGACAGACAAAGGCGAAAGAATTTGCCTAGGCAGGGAGTAAGCACAGAAGCACAGTTCTTGAGAACAACAGGACGGACCCCATCAGGCCCATATGCCTTGTTGGTACTGAGGCCAGTGATGGCAGAAAATACATCAACTGAAGAAATTTTAATGTCAGCCATGAGGAAGTCAGAGGGGGGAAGTAATGGAGGAACAGCAGTGGAATCGGCTAAGGTGGAATTGGAGGAGAAAGTCTGTGCGAAGAGATCTGTTTTATCAGTAGAAGAAATAGCTACAGAATCATCAGAGTAGAAAAGAAGAGGGAAGGATGATGAGGTAAAGTTGTTAGAAAGATTTTTGGCAAGGTGCCAGAAGGAGCGGGAAGAATTCGAGTTGGAGAATTGAGAGCATTTAGTATGGATGAAATTATTTTTAGTAGAGCGAAGAACAGACTTAGCACAATTCCGGGCAGAAACGTAAAGATGATGTGATTCAGGGGTGGGTTGGCTCCGGTACCTTTTGTAGGCCCTCTCCTTGTTGCGGACAGCATTAGAACAAGCGTGATTAAACCAAGGCTTTCTTGCGTTAGTCAAAGGATATGAGAAAAACAGATCTTCTCTGTCGATTTCGTCTACTTCCATCATAGCTCTAAGCACTGCAACCATGTCGCCCCTCTCTCTTCTTTCTTCTAAGGAAGGCAGACTCAGCTTTTCTAGTCTTTCATTGTATGATACATCTGTCAGGCTAGGGACCAACTTGGTTGCTGTTCTCTGTACTCTCACAATCTTGTTTATAGCTTTTTATTGGAGGAACAAACCATTACTGCATATTCCAATTTGGGGCAGATCACAGCCACTACCAATTTTTTCATCATCTCCACATGCATGTATTGAATGCCGCCCTTATGTTTGTTAAGAGCTTATATGTCCTCTAACAATCTTGTCAATGTGTTTTTTTGGGTGACAAATTATCTGGACCAACACTCCCAGGTCCTTCTCTTGCTTTTGTGATTGGTTCATTACTCATCAAATAATTCAGTGATGGCCTCTTGGTACTTTTAACCATTTCCAGTATTTTACATTTTTTTGCATTATATTTCATTTCCCATATCCGGCTCCCGTCATAAATCCTATCCAGATCTTCCTGCAACATTTTACAATCGTCTTCAACTCTACTTTCCTCATGATCTTTGCATCATCTGCAAACAGACTTGCATAACTGTCCATTCCATCCACCGTATCATTTATGTAAATCAGGAACATTATGGGAGATAGCACCGAGCCCTGCGGGACTCCTGACACCCTGTCCTTTATTACTGTCCTCATCTGTCTGTCTCTAATGAAGTTGCTCATCCACACCAAGCTTTTCCCCTTCGCTCCTCCTATGTGCTCCAATTTCCACATTAGTCACTTTTGGGGTACCTTGTCAAAGGCTATCGTCAGATCTAAATACATACAATCCACCCAACTATATTTCTCCTGCAGCATGTCAATCGCCCTTGAGTAGAAGCTCGGCAAAACAGACACGACCACCTAGTTCTGAATCAAAACTGACTTCCTGCCAATATGTTCATCTCCTCCAGATATTTTATCCATCTGTCTTTAAGGATTCTCTCGCATTTGTGACCATGCTGGTCAGGGACACTGGTCTATAATTCAGGGGTTCTAACTTATTCCCTCCCTTGTAAACTGGTACCACACTGGCCCTCTTCCATTCCCACAGCACTTTCCCTTCTTCCAAAGAACACACAATCCTTATATCTGAGTTTCCAGTAATTTATACACTTCCTGCACTTCTACTTTTATATCTTTTAACACTACATTTCTAGTGAAAATCGATTGGAAGCATTTGCTCACTATTTCAGCTTGCATTACCACATCTTTATAGACCTTACCTTCTCCTTGCAGCTTATTAATTCATTCTTTTTGTTTCAATTTGCCATTAACAAACCTATAAAAAAAAATTAGTTTCTTCCTTACATCTGTCAATTATACCTTTTTCAAAGTTTCTTTTTTCCTCTCTATGTATTCTTGCATATTCATTTCTAGTTCTTTTATATTCTTCCTTTGTTGTTACCTTTCTCCATTTGTTCCATGCTGCATCCCTTCTTTTCTTTGCTATCATACACCTTTTAGTGTGTGTATTTACCTATTTGTAGTATACAGGAATTGAGCAATGCTCGTGTTGTCCTGTCTCCACATCCACATTTATCTAGTCTACTTTTACACACATGAATGTTTTTCTCCTGCACCACCTCTTCATCTAAGTCCTTCCAAATATTTATGTATTTACCTAATACACCTAATTGTGATATACACGAAATGTGCTATGCTTGTGGGTTCCCATCGCTGTTTCTCAGTAAGTCAAATTTAACTTT
The DNA here is from genome assembly GCF_032717465.1 of Coenobita brevimanus. Taxonomy (NCBI): domain Eukaryota; kingdom Metazoa; phylum Arthropoda; class Malacostraca; order Decapoda; family Coenobitidae; genus Coenobita; species Coenobita brevimanus. The sequence goes on along the minus strand of NC_137024.1, from coordinate 22,109,755 downwards.
AAACTCATTTAAGTTTTTAGACTGGACGATCTCTTTGTCCAGGCTATTCCACAGGATTATACTTCTATAAGGAAAGCTATATTTCTTGATATCCTTTAAGTAACCTGACTTCTTCAATTTCATTCTGTGTCCTCTTGTTGCTCACTTATCCCATACAAACAGATCTTCTCGGTCAATTTTATCTACTCCTATCATGGTCCTGAACACTGCAATCATGTCTCCCCTCTTTCCCCTTTCCTCTAAGGAAGGCAAATCCAGCTTTTCCAGCCTCTCTCTGTATGACAGATCTGCCAGACTGGGAACCATCTTGGCTGCTTTTCTATATGTTTTCTCTCAATCTTGTTTATATCTTTCTTTTTGTGTGGGGACCAAACTACCGCTGCATATTCTAACCTGGGGCGGATCATGGCCGCTATCAATTTTTTCATCATCTCCTCATCCATATAATGAAATGCTACTCTTCTGTTAGTCGAGTTCACATGTCTCTCTAACTATCTTGTTAATATGTTTTTCAGGTGATAATCTATCTTGGACCAGCACTCCCAAATCTTTCTCTTCTCTTGTTTTTGTGATTAATTCATTACCCTACAAATAATTCAGTGATGGCCTCTTGGTACTTTTACCCATTTCCTATACAGTATTTTACATTTCTTTGTGTTAAATTTCATTTCCCACATCCGGTTCCAATCATGTATCCTATCCAGATCCTCCTGCAGCATTTTACAATCCTCCTCAACTTCAACCTTCCTCAAGATCTTTACATCATCAGCAAACAGACTTGCATAACTGTTCACTCCATCTATCATATCATTTACGTAAATCAGGAACATTACTGGCGCCAACACCGAGCCTTGAGGGACTCCACTTGTTACTTCCCTTTATCCAGACATCCTATCCTTTATTACTGTCCTCATTTGTCTGTCTCCCAAAAAGTCTCTCATCCATTCCAGGAGTTTCCCCTTCAGTCCTCCTATATACTCTAGTTTCCACATTAGTCTCTTATGAGGTACCTTGTCGAAGGCCTTCTCTATGTCTAAGAACACACAATCCACCCAACCATCTCTCTCCTGTACAACGTCAATCGCTCTTGAGTAAAAGCTCAACAAGTTCGAAATACATGACCTTCCACTTCTGAATCCAAACTGACATTCAGTCAAAATATTCATCTCTTCTAGATGTTTTATCCATCTGTCTTTCAGGATTCTCTCACACAATTTTGCGACCATGCTGGTTAGAGACACTGGTCTATAATTCAGGGGTTCTTCCCTGTTTTCTCCCTTATAAACTGGTACCACATTTGCCCTCTTCCATTCTTGTGGCACTTTCCCCTCTTCCAGAGAACACACAATTAACTGTGAATTTTATCCGCCAGTTGTTCTCTGCACTCCTTCTGTACCTAATTAGAAATTCCATCAGGTCCTGGGGCTTTCCTTACATCTTGAGTTTTCAGTAATTTATACACTTCTATATCTTTTATCACCAGTACATTCCTAATCACTCCCTCCCTTTCCACAAACTCCTTTTCATTAGTGAAAACTGATTGGAAACATTTGTTTATTATTTCAGCTTGTACTGCCGCATCTTTATAGACCTCTCCTTCTACTTTCAGTTTGGTGATTCCTTCCTTTTGTCTAAGTTTGCCATTAACAAATCTGTAAAACAGTTTGGGTTCATTCTTGCATCTGTCTATTATACCTTTTCCAAAATTCCTTTCTTCTTCTCTACATATTTTTGTGTATTCATTTCTAGTTCTTTTATATTCTTCCTTTGTTCTGTTGCTACCTCTCTTTCTCCAGTTGTTCCACGCCTTATCTCACTCTTTATTTTGCTATCATACACCTTCTATTAAACCACTCCTTTTTCCTGTTTTTTTCCCCCTTACTCTTGGTACAAATTTTTCCACTCCCAAATTACAAACGTCTAGAAAGATATCTCACTTCCTCTCTATCTCTCTTGTTTCTCTGAATTTTTTCCAATCCGCATTTTCAAAAAATTTTCTCAGTCCTGTAAAATTTGCTTTCCCAAAGTTGTATCTTCCCTGCCTATAAAGCTCGTCTCTTGGCTCGATGTTCCCTATTATCATCTGGAACTCAATGACACATGATCACTTTTTCCTATATGACAGAAATATTTCAATGATTCTACTACATCGGGTTCTTTGGTAAACAGCAAGTCTAACCTTGCTGGTGTGTCCTCACCTTGGAACCGTGTCTCTTCTTTGACCCATTGCGTCATCACATTATTCATTATTATATTTAATAATATAGTGCCCCACAAATCTTCGCTGCCTCCTGAGTCCCATTCCTGCCAGTTCACCTCTTTACAGTTAAAGTCACCCACCAAAATTATATTGTTGCTTTTCTCAATTATTTTTTGTAAATAACTAGCCATATCTGACAACATCTCCTGGTATTTGTCATCATTCCATGCTCTCGTCTTAGGGGGAACATACACGACCTCCGTATCTCTCTTGCCATTCTCTCCAGTTTCTAATTTCATATATATCACTTCAGGCCTGGCTTCGCCCATTTCCACGGTATCTACATTTATGCTGTTCTTCATTGCTATCATCACACCTCCCGTTTTTTCTTTTCTGTCTCTTCTCCACAGTTTCTATTTACCATCTCCCAAATGAACATCAATATCTTCTCTTAACTTGGTCTCTACAAAGCACATGACATCAGGTTCATCTTTCTTCATGAAATGGTTAATTTCAAGCCTTGCCGATATTAAACCATCAACATTAGTGTATACCACCTCCAAATTATTTTTGATGTTTTTTATACCCTCTTCTCTCCTTCCCTCCGTTGGTACCACTTCCTCAATTTCTGATCTTTCATAGCCATCCCACTTAGTTTCCTTCATTTCTATTTCCTCACATACCACTTCCTTACTTTCATATCCATCACTCTCCAAATAAAAGTTTTACATTCTTCCTCTGTCCTCTTATCATTTTTTTCCTTTACTTGTCCCCTCAATGATTTTAAAACTTCTCTTTCTTCTTCATTCAAATCTTTTCTTATAATAATATTTTCCATCCTTGCCTCTTTGCTTAGTTTCCAGGTCACTTTAGGTATATCATTTACTACACTTTCTGATGACAACTTGACTCTGATTGGTCTTGTTTCCCTTTTCTTATAAGGCCCTATCCTCCTTACTTCCTCAATTTCTTTTTCCCGCTTGTCTCCTTCGGGATCAATCTTACCTAATATTTTTCTCACCAGGTTCGTGTTTCTCTCGAGTCTCACGGATCTAACCTTTTCTTCTTCCTGCCTGTTTCCAACTATTACCACACATCTGTTCCTTTCTACAGTTTCTCTCACTATTTTCTCTTTTTTCTTCAGTATCATTTTTTCTTGTTCAATTCCCTTTCTTCTTGAATGATTTCTCTTAAGCTGACCACTTCTTTCTGTTCTTCTTCTACATGTGCCCACTTTGCCTTATGCTCTTCTAATACACTAATCACCTTCTTCGCTTTATTACTACTCTCTTCTAGTTTTCTCCTCAATTCGATATTTTCACATTTCAAATTCCTCATCTCCTCGTTCGGCGTCTCATTGGACTGGATCAGACTCTGTATACTAATCTCGGTATTTTCAGACATGTCCTTTAACACTAAATTCTCCACTTTCTTTTCATGTTCACTAATCCTCATAATCAATGTTTTAACCAAATCCATGACATTAGTATTACTATCAAATCCTGGAAATTCGAGTCCCTCAATATTTACATTATCAGCCATGTTTGAGATTGGTTACAGTACCAAAAACAGCTGTTACCAAAAATACTACAAACATTCATGTATACTCTCTGCCAATAAATCTTTACATTTTTGGTAGTCTATATTAACTTACAGTATTTTAAACTTAAAACAAGACCATAGGAGACAGGACAAACATAATTCCTGAAAATTACTTAAGGTTTGCAGCGGTGGCTGGGAGCAGTTGAGATACGTCCGTTCGCTCTGGCTGACAGTGTGTGTGTGTGTGTGTGTGAGGAGAGGGAGAGAGAGAAAGTGGGCAGGTGATCGAGTGTAAGCAGAACATTTCACATACCATAATTTTGGCCATGTTGACTAATGAACACATCTTTTAACAAAATCCTACAAGCACACTTTTATGTCTTCAAAATGGGTGAGCATTCATCTCTGACAGGGAACTTTGCAGAAGGATGGCCATGTATAGGGGAAGACTTGGGATTTTCTTGCACAAACTCCCCCACTCCCACCCTGCATATATAAAGGATTGTTGGGTAATCTTCCTGTGAAAAATGTATTTAGTGCAAATCATGTCCATGTAAACAGGGAGTTTACTGTGATGTATTTTTATTTTATTTTGTTTATTTAATTTTATTTATCACCCACCTTTACCAAGGCAGAGCGATAATATTTTTGCCCAGTTCTGTGTGTGTGTGTGTGTGTGTGTGTGTGTGTGTGTGTGTGTGTGTTTTCCCATTTTATCTCATGAACGGCTTGAGCTATCAACATGAAACCTTCAGGGTATCAAAATGTGGCCAAAATCTTGTCCGAGTTAAAAAATGGGGACTCTGGGTCAAGGCCAAGGTCACCAAAAGAGCTGCCAAAGATCAACCAGTTTTTATCAGCTGCTTTTACCACCATTATATCTCATGAACAGCTTCAGCTGTCAACATGAAACCTTCAGGGTATCAAGATATGGCCAAAATCTTGGACAAATTCGAAAATGGGCAGTCGGGGTCAAGATCACGGTCACCAAAATGGCTGTCAAAAGTCAACTAGTTTTTATTAGCTGCCTTTAGCACCATTATTTCTCAACAACAGATTAAGCTATCAACAAGAAATCTTCAGGGTATCAAGATATGGTCAAAATCTTGGATGAGTTAAAAAATGGGCAGTCAGGGTCAAGGTCAAGGTCAGTAAAATGGCTGCCAAAGGCCAACTAGATTTTATCAGCCGCCTTTAGCACCTTTATATCTCATGACCGGCCTGAGCTATCAACGTGAAACCTTCAGGGTATCAAGATACTGTATAGCCAAAATCTTCCCCATCTTCCCAGGGGGGCAGCCTCTGTCTGGGACCCTCTGGAGGGGCACTGCTCCCAATCAACCCCCCAGGGGGGGTGCAGCACCCCCCAGGTGGGGCACTGCTCCTTGCCCTCCCACCCTGGGGGGGCCACACTTGTAACTTGGCCAACAGCATATTCTGGCGGGCGATTAGCAATCGGCTCCTAAATGGTTTTCTTTCATTTATTTATTTATTTATTTTTTTGTTAACTGGTGTCTATAACTTCTGTTCTTACTCTAAGTCTACAATTACCCCAAAACATAATCAAGACACATCTGATAGATACAAAACACTCAATAACTGGCAGCCAAATAACACAGCAGGTCACACTAAAAACCTCACACCATTGTAAATATGGAGAGAATGGAAAGGATGGCTTCACTAGAAAAATCACATCATCAGAAATAAGGAGATAAGAAAAGGTGACTGCACTAGTGTCTACCACCTCATCATTCACTGTTCTCTTTGAAGAGTGGAGGAGACATCAACATCCTTTGGGGGAAGGTTTTCATGTCAATAAAACAAGAGGGAATACACCCTCCTCTCAGCTCTCAAAGTCTGAGATCATTCTTCACATCAGCATTTCTTATGTCTGGGTAATGTAATTTGTTAATTAATACCCCATTCTAAGGGTACCTTCAAAGAAGAGGCAGTGAACAACTTGTGCACTTATGCAACTGAATGACAGTTATAGAACACAATGATTTAATTACAGTATATACCAGCTCCATACCTGTTGCCGCTGCTGCCTCGGTGCCTTCCTCACTGACTTCAATGAGGGCCTTATGAATGATGTGGGATACAAACAAGTCCTTGCCACCTGATATCCCTGACAGATCACACAGGGATTCATCAAACAAGTTCCTCATCCTCATCTGAAGAAAACAGTAATGTCATTTCAAAAACTTCCCCTGATTAAGATGTTGTGAAAGATATGAGGAAAGCTTAATCAGCCAGCTAGATCCAACAATCTCCATAAGACCAGGGATGCACGAGTGGGCACCATTGCAACGCTGACAAAATCAGAGAGGTGAGTTTTCATTATAATTTGCTATGCAGTACTTGAAAGCAAACTGCCCCTAAAGTATCTAAAACATTATGGATTGGGTAGCTGAAGTCAGGTTCCACTCCTCTTATCAGTGGGTAGTTCAACTGAGTCAAAAGGGTGGCAAAATCTTCATTCTTTTCATAACACCAAATTCTAGACATGAGGTGGCCTTCGTTGTTGTTACTGTAATCCCAGGGTTATCTGGATGTAAACTTAATTAATCACATGAAACTGGCCACATTATTGAAGTTATGTTGTGGTGATGTAGTGCATGGGCTGCACGTTTTGTATTGTTGGGGACTGTGCTGTAGATAGTGTGGACAAAGATGATTGCTTCATGTTATATCTGAGGCGCAGAACCCGCCAAGCGTCACCACTGCCATTTTGTATCACCATATGCTCAGATCATCCCTATATCCGTAGAGCTAACAGAGGGTCGGTTATGCAAATGTTAACTATCTACCTATCTATCTATTGCCAGATGCCTCAATCCCATAAGGGGTAGCCACAAACAAATCGCTTCCATGTCGCTCTGTCCCCCGCCATTTCACTGCCCTGCTCCCAGCTCACATCCCCCTCTCTCATATACCTGTCCACTCCATCCCTCCATCTCATCCTTGGTCTTCCCCTCCATCTCCCTCCCTCCATCTCACTCACATACACTCTCCTCATCAGTCTCTCACTATCCATCCTCTCCACGTGGCCAAATCACTTCAATGTGTTTCTCCTAACACTTCCTATCACATTCACATCCTTTGAAACAGCAACCTTTCTTCTTTGTTGTACCCTTTCAAGCACTTCACCCTCTAAACTTCCATCTTTAATCATCACACTATCCAAGTACTTAAGCATACTCACATTTTCCATTTCCTCTTCATCCAACCTCACTGAACATTCAGTGACTTCATTTCTCTCGAAAACCATGACTTTACTCTTCCCTACATTTACCTTTAGATTCCATTTCCTACATACTTTCCCCAACTCATTCACCAAGCCTTGCAGCTCCCTTACTTCTTCACTTAGCAATGCTGTATCACCTGCAAACAACAGTACAGGGAGTTTCCACACTCTGCCCTCTCTCATTAGGGCTGCTCCAACATCCATTGCCATACCTTGTATCTCTTCTATAACCCCATCCATATACAAACTGAACAATCACGGAGACATGACACATCCCTGTTCAATCCAACATTCAAACAGAAAAATTCACTCAGTTCATTGCCCACACACACTGCAGCCGTAGCACCCTCATACACACTCTTCACGGCATTCAACAACTTCCCATTTACTCCAAATAATCTTAATACTTTCCACAATCCTTGTCAATCCACCCTGTCATATGCTTTCTCCAAATCCATGAAGGTGTATACAACTTCTTTTCTAGAAACTTTTCAACTAAAGACATAAGAATGAACATCTGATCTACACAACCTCTTCCCTTCCTAAAACCTCCCCGTTCTTCTCCAACTAATTCCTCTGTTATGACCCAATCCAACGGACTTTACCTTCCTCCCAGGTCAATCTGTACATCTCCCACATCCATTCTACTACTGTCTCTCCCCCATGCATCAGCATTACATCATACAGTCCATCAATTTCAGGGGCTTTCTCCATTCTGACTTTCTTCATTGCTTCCATAACTTCCATCCTACTGATTTCTTCCTCTCTTTTCACATCCCTCCTTCTCCCAGCCATTCCCCAGCCACTTATACTCACATTACTTTCATTATCTATGTTCAACAATTCCTTAAATGTTCTCTCCATCTGCTCACTTTTTTTTTCCCTTCTCCACTAGCAAGCTGCCATTTTTATCTTTTACTCCCCGACTAGCTTCTTTAACACCATGTCTAAATCTCTTTATCTCTTTCCAGAACATTTTCTTATATTCCCTCCACTTAACATCCAAATTCTTTCCTAATTCCTAATCCACTCTTTCTTACTAATCTTTTCACCTCTCTCTTCCTCCCTACATATCTCTTCTGTCTCTCAACTTCCTCCACACCCCTGTTTCTCATCAACTCACTATATGCTTTCTTCTTTTGTGCCAAAGCCTGTCTTACCTCATCATTCAATCATGATGTTCTTCCACCCCCTTTTGTCTTCACTCCACACAGCACCTCACATGCTGCACATATTTCTTCTGCGAACATCTTGCACACATCTTCCACGTCCCCCATCTGCCCCTAATCATATGTACCCAATCGCTCCTCCACTTCTTATATTCTGTCTTTTTTCCATCATCCCGTAACCTTTCCACCCTCCTTGTAAGAATTACTTTCTCCTGTCCTTCCCTTCCTCTATTCCTCCACTTCATTTCAACCTTGACTTTCAACATCACCAAGTGATAGTCAGATCGTCCACTTTCTCAACCTCTATATGCTCTTGCATCCATTACATACCTTCTCATTCTATCATCTACACACATATAATCACTGCCTTCCGTTCATTCAGTTCACCACCCCCCTTTCTTATCACTCGCCACATATACCCGTGGATCATTTTGTGTCTGAAGAGGGTACTGGCTATCACAACCCCTCCTGGCACAAATGTACACTAGAACACTCTCATTTTCATCCACTTCCGCAGGCACACCCCCCTCACCAACTACTACATCCACCTTCACATTCCCTACTTTGCCATTCAGATCTCCAATCAAAAACACTCTCATTGCTTTCAAACTTTTCCATGCATGCTCCCACATTGTCCAGAACTCTTCTTTCACTCTGCTTGCATAATCTTGCATTGGCACATACACACACACAATCACCCACATTTGTAGTCCAACTTTCAATCTTACCCACACAATTCTTGAGCCAACTGATCCATATTCTCTTATATTCTCCTTCCATTTCTTGCACACAACAATACACATGCCTTCTTTTGCCCACTCATTCTCACCCACTCCTGTGCATATGCCCCATCCATTCTCCCTCTCTCACACTTCCACCTCTCCATTAAGTTTCAGTTAGTCCATGTGCATCCACTTCTGCACCTTCGAGCACTTGAACAATCTCTCTCACCTCATCATTTGCACCCCTTACATTCCATGTCACAATCCATACCATGTCCTTTGTTCAGTCCTTAGTTGTCACCTGTTGGTCAGTCCTAGTCCGAGGCTTCTTGTTCGTAGTTTTAGTTAGCTGTTTTCCAGGGAGGTGCACTAACCCTCCGCCAACCCACTTGTTGTCATGTAGGGAACAAGAGTTGGTTAGTTATAAGGTTACCACCCAGCGTTGTAAATGGTTTCCTGGTTTACAGGAAATCATTTGGCTTACCACTCAATGTACAGCTGCCCTAAAAACATAGTACTGCTACACTAAGTGGATGGATGATGGGCGCCCCCATCTGCCACAAAGTGTTCACATGATCCAAATTCTTAATCTGTACAGCTACTTTTTTCCTAAGTGCAGGGCATGTGATGGGTCTAGCAGCTTTGAACATGAACAGGGTTATCCGTCCATGTCAGATGAGTGGAAACTGGTGGCTGTATTACCTGGATACTCTCACACAAAAATATGTCGAATAATTTACCTCTATATCTGTTTATTCCATCGATAATGAGCGCTTCAAAGTGAAAAGGACACATTATGTAGTTAAATGGGTCAATAAGACCATGGAAATAGAGTTAGGAAGGTGAGTGAGTGAAAAAATGCATAAACAGGATATAAGCATGTAAGAAATAATAATAAGTCAATAAATAAGTGATTGGGGGGAAAAAAAAAAAAAAAAAAAAAAAAAAAAAAGCACATGTAAACAGATACCCCAAAACTGGGCGACTACTCTGACCCATCAGTGAGTATTATTAAAATTTTGATATTACATGCGGCCCCCACTTTACGAACAGGTTACAATCCTCATAAACTATTTGATAAGCGATTTTTCGTTGTGCGAATCCATTGTAATATAGGTTAAATGGAGTTTGGTTCCAGGATGCCGATTTTCCCCCCATCCACCTATAATAACCCTTTTTTTTTTTGCTCAATCTGAATCAATACAGTATTTGTGTACTTTATGACTCCCTAACCCTTAACCTGCAACTACATCTATGATTTAACATGCAACTGGCCCATAAAAAACATAAGTAATGCTTTAACTGAGTTTTATTTTCTGGATGGCATGATGACAAAATAAATGTTGCACATGTGGCAGTGAGGTACACTACTGTTTTGGATCGTAGGGCGGGAGTAAATGGTGTGAGTTTCCTCTGTTAGCGGCGCTGTGGTGGAATCAGCTGACTGAGAGAGAGCTCAGTTTAAAATTGCCCACAGAAACTATTCATTAAAACGAATTTTGGCATTCGTTACGGGAGCGAAGGGTAGTAAAACGCAATCTTCGTCAAAGCAAGATTTTCGTTGAGTGATAGTTCATAAAGTGTGGGTCACCTGTATTAAGAAATTATTGAGATAGTAATCCTTGCATCCTAGCAACATAACATTTAAATATACCGTGGGGGACAGGGCGACTTGGAGGCGATTTGTTTGTGGACACCCCAAACGGGATTGAGGCATCTGGAAATAGATAGATAGATAGAGATAGATCAAAACCAACTTAGCAGCTTGCTTGGTTGTTGAGACACTGTATTTTGAAAGACGCAAAACTTTGACTGTGATTTTCTCTGCTTCTTATTTATGGCGCTTAGAGAGTTCTACAACTTGGTGCCTCATTTTATGTTGCTACTGTAGCAGGGAAAGGTGATGGCTGCACAGTAATCTGGCAAAGTGTGCGCAGTCTCTCTGGAGACAGCAGATTCTGAAGGATGGATGTGTGGTGGTGGTTCATGGGGAATGTTGTTTGGCTGAAGGTTTTGGAGAGCTGTGATGGTTGTGCTTAACCCTCTCACGGTTTTCATACATGTTTGACGCATATGATCTACCTCATAGTTTTCATACACATTTAGATGCATATAAACCAGTGGATGAAAAACACAAGAAAGAAAAGACGTATGATCTGTTTTCATGCACATAATAGGCTTTTATGTCTAGCAATGGTGTACCAATCTGTAAATATGGGTCTCGCTGGTGCTAGTTGCAAGTGATCATCTTTTACTTTTTGTGGCTAATACAGTATATTACAATAAGTCTCACTTTGACTGTGACCAGAAAATAGTACTATAGCAAATTTTCATGTGCTCTATACACTGTATCAAGAGAAATGTGATAATACTTTGTAATGCAAAGTACGTAAAACAGAACAGGGTTGTATTTAATATATAAATTTTATTTCCTCAAACAGTGGTGTGGATGAGAAACAGGGGCGTGGAGGAAGTTCAGAGACGGAAGAGAGAGTTATATCTAGAGAGGAGGAGAGAGGTGAAAAGATTAGTAAAAGAGAGTAAGAAGAGAGTGGATGAGGAATTTGGAAGAAATTTGAGTGTAAAGTGCAGGGAATGTAGGTAAATGTTCTGGAAAGAGCTAAAGAGAGTTAAACAGGGTGATAAAGAAGTAAGTCGGGGAGTGAAAGATAAAAATGGCAGCTTGCAAGTGGAGAAGGGAGAAAAGGTAAGCAGATGAAGACAACACTTTAAGGAACTGCTGAACATAAGAGAATGAAAGCAATGCAAGTATAGGTGGCTGGGGAATGGGTGGGAGAAGGAGGGAGGTGAGAAGAGAGGAAGAAATCGGTAGGATGGAAGTAATGGAAGCAATGAAGAAAGTGAAAATGGGGAAAGCCCCAGGCATTGATGGTGTGTGAGATGAAGTGCTGAAACATGGGGAAGAGATAGTAGTACAATGGATATGGAAGATGTGCAGGTCGGCCTGGGAGGAAGGTAGAGTCCCAGAGGATTGGAAGTCAGGTATAATTATTATTCCTGTGGAAAGAGAATCGACAGGGTGCCAAAGAAGTTTGTTGGGGAGTGAAAGATAAAAAGGGTAGATTACTAGTGGAGAAGGGAGAAAAAGTGAGTAGATGGAGAGAACACTTTAACAAATTGTTGAACATAGAGAATGAAAGTAATGTGAGTATAAGCGGCTGGGGAATGGCTGGGAGAAGAAGGGAGGTGAGAAGACAGGAAGAAATCAGTTGGATGGAAGTTGTGGAAGCGATGAAGAAAGTTAAATTGGGGAAAGCCCCAGGAATTGATGGCATGTGTGGAGAAATGCTGAAGCATGGGGGAGACATAGTAGTAGAATGGATGTGGAAGATGTGCAGATTGGCCTGGGAGGAAGGTAGAGTCCCAGAGGATTGGAAGTCAGTTATAATTATTCCTCTGTACAAAGGAAAAGGGGAAAAAGAAGTACAGTATGTGGTAATCATAGGGGCATTTGTCTTCTATGTGTAATAGGAAAAGTATATGGTAGGATACTTATTGACACAGTTAGGGAAAAAACAGAGGAATTAGTTGGAGAAGAACAGGGAGGTTTTAGGAATGGAAGAGGTTGTGTAGATCAGAGATTCATTCTTAGATCTTTAGTGGAAAAGCTTCTAGAGAAGGGAAAGAAGTTGTATGCAGCCTTCATGGATTTGGAGAAAGCATATGACAGGGTGAATAGACAAGGACTGTGGAAAGTATTAAGAATATATGGAGTAGATGAGAAGTTGCTGAATGCTGTGAAGAGTATGTATGAGGGTGCTAAGGCTACAGTGGGTGTGGATAGTAAACTGAGTGAATTTTTCTATTTGAAGGTTGGATTGAAACAGGGATGTGTCAGTCTCCATGGTTGTTCAAGCTGCATATGGATGGGGTTATAAAAGAGGTACAAGGTAGGGCAGTGGATGTTGGAGTGGCCCTAATTAGAGAGGGCAGTGTTTTGAAACTCTCTGTACTGTTCTTTGCAGATGATAAGTGTGTTGTTAAGTGAAGACGAAGGGGGGCTGCAAGGCTTGGTGGATAAGTCTGGAAGAGTATGTAAGAAACGGAATCTAAAGGTGAATGTATGGAAGAATAAAGTTATGGTCTTCATGAGAGGTGAAGTCAGTGAATGTACAGTGAGGCTGGATGAGGAGGAAATGGAAAATGTATGTTTAAGTACTTGGGTAGTGTGATGAGTAAGGATGGAAATTTAGAGGGTAAAGTGCTTGAAAGGGTACAACAAGGAAGAAAGGTTGCTGGTTCCTTGAAAGCAGTGATAAGAAACAGGGAAGTAAGCATGGAAGTGAAAATATTACTACATGACAGTACTGTGATACCAACTCTAACATATGGAAGTGAAGCTTGGACGTTGTTGGAAGGACAGATATCAAGAGTTAGAGCAGTGGAAATGAGTTATATGAGAGGAGCATGTCGAGTCACATGGAGAGACAGATTGACAAATGAGGAAGTGAAGGATCATAGTGGTGTGGATGTGATAGGAAGCGTTACGAGAAACACACTGAGGTGGTTTGGCCATGTGGAGAGCATGGAGAGTGAAAGACTAATGAGGAGAGTGTATGTGAATGAGGTGGAAGGGGGGGAGAGGGAGGGGAAGGCCTAGAATGAGATGGAGGAATGGAGTGGAGAGGTATGAGACAGGGGGGTGTGAGCTGGGAGCAGGGTAGTGAAATGGCGGGGAACACGGCGACATGGAGGCGATTTGTTTGTGGCCACTCCTTACGGGATTAAGGCGTCTGGCAATAGATAAAGAAAGAAAATGGGGGAAAAAGTGTGTGATAATCACAGGGGCATTTGTCTTCGTAGTGTAATAGGAAAAGTACATGGTAAGATACCAGGGAAATAACAGAGGAATTAGTTGGAGAAGAACAGGGAGGTTTTATGAAGGGAAGAGGTTGTATAGATCAGATTTTCATTTTTAGGTCTTTAGTGTAAGCAGCTTTCATGGATTTCGAGAATGCATACGAGAGGGTGGACAGACAAGGAATATGGAAAGTATTAAGATTAAATGGAGTAAATGGGAAGTTGCTGAATGCCATGAAGAGTATGTATGCAGTGCATGTGGATAGTGAACTGAGTGGCTTTTTCTATTTGAATGTTGGATTGAAACAGGGATGTGTCATGTCCCCAAGGCTGTTTAATTTGTATGTGAATGGGGTTATAAAGGAGGTACAAGGTAGGGGAGTGGATGTTGGAGTGACCCTAATGAGAGAGGGCAATATTTGGAAATTCCCTGTACTGTTGTTTGCAGATGATACTGTATTGTTATGTGAAGACGAAGGGGAACTGCAAGGCTTGGCAAATGAATTTAGGAGTGTGTATGAAATAGAATCTAAAAGTGAATGTAAGGAAGGGTAAAGTTATGGTCTTCGGGAAAAATTAAGCCACTGAATGTACAGTGAAGTTGGATGAGGAGGAAATGGAAAATGTGAGTGCATTTAAATACTTGGGTAGTGTGATGAATAAGGATGGAGAGGATGGAGAGTGAGAGACTGACAAAGAGACTGTATGCGAATGAGGTGGAGGAGGGGAGAGGGCAGGGAAGGCAGAAGATGATAAGGTGGGACGGAGTGGAGTGATATATGAGACAGGGGAGTGTGAGCTGGGAGGAGGGCAATGAAATGGCATTGGACAGGGTGACATGGAGGCGATGTGTTTGTGGCCACCCCTTATGGGACTGAAGTGTCTGGCAATAAAGAGATGGATAGACTTCCTCAAAAAGTTCCAATTTCTTCATGAAAATGCAATATAGTATTCACACTTTTATTACGATATAAAATTATAAATTTACAAATTTACAGCCCAAGAACAAAAGAAAGCTACATCTTTTGGATTTCCAATGCAACAAGAAAATAATGGGTATCTGTATTAGTGCTCGTTCTCTAACAAAAAGTATGAACTGTACTTTCCGTGCGAGCGAAATATCTGGCTGGACCGAAACCAGGAAGGGGAGTAGGGATATGAGGGCTAGGTTTCCTGAGAGGGTTAAAAAGAGAAAAAAAAAGGCCAGTAGGGCAAATACTGCAGGGCAGTTCATTGCAATGAACAATACATACAACATATTGTTTATGGAAGGAGAATAAAATAAATGCACTGCAGTCTAACTTGTTCTTTTTGCCAAGTGGTACTGCTGTCATATGATCTGGCATGTTGTCAGCAATTTTTCAAAATATGTGAAATACTGTATGCACTGTTGGTCTTCTTTATTTATCTAAAGGCCATTGGTGATCTTATTATCCTGCAGTTTCAAAATATAGGAATATGGTGTTGGTTTTACAGTATTTACTCAGCTTCAGGCCATATGTGATCATCCTATTTTCTTGCTGTTTCCCAACTGTTTAGTCCTCCATGAATGAAGGCCAGCAATACACTCTTTTCCTCCTTACAGAGCTCAGTAGGTTCCATCAGGAGACTACAATAGAAGATGAAAGTTGGAAAGAAAAAATGTCAACCATAACACACAATAAAAATCTTGTTTTATGTCTATCTATCTATCTATAGCCCGACGCCCTAATCCCGCAAAGGGTGGCCGCAGACAAAACGCCTCCAAGTCGCTGTCACCCACCATTTGACTACCCTCCCCCCAACTCACCCCCCCCCTCCCTCATATACCTCTCAACTCCATCCCTCCACCTCATCCTCGGTCTACCCCTCCCTCTCCCTCCCTCCACCTCACCTACATACGCCCTCTTAGTCAGTCTTTCATTCTCCATTCTCTCCACATGTCCAAACCACCTCAGTTTATTTCTCCTAATCTTTTCAACAACATCCACATCCACCCCACAACGTTCCTTCACTTCTTCATTCGTCAACCTGTCCCTCCATGTCACTCCACATGCTCCTCTCAAGTAACTCATTTCCACTGCTCTCACTCTTGACTTGTTCCCCTCTTGCAAGGTCCACGCCTCGCTTCCATACGTCAGGATAGGGATCACAATACCATCATGCAGTGACTTCTTAACTTCCATACTCACCTCCCTATTTCTCATCACTGCTTTCAGTGTACCAACAACCTTTCTTCCCTGCTGTACCCTTTCACGTACTTCATCCCCCAAAGTTCCATCCTTACTCATCACACTACCCAAGTACTTGAATGCACTCACATTCTCCATATCCTCACCATCCAACCTCACTGCACACTCTGTGACTTCATTCCTCTCAAACACCATAACTTTACTTTTGTTTACATTAACTTTCAGCTTCCTCCTCCTACACACTGTCCCAAATTCATTCACCAAACCTTGCAACTCCCATTCATTTTCACTCAACAATACTGTATCATCAGCAAACAGCAACACCGGAAGTTTCCAAATCTCACCCTCATTCATTAGGGCCACCCCCACATCCACTGCCCTACCCTGCACCTCCTTTACAACCCCATCCATATATATATTAAACAGCCATGGAGACATCATACACCCCTGTTTCAGTCCCACATTGAGATCAAAGAACTCACTCAGCTCACCATCCACTCGCACCGTAGCCCTAGCTCCCTCGTACATACTCTTCACAGCACTCAACAATTTCCCCTCCACTCCATATATTCTTAATACCTTCCACATACCTTGCCTATCTATTCTGTCATAAGCTTTCTCCAAGTCCATGAAGGCAGCATACACTTCCCTTCTCTAGATACTTCTCCACTAAACATCTTAGAACAAATATCTGATCTACACACCCTTTTCCCTTCCTAAATCCTCCTTGTTTTTCTCCAACTAGCTCCTCTGTCATATGCCTAACCCTATCAATGAGTATTCTACCATATATTTTACCAGTCACACTAAGAAGGCAAATACCCCTATGGTTACCACATACTTCTCTCTCCCCTTTTCCTTTGTACAGAGGAACAATTATACCCGATTTCCAGTCCTCTGGAACCCTTCCCTCTTCCCAAGCCAATCTACATAACTTCCATATCCACTCCACAACAATCTCACCCCCATACCTAAGCATTTCACCACACACTCCAACAATTCCTGGGGTCTTTCCCAGCTTAAACTTCTTCATCGCTTCCACTACTTCCGACCTACTGATCTCTTCCTCCCTCCTCTCATCTCTTCTTCTCCCAGCCATTCCCCAACCACTTATACTCACACTGCTCTCACTCTCTACATTCAACAAATCCTCAAAGTGCTCCTTCCATCTCCTCAATTTCTCTCTCTTCTCCACCAACAATCTATTATTCCTATCTTTCACTCCCCTACTATTTCCCCTTTCACACTGCCTTACTTTCTTTACCTCCTTCCAAAACAATTTCTTACTCTCCCTCCATTTCACACTCAGATTCCTCCCAAACTCTTCATCCACTTTCTTCTTACTCTCCTTCACCAGTGATTGTAAATAAAAAAATAGTGTTAAAATCTTATGATCATAAAAATGAATGAGAACAGTATGTTAAATACTGTTCTCATTCACTTTTATGATCATAAGATTTTAACACTAATTTTTTATTTACAATCACCATTTTTGCTCATAGGACATATGATCAATATGATCCCCTATGACGCAGCAGTGGTCAACACACAAGCCTATACAGTAGTTGTCTGTTTATTTCAAGATGTTCTCTGAACTCAGTCACTCTCACATGTGTCAGTATCATGGATCGAACAATTATGTGGTGTTGGAGTTAAAACAGAGAGTTATGTGCACTGAAGTAGGTATGGGTATGTGAATTATTACACATCTTGCAACATTTACCCTCCATAAGACAAGGGGGAAAGAGGGAGGGGGAGGCCGAGGATGAGATGGAGAGATGGGGTGGAGAAGCATATGAGAGAGGGGTGGGTGAGTTGGGAGCAGGGGAGTGAAATGGCAGGGGACAGGGCGACTTGGAGGCGATTTGTTTGTGGCCACCCCAAACGGGATTGAGGCGTCTGGCAATAGATAGATAGAAGACAATGGTCCACTTTCAAAATGACAGAATAACAGCAACTGGGCAGTCATGGGGGAAGGATACATAATCCAACACTGTAGAATCCGTTTTATCGTCCCTATCTACTCTGACTCTAATTGCTTGACTCTTCTTGCCAGTCCCATTATGGAACCTACTGACCTCTGTATAGTGGAAAAGTGTTGCAATGACCTTGTCCATGAAAGGCTCAACAGATGTGAAATTTCATGACAACAGGAAGATCGCAAATGGCTGTTAGTCATGGGAAGAAGACTGTCTATCTATCTATCTATCTATAGCCCGACGCCCTAATCCCGCAAAGGGTGGCTGCAGACAAAACGCCTCCAAGTCGCTCTGTCACCCACCATTTGACTACCCTCCCCCCAACTCACCCCCCCCTCCCTCATATACCTCTCAACTCCATCCCTCCACCTCATCCTCGGTCTACCCCTCCCTCTCCCTCCCTCCACCTCACCTACATACACCCTCTTAGTCAATCGTTCATTCTCCATTCTCTCCAAATGCCCAAACCACCTCAGTGTATTTCTCCTAATCTTCTCAACCACATCCACATCCACCCCACAACATTCCTTCACTTCTTCATTCGTCAATCTGTCCCTCCATGTCACTCCACATGCTCCTCTCAAGTAACTCATTTCCACTGCTCTCACTCTTGACTTGTTCCCCTCTTGTAAGGTCCACGCCTCGCTTCCATACGTCAGGGTAGGGATCACAATACTATCATGCAGTGACTTTTTAACTTCCATACTCACCTCCCTATTTCTCATCACTGCTTTCAGTGAACCAACAACCTTCTTTCCCTGCTGTACCCTTTCATGCACTTCATCCCTCAAAGTTCCATCCTTACTCATCACACTACCCAAGTACTGTACTTGAATGCACTCACATTCTCCATATCCTCACCATCCAACCTCACTGCACACTCTGTGACTTCATTCCTCTCAAACACCATAACTTTACTTTTGTTTACATTAACTTTCAGCTTCCTCCTCCTACACATTGTCCCAAATTCATTCACCAAACCTTGCAACTCCCATTCATCTTCACTCAACAATACTGTATCATCAGCAGACAGCAACACCGGAATCTTCCAAATCTCACCCTCATTCATTAGAGCCACCCCCACATCCACTGCCCTACCCTGCACCTCCTTTACAACCCCATCCATGTTTATATTAAACAGCCATGGAGACATCACACAACCTTGTTTCAGTCCTACATTGAGATCAAAGAAGTCACACAGCTCACCATCTACTTGCACCGTAGCCCTAGCTCCTTCGTACATGCTCTTCACAGCACTCAACAATTTCCCCTCCACTCCATATATTCTTAATACCTTCCACATACCTTGCCTATCTATTCTGTCATAAGCTTTCTCCAAGTCCATGAAGGCAGCATACACTTTCTTTCCCTTCTCTAGATACTTCTCAACTAAACATCTTAGAACAAATATCTGATCTACACACCCTTTTCCCTTCCTAAATCCCCCTTGTTCTTCTCCAACTAGCTCCTCTGTCATATGCCTAACCCTATCAATGAGTATTCTACCATATATTTTTCCAGTCACACTAAGAGTCCCGGAGGATTGGAAGTCAGGTATAATTATTCCCTTGTACAAAGGAAAAGGGGAAAAAGAAGTGTGTGGTAATCATAGGGGCATTTGTCTTCTTAGTATAATAGGAAAAGTGTATGGTAGGATACTTATAGACAGAGTTAGAGAAAGAACAGAGAAATTAGTTGGAGAAGAACAGGGAGGCTTTAGGAAGGGAAGAGGTTGTGTAGATCAGATATTCATTCTTAGATCTTTAGTGGAAAAGTTTCTAGAGAAGGGAAAGAAGTTGTATGCGGCTTTCATGGATTTGGAGAAAGCATATGACAGGGTGGATAGACAAGGATTGTGGAAAGTGTTAAGAATATATGGAGTAGATGGGAAGTTGTTGAATGCTGTGAAGAGTATGTACGATGGTGCGAAGGCTGCAGTGCGTGTGGATGGTGAACTACGTGAATTTTTCTCTTTGAAAGTTGGTTTGAAACAAGGATGTGTCATGTCTCCATGGTTGTTCAATCTGTACATGGATGGGGTAATAAAAGAGGTACAAGGTAGGGTAGTGGATGTTGGAGTGGCCCTGGTGAGAGAGGATAGTGTTTGGAAACTCCCTGTACTGTTGTTTGCAGATGATACTGTGTTGTTGAGTGAAGACGAAGGGGAGCTGCAAGGCTTGGTGGATGAGTTTGAGAGAGTGTGTAAGAAACGGAACCTAAAGGTGAATGTAGGGAAGAGTAAAGTGATGGTCTTTGAGATAGGTGAAGTTAGTGAATGTACAGCGAGGTTAGATGGTGAGGAATTGGAAAATGTGAGTACGTTTAAGTACAGTATTTGGGTAGTGTGATGAGTAAGGATGGAGGTTTGGAGGGTGAAGTGCTTGAAAGGGTACAGCAGGGAAGAAAGGTTGCTGGTTCCTTGAAAGCAGTGATAAGAAACAGGGAAGTGAGCATGGAAGTGAAAAAGCTACTACATGACAGTATTCTGATACCAACTCTAACGTACGGAAGTGAAGCTTGGACATTGTTGGAAGGACACAAGTCAAGAGTGAGAGCAGTGGAAATGAGTTATTTAAGAGGAGCCTATGGAGTCACGTGGAGAGACAGGCTGACGAATGAGGATATAAAGGAGCGTTGTGGTGTGGATGTGGATGTGATAGGACGCGTTATGAGGAACACACTGAGGTGGTTTGGCCATGTGGAGAGGATGGAGGGCGAAAGACTGACGAAGAGAGTGTATGTGAGTGAGGTGGAGGGGGGAAGAGGGAGGGGGAGGCCGAGGATGAGATGGAGGGATGGGGTGGAGAGGTATATGAGAGAGGGGTGTGTGAGTTGGGAGCAGGGCAGTGAAATGGCGGGGGACAGGGCGACTTGGATGCGATTTGTTTGTGGCCACCCCAAACGGGATTGAGGCGTCTGGCAATAGATAGATAGATAGACACTAAGACGGCAAATACCCCTACGGTTACCACATACTTCTCTCTCCCCTTTTCCTTTGTATAAAGGAACAATTATACCTGATTTCCAGTCCTCTGGAACTCTTCCCTCTTTCCAAGCCAATCTACACAACTTCCATATCCACTCCACAACAATCTCACCCCCATACCTCAGCATTTCACCACACACTCCATCAATTCCTGGGGCCTTTCCCAACTTGATCTTCTTCATTGCTTCCACTACTTCCGCCCTACTGATCTCTTCCTCCCTTCTCTCATCTCTTCTTCTCCCAGCCATTCCCCAACGACTTATACTCGCACTGCTCTCACTTTCTACATTCAACAAATCCTCAAAGTGCTCCTTCCATCTCCTCAATTTCTCTCTCTTCTCCACCAACAATCTATTATTCATATCTTTCACTCCCCTACTATTTCCCCTTTCACACTGCCTTACTTTCTTTACTTCTTTCCAAAACAATTTCTTACTCTCCCACCATTTCACACTCAGATTCCTCCCAAACTCTTCATCCACTTTCTTCTTACTCTCCTTCACAAGTCTATTCACCTCCCTTCTCCTGCTTACATATACCTCTCTCTTCTCTCTCTCATCTTCTCCCCTACCTCTGCTCGCTAACCATTCACTATATGCCTTCTTCTTTTGTTCCACAGCTTGTTTCACCTCATCATTCCACCTTGCTGTCCCTTGCACACCCTTGCATCTCCTCCTCACTCCACAAACCACCTCACACGCAGCGCCTATCTCTTCCATGAATATCTTGCATATATCTTCCACCCCTTCCATCTGCTCTAGCTCATACCTTCCCAATCTTTCTTCCACTATGCTCTTATACTCTGCCATTTTCTCACTCTCTTGCAATTTCTCCACTCTTGTTAGAGGAGCTGTTTCCTCCTGTCTTCCCCTTCGTCTCCTCAACCATTTTCTTTGCAGCTTTACCTTGGCCATCACTAAGTGATGGTCAGAGACTCCATTCCCCCACCCTCTCCACACTCTTGCATCCAACACTTGTCTTCTCATTCGCTCATGCACACACACACACAGTCTATCATTGCCTTTCGTTCAACAAGCTCACCATCCATCCTCCTCATTACTCTCCATGTATACTGGTGGATCATCTTATGGCGAAAGTAGGTGTTGGCTATTGCCAACCCCTTACCAGCAGTGATGTCCACCAAAACACTACCATTCCCATCTACTTCAGCTGGCACACCCCACTGACCGAACACTCCATCCACTCGTCCATTCCAAATTTTGCCATTCATGTCTCCAATCAAAAACACTCTCTCGCTCCTCTCAGATTTGTCCATACATGCTTCCACTCTCGCCCAAAACTCATCTTTCACTCTTGCCACTCGGTCCTCTGTCGGAGCATACACACATACAATCGCCCATGCTTGCTTGTGTCAGAAGACTGACACTCCATAATTTACACGTTTGAAAAACTGTCTGTCAGCATGCCATATTGTAATACAGCAGTTCGGATGGTGAAGAACAAGTGGGCCAGTATAAAAATCAAATTACAGTAAACTCTCAATTATCCATTGTAATTCAGCCAAGCCTTGCCCTGAATAATGTGAAATGATGGATAGTGCATAGCACCCCCCAATGGCACAACAGTTGGCGTTGAACCAGATACAGTAGTCCCTCAATTATCCAATGTAATAGAGCCAAAGGCCTGTCTGGGTAGTGGGAATGTCCAGATAATGAACAATATCCCCTCCTACTATACCTGACATCCAACCTACATCTAACCTATTTGTACAGTACCTCTGCTTACTTTGGCAGTGTTTTCTGGTCATTCAGGCATATTTAGACAAAAAAACACACTTAGGAATATCCAAAGTAATGCTAAAAAAAAAAAAAAAAAAAAAAAAAAAAAAAAAAAACACCCTACCTATTCACTACCATATGTACAGTATCCCTCCTAATTCTGGCACTGTTTTCAAGTCAATCTGCCATATTTAGACATCAATGCACACATAGGAATATCCAAAGTAATGCAAAACACCAAGAAAACCATGGAAAAAAAGAAATGAAAACCAAAAAACACCCTACCTATACACTACTGTATGTACAGTACCCCTCCTAATTTTGACACTGTTTTCAGGTCAATCTGCCATATTTAGACATCAAAACACATATGGGAATATCCAAAATAATGCTAAACACCATGAAAACCATGAAATAAGAAAAAAAAAATTGAAAACCAAAAACATCCTACCTGTACACTAATTTTGGCACTGTTTGCAGGTAAATCTGCCATATTTAGACATCAAAACACATGTAGGATTATCCAATTTAATGCTAAGCACCATGGAAACAATCCATAAACAACAAATATCCGCAAAAAAAAAAACAGGACGGTTGGAAAATCATTTATCTGACACCAACAATAACTGCTCCTGGGGCACAAAAACATTCCACAGCCAATTACTGTATGCCAATAGAAATTGGATAAACTGGTATAAATGGTATACTGTCATCTTCACTGGTGTATATACTATAAAATAAGCTAATAAAAACACAGAAAACTGATGAGTAATAGTACAGAAATGCAGTGAGAATAAACAGTGTTCGAGTGTAAAACTTAACCTTTATATAAAGTCCAACCATCCTAGTACAAAATTTTGCCAGTACCTTCCAAGAGTTAAGCAGATGTCTAGATGCAGAATTTTATGAGCTTTCTCGCTGTCACTTCGGAATTTCAATACGACCAATAGCATTCAAATAAATCACAAAAAAAAATAAAAACTCAGAACTCGTGCAATCATCGTGATGGAGAGGAGGGACTGAGCAAGTGTGGGGGGAGCCGGGAGGGTATGGCGGAGGGATGGGAAGGGCGGAGAAGCATGGCTGTGAGCAGGATTTTCACCCTTCTGTCACAAAGCAGAAGGGCGCTTTTACCGTACATTTACTAGTGGCTCATGGTTTGTTAGATGCGTATTGGCCATTCAGGAAGAAAACACCCGGTGACCGGGCAACTTTGGACGTTCGGTAAAGAGACAGATGGCCACTGTCAACAAACATGTACTTGTGGCTTGTGGTCTGTGTTCGATGCATGGTGGAAGTTGGAAAAGACTTAGCTTGGTGGCCGGGCAACTCTGGACATTCAGTGGGGTTGTGTACAGATGTTCTGACACCACCTGTAGGTTACAGTTGTACTACTCGGGTGCTGGAGGTTCACTGGGTGTTATCGGACCAGCGGACGACTTTGACCATTCAGTACAGTCACTACTCATTATACGATGGGGTTACGTCGTCATACCTTAACGTATAACGATTTTATCGTAAATCGGGAGATTGAAACACATTGTAAAAGGGGGGTTACGTCAACTCAACTTCCCACAGTCACCTACCCAAGACTGAAACAAAAATGACAACCCACTTAATCACTTCCTGTGTCGGTCCAAGTCATCTCCAAGACCAAAATCAACACTATCACACCAATACAGGTAGCATTACTCACGTACAGTAAATCGTTGTAACAACACAACAATCACACTTGCGTAACGTTGGCCTGGTGCTACATGATGTATAGGCCTACTGTAGTATGATGCTTAGCTGAGAGGTGATGATAGCAGACAGGCACACGTGAACGAGTGGAAAAGATAGGGCTTTGAAGGGGTGGCAGGACCACAACTGAACCAAAACAATGCTCTGCACGTTGGGGTCACCATCTTGCCCGAGACAAGCGACTGTCGCCTTGCGCGTGCCTGGCGCTTCATATGAAATTTTCCGGGGGCAATATCGTTATAGCAGGAAATTCATCGCAAATCGGATTTTGGGGTGGAATTTTTCTGTTATCGTTGTAGCGAATTATCATATACCGAATCAACGTATAACGAGTAGTGACTATACAGGGACACAGACATTTTAGCTCTCGTTATGGGTTACAGCCTATTTGTATGTGGCATGTGTTAGGAGTGTATTGATGTATGGTAGTGAGACCCAGGCAATAAAGGAAGAGGATATTCGCGGGCTCAAACATACAGAAATGGCAATGATTAGGTGTGTGTGCAGTGCGTCCTTGAGTGCAAGGCCTGGGGGGAGAGGGTAAGTTCACAATGGAAGAGTTGAGGTAGGATGGGCCTGGAGTATATTGGTGTTGTAATAAGGAGAGGCAGATGGAGGTGGTGGGGGCATGTGGAGAGGATGAAGGATGATAACTGGGTGCCGAAAGTGAGAAGTGTTAATGTTGGGGGTCATGTAGTGAGAGGTAGACGGAAAAAGACCTGGGATGTCATAGAGTGTGACCTCAGGGTTAAGGGACTAAACAGGGAAGTTGTCAGAGATCACGCAGTGTGGAGAGCTGCCATTAGGTGAAACATGCTGATGCATGCAAGCATTTTGGAGACTTCAAAAATGAATGAAAATTAATATCTTTTTGAGCTTCGTTTTTACCCTCCATAACAACTGACGCTATCCCATTAGCCTTTCTCAGTTTTTCTCTTTCTCTTTCGGTTCTTACTAACATTGGTTTTTCTTTCAAACCTGAGATTATCAAGCATTTTTTCTTGTCTGCTACATCTCTGAATACAGATTCTCTACTTTGTAGTACCCTAATCACTTCCTTCTCCACCTCTTCCTGGTTGTCTTTTGTTTGTTGTTCTATAGTCTCCTTGAAATTTATTTTCCCTTCCTTCTGAATTTCCTTCCATCCCTTGTGCTTTTCCTCCATTTCCTTAATGCGTTCATCTTGCATTCTTGTTTTTTATTCATACTCAACAAGTTTACTTTTCATCCTATCCCTTTCTTCCTCCAACCTCTTGTTTTCACTCTTGAGCTGTTTCATTTCATTTGAGGCCGACTCATTACTCACTTTTAATACTGTTACTTCTCTCTCTTGCTCAGAACTGCATGAGCAGATGCTCTCTAACTTGTTCTTCAATACTCGGGTCAGTTCGTGCAGGTCTCTAATTACCGACCATACCTTTTTTAATTCCTTGGCATTCTTCTCAGTCATATTCTCCACACCTCCTCTACTTAGGTTCGGTTTAATACTTCTGTTATTCCGTTCTTCACTGGAGAATCCCATAAATTCACCATCGCTGGATGTAATCAATGGAAAATTCCCTTCTGCCATTATGCAGCTGAACAAAAAATTTAAACCTCAACAGTGTTTTGTGCTCTTACTTTACCAATGGGGAACTTTCAGCGCGTCGTCTGCTACCTAATTCGGTCCTACGGCAGCTCATTCCCAGTTACCATGCATGTAATATTTGTGGATTCTTTTTACTCTATTGTCGAACTGTGAGATATAGTAATGGCATATATCACTGAGAATAATAAAATACTACTTAGAAAACTCATAACCAATATGAATTATCTTTTTAATTTATGCTATTTCATGAGTTACGATGGTACACTCGCTTCTTAAATGTTAGTCTATCTATCTATCTATCTATAGCCCGACGCCCTAATCCCGCAAAGGGTGGCTGCAGACAAAACGCCTCCAAGTCACTCTGTCACCCACCATTTGACTCCCCTCCCCCCAACTCACCCCCCCCCTCCCTCATATACCTCTCAACTCCATCCCTCCACCTCATCCTCGGTCTACCCCTCCCTCTCCCTCCCTCCACCTCACCTACATACACCCTCTTAGTCAGTCTTTCATTCTCCATCCTCTCCACATGTCCAAACCACCTCAGTGTATTTCTCCTAATCTTTTCAACCACATCCACATCTACCCCACAACGTTCCTTCACTTCTTCATTCGTCATTGTTAGTACTTCACAAATTCTCTTTGCATAAATGCTATTTTGAATGCTGGATATTGTAGCTGATCCCATACATATATGAAGTCCCGAACCTTATTCGTTCTGAACACCGATTTTCGACATGACAGTCATTGTCTTACCTGTAATTTATTAGTTTGTAAAAATTACCTCTTAACATATCTCCAATACACTCGTGCATGTGCACCAAAGGGACAGTCCCAGATTTGAGAAAAGGCCACCGAGTCGGTGACTGAGAGTGTTTACAGAAACAGACGAAGGCTGAACTTGGTTGGAGAAGAAGAATGTGGTTGGCAAAGGGTCAGGTTCTTAATGGGCTGCTACCTAAGGTGTACAGGAAACCATTTGGCTTTTCACTCAGTGTAAAGGCACCTCACCATAAACAACACTCCCCTACCCCCCCCCCCCAAAATCCTTGGTGTAACATACAAGACATCAATGTCATTTAAACAACACATCACAAACATTAAAAATAAAATAACACCAAGACTCAATGCTCTGAGGTCACTTGTCCATACAACATTCAGACACAACAAAGAAACCACAACCACAGTATACAAACAATACATACGTTCAGTGACGAATTATGCAAGCCCTGCCTGGGCTTCCAACCTCACCAAAACACACTACAACACTCTACAGACCACACAGAACAAGGCCCTAACAATAATCACAGGCTGCACAGCTACTACACCCACAGACCACCTACATCAAGAAACCTATTTATCTATCTATTGCCAGACGCCTCAATCCCGTTTGGGGTGGCCACAAACAAATCGCCTCCAAGTCGCCCTGTCCCCCGCCATTTCACTGCCCTGCTCCCAACTCACACCCCCCTCTCTCATATACCTCTCCACCCCATCCCTCCATCTCATCCTCGGCCTCCCCCTCCCTCTTCCCCCCTCCACCTCACTCACATACACTCTCTTTGTCAGTCTTTCACCCTCCATCCTCTCCACATGGCCAAACCACCTCAGTGTGTTCCTCATAATGCTTCCTATCACATCCACAGCAACACCACAACGCTCCTTTATATTCTCATTCGTCAGCCTGTCTCTCCATGTAACTCCACAGGCTCCTCTTAAATAACTCATTTCCACTGATCTCACTCTTGACTTGTGTCCTTCCAACAACGTCCAAGCTTCACTTCCATACGTTAGAGTTGGTATCACAATACTGTTATGTAGTAACTTTTTCACTTCCATGCTCACTTCCCTGTTCCTTATCACTGCTTTCAAAGAACCAGCAACCTTTCTTTCCTGCTGTACCCTTTTAAGCACTTCACCCTCCAAACCTCCATCCTTACTCATCACACTACCCAAGTACTTAAACGTACTCACATTTACAAGAAACCAAAGTCCTCAAAGTCAAGGATCACCTAGACATGAAAGGCACCCAGTTTCTTGTTGCAGCCTCCACAAACCCACAACATCCACTATATTACATGGCAGCACATCCACCCACACCAAGGAACATCAAAACAACACCCAGCACACGATACCATACACATGATAATGCTATATAAGTCCATATCAGGGAAGGAGAAAATAGACATAAATGATTACATAACATATGGAGAAGCATCAGCAAGAGGACACTGCAAAAAATTGCATAAGAAGAGAGGTGATAAAGACGTAAGGAAATTCAGTTTCCCAAACAGAGCAATTGATCAATGGAATGCACTACCGAATGAAATAGTGTGTGCCAAAACAATTCACAAATTTAAGGATATGTACGATAAATATGGTTTAAGACATGGGACAGTAAGAGCTTGACTCATTCCTGTAAAGATACAATTAGGTAAGAACAAATACGGTCATCTCTCCCCTCTCGCCCACCTCAGACCAGCTTCCAGAAGTATATTCACACTCAGATCACTCAATGCTCCATTCATTCACTTTAAGACAACACACAGCTGCATGCATGGCCTCCTGACATCCACCCTTCTGAATCCTATCTCCCTCGTGAGGACAGGGTCCACTTGGGCAGGTTGTGATGTGGGCACCATCCAGCCCTCTTAAGCTACCATAAGAGGCTGGATGACTCCGTCGCTGATGCTTGTCCAGGATGCAACACAGCACCCCATACTATTATGTACATTATGGAAAACTGCATTGCACACAATCACCTACACCAACAACACAACATACACTCTTTGAGAGCTCTGTGGGAAAGCCCGGTCTCGGCGATGGCCTTCCTAAGGGACTCGGGGTTGTTCAGCCAGACTGCCTAGGGAACAACTACTACTACTACCTTGGATTCCTCCTTGATGTACTGTTTACATAAAAGTCTTTGGTGTGGTACTCTGTCAAGTGCTTTTCAAATCCAAACAGATGCAGTCTAACCAGCCATCTCTTTTCTGCTGTGTTTCTGAACCTCTGTCATAGTAGCTTAATAGATCAGCAACACATGATTTTCCTTTTCTAAAACTGAACTGTCTTTCTGTTATCATGCTGTATTTTTCTAGATGGTTTACCCAAATTTTTCTTATCAGCTTTTCTAGTATCTTGCTTACAACACTGGTCTGGGATACTGGTCTATAGTAAAGTGGATTCTGTCTATTTCCTTTCTTGAATAGGGGAACAATATTTGCTTTCTTCCAAATACAGTGGGCTCGCACAGTGTGCGTCACCGCAGTGCGCGATTCGCCTTGTGCACGAGTGACCAAAAATCATAACCAAAAACTCTTTAATGCGCGAGTTTACCGCACAGAACGCGAGGCAGAGGCAACGAGTGGCTCAAAAATGCCATTTTCTACTAGTGCGCGACCACCCCTCACAGAGTGCATCACGTGTCATCATGTTGATGCGCAGAAATTCCCAGGCATTCTACTGCGCAGCTTGGGGTACAAGGGAGCGGGCACGCCATAACAGTCCCTGCTTGTGCACTGTGCGGATCTGCTCTCTACAGCTAACCTGTCGTGTACGACGTGTGGTGTTTTTTGTGCTGCCTGTACTTTGCTGCACCATGGCTCCAACCCCAAGAGTAAAGAAACTTCTGATGCACGCCACCAAGTTAAAGATAATTAAGATGAAGGAGGAGGGTCAAGGAAACATGGCTATCGGGAGAACCCTGGGACTGGCTGAATCTAAAGTGAGAACTGTGTGGAAGAACCGTGAAGCCATAAAGGCTGTAGTGAAGACGTACGGTGCCTCTGACCTAGACGGCCGTTCGCGGGTGGGAAATCGTGCTATGATATTAATGGAGCGCTATCTTGCCACATTCATAATGCGGAAAGAAAAGGAAGGTGTTCCACTCAATGGAAGATTTATTCGGAACCAAGCCCAGCTCTTTTACAAGGCTGCATCTCGAAGGTTAAAGGTGGAAAAACCGTTCAGGGCATCGGTTGGATGGCTGGACCGTTTTCTCAAGCGCAAGGAACTCCGTTGCGTGAAATTGTCTAGTGAACGTGCCTCTGCCGATAAGCTGGCCGCGAGAGACTATCCTGCAGTATTTAAAACAATTATTGAAGATGGACAGTACACCAAGGACCAGATCTACAACATCGATGAAACGTCCTTATATTACAAGGCCATGCCAAAATCAACTTAATTGCTAAAAGACAGAAACAAGCCCATGGTCGCAAGCTCCAGAAGTGTAAGATGACGGTAATGGTCGCTGTAAACCTGTCTGGGAGCCACAAGATGAGGCCAGTTGTTGTACACACAGCTGCACATCCAAGGTGCTACAAAAACCTCACGAACATGGATGCAAGTGGCGTGTACTTTTTTTTTTTTTTTTTTTTTTTTAATGCGAGAAAGAAGGAACCAAAGGCCATGAGCCCGCAGTAACAGTTCCCTCCAAGAGAAAAACAAAATACAATAGAGAGCCAAATTCAAGATCCAATCATTTTGAGATGCCTGGACACACTGCATTTGAAAGACTGGAGATCATAGGCAGCAGGAAATACAGACAGAGGGAGACAGTTCCAGAGCTGACCTGTTGCATAAATGAAAGACTGGGAGTAACGGTTAACTCTTGCATTAGAGAGATGGACAGAAAAGGGATGAGAGGTTGCTGCCAGACGGGTGCTACGCGCCCGTCGTAGAGGTGGAGGAATGCAAGCAGACAGTTCAGAGGAGCAGTGACCATTAAAGTAGCGATAGAAAAGAGATTAAGATGCAACAATGCGGCGAAGAGACAGAGGTTGAAGGGAGTCAGTAAGAGGAGGAGAGTTAATGAGACGAAAAGCCTTTGACTCCACCCTATTGAGAAGAGCTGTATGTGGGGAGCCTTCCCACACATGAGAGTTGTACTCCACACAGGGGAGGATAAAACCCCTGTATAGAGTCAAGAATTGTGCAGGGGTAAAGAAAGAGCGGAGTCGGCTTAGCACACCCAATCTCTTGGAAGCAGATTCTACAAGAGATGTAAGATGATCTTTCCAAGATAAGTCTCAAGTAAATGAAACCCCAAGCATGTTCAAGGTTGATGCAGGATTAAGCTGAATATTATTAAACATTAGTGGATATACCTGTGGAAGATTTTGTCGGGTTGATAGGTGTAAGAACTGAGTCTTAGATGCATTAAAAACAACCATATTATTTTTACCCCAGTCAGAGATACGAGCCAAGTCAGACATTAGGTGTGCCACAGCCTCAACCCTTGTTTGTTGAAGAAACTGTTGAGATGGGCGTTGCGGGAACCAAATGGAAAGGTGAAGGGTGGAGTCATCAGCGTATGAGTGGATAGGGTTAGATGTACAGCTTAGAAGATCATTGATGAATAAAAGGAAGAGAGTTGGTGATAGGACAGAGCCCTGAGGAACACCACTGTTGATAGATCTAGGAGAAGAACGATGGTATAAGTCCATAAATGGTTGGATGATCGGGAACATTATGGCAGACTGGTTAACGAGGCGGTGTGTCCCTGATGCGAGAGCCAAGTGTCGGGAACTGGGCATTCCATTTAAGATGCTCTTTGTGTTTGATAACGCACCAAGTCACCCTCCATACCTGGAAGATCTTCACAAGGATTGTCGTGTTGTGTTTCTGCCACCCTGCACAACGTCACTAATGCAGCCACTCGATCAAGAACTAATAGCCACAGTGAAGCATTTCTACCATAAGGAAGCATACGACTACCTACACAGGAAGACTGACACACAAGAGGAGCTTCATGCCCTACAAGAAGATCACGACGAAGACCTTGATGAGGCATCTGCTCCCGTTCCATCTCCACCAGCACCTCTATTCCGACCTACCACAGATGCCATGACTGTTGAGGCATTTTGGCATAACTACGGTGAAGGACGCAGTTGAATTTCTCCTTCAAGCCTGGCACCAGATTACACCTGCAACGGTGAACCACGCGTGGTGAATGCTTGTGCCTCACCTGTGCATCAACCAGGAGACGGCCATTCAACCACTGGCCGATGCTGAGGCAGCAACATTGACAGCAGCACAAGCTGTACCAGGTTTCGAGGACGTTACATTGGCAGACATACAAGAAGTGCACACTGCTACTGAGGAACAGCCTCCTGAGGAAGTGTTGCAACGGATAGACGAAGCTGACGCCGAGCCCGACGCCAGACAGAGTCAAGATGAGTAGCCTAGTGTGATGGAAGGCAGGACTGAGCTGTGTATGTCAAACATTAGCAAGATCCTTGCTGCCGTGGATAAACTCAAGGAAGAGGTGAAGGCACAGGAAGTGAGCAACCTAAGAATGGAGGTACTTCTGGTTGGTATCGACAAACTCTTCCGTTTCTACACAGACAGGCACAGGGAAGAAATAAACAGGAGAAGACGATGCTCATAACAAGCTACACACAGCCGGCTCATGCTGGTGAAATAGCGGAACCATCGACATCGTCTGCTCCTGATCCTGTTGAGGATGAAGAGGATGCAATGTCAGAAGTGTCAGCATTCGACTTTGAAAGGTTTATGCCAGAAGTGAGTGACTTGGATGCTCCTGGGGAAGGTGATCAAGAGGAGTCTGTGGAGGGAAGTGTTGGTGCGGTGGGGAGTGCGGTGCTGTAAGTGTTGCCGCGCCTCAGAACCCCTGTTCTTTAAGGTCATCAGGCCTGTCGTCTACTGTTGTTAAGGTGACTACCCATATTTTTGTTATTGTAGCTATAGCTTTAGTACAATGTCTGAAACATATGACCTTTATTATGTCTCTAAGGGCCAAAAAATATCCAGGTATGAGGGGGTACCGCCTATATGTAATTATTCCCATAAGATTATGTATTCCTAGTACGCGAATTCCCAGTGCGCGAGCGCATGCACCGCCCAATCTCTTGCGTACTATGCTAGCCCACTGTATCACATAGTTTTACCTCGTCTTAAGGATTTCTTTAATATTAAATACATTGGTCTACTTAACTCTCCTGCACATTCATGTAGCACCCAACCTGAGATTTTGTCAGGACCATTTGCTTTTCCTGTCTAATTTACATAACTCTTCCTGCAACTCTTGTTCCGATAATCGTATATCTGGTAAAACACTATGTGTGGCCATGCATGTTCCTTATCATCTCTCTTGAAATTACTTTCTTCTGTAAAAACTGATTGAAAATTTTTGTTAAGAACTTCACAAATATCTTTTTCTTGGATATAGCTTATCCTCTCATCACATGATGAACTGTATTTTATCTTTAACTTTAGTTATGCTTTGGATGTAGCTGTAAAAAAGCTTCAGTTGATCACTACTTTTATTTATAATGTCTTCCTCAAACTGCCTTCGAGCCTCTCTCCTTATCACTGTATTTTCTTGCCTGTTTATACTTTTTTATGCTCTCTCACCTTTGTGCCTTCTGAATCTATTCCACTGCATGTCTCCTTTCTCTTTTAATTTACATTCTGTGTTAAACCACTTCTTTATCCTTATTTCTGTTTCTTTGTGCTGAGGGATATAATTTTGGACTCCTGTTTCATATGATTCACATGCATTAATATCCTGTCCCCTACGCTTCTTTTCCAAATCTGTTTCTCTGAAGTACAGTAGTCGCATAAAACGCATTTGTAAGCCATGGTTTTCTAGTCCACAGTATGCCTCCCACTCAGACCCAAAAGTAGCAGAAACCACAGGTATATGCTAAAAGCGCGGACTTTCAGCATCAAAGTGACGCATTTTCGTGAAGCGTGTCTGTGCCTCAAACCATGGCCATCAGCCATTCACAGGCAAGCATGACAAGCAATGAAAAGCCAATCATAACCCTTCCCTGGCAGCAAGTGTGCGCACTAATTCCCTTCATTGCTTATTCCTGCACCACCCACTGCGAAAGTGGCCACAAGCGCGGTTTCTGAGGACTACCTGGCCTTTTTTTTTTTTTTTTTTGCCCCCTTCCAGTTTGATATGATGCCAGACCACAACTGACCTAAGACTTCGTTGCAAAAGGGACAGAAAAAAGAGCCACCACTTGAATATGACCAAAAAATGGATGTTAGTCATGGGATTGATAATGATGGGAAAAAGGCAAGAACGATGATGACACCATTTCATGTATCTCTGCAGTGGACTTTGAGGGGTTCCTGAGGGAAGCTAAGTAGGAAGAAGCGGGGCTGAAGCAGCAGCAGCATGCGGCACCACCACACTGACCTCATGTTGATAGCCCCTATTTTGCCTCTAGACTCATAACCCCACCCCCACCCCTTCCACTTAAGCATTGTCATCGGTCAGAGTCAGGTAAGACCGATTAATCATTCAAGTGAGCAAAGCATGTAAGAACAGCAAATTTTGTCACAGTCTGGACCACCAACATATGTACCCGAGCAAAAGATTTATCACATCAGCAAGAAATGGGGGCATGGGTTGGGAGGAAAACTCTGTAGTACAGTAGCGAACTGTTTTGGATATCTCAGCCAATTTTGAAGTTACAAGAATGACAGACACCAATTTGGAAATTGCATAAAAATCCTCAATTATTTTCATTACATAGACAACCCATAATTCCCAAAAGTTTTTTCGTAAATTGAGGAAACAATTTTATATATGGCAGATTAGCGTAACAGCCGGCTGTGCAAGAAGTAATGGTCTATGGTTGCGTGAGTAGTGCAGCAGTATTTTCCAACACGTGCTGATAGCAGCCGGGTTTTGCCTTTTCAAAACAAATAATACCTTTTGTTTGGCCCTAGACCTAATATTAATACAAGAGAAGTTTTGGTTTTAGGAAGTGTGAGGAAATATTTTTAGTGTGATCTAATAATTTTTTTTTAGTATTTTCCGGTGAGGAAATCAGAGGATGATTATGAACCACATGAAACAACATTCAGCACTGCCTGACTTGCTCACTCACTCGCTCAAACATGTTCCACACTTTCAGTGTGGATGCCTATTACATGTTATTGTTTATTTAATGTTTAATATTCTTTATTCCCAGCAATACATGCACTGAATAATTATCTGAGTGTGTCCTAGTGTTTGCTGGTGACTAGTTGGGTGTAGGTAGGGTGATATGTGGCAACTAGGATGAAAGGCCAGAACCATTAGTAATTTTTCCCATAAGTTATGTTATTTATAAACCATGAAATTTATAAAGCATGGCAGTGCTCCAGAACCATATTGCTGGGGATTTGAGAACTCAACTGTACTTTAGGGCATGGTAGTTGCCCTCTTTGTAGTTCAGGCTCTTTTGGTAACTTTCATTACTCCTAACTATATCATATGTAACCCTGAATTTGATATTTAAGGGCACTCATCATCCACTCACTTGATGCAGTGCTACTCTCAGGTGTCTGCCTTTTCCTCTCCTCCATCCTTCTTTCTTTCTATCCTCTTCTGTCTTTCTTTCCTTCATTCTTTCCTCGTTCTTCCACCTACAGGTGACTTCACCTCTACTGTCTTTCTTTCCTTCATTCTTTCCTCTTTGTTCTGCCTATGAGTGACTCTACACTGAATGACAAGCCAAAAGGTTTCCTGTATCCCAGGAAACCATTTAATATGCTGGGTGGTAACCATATAACCAAATTATGGCAGCTGGTGGTTCAGTGGGCAATTAAGGTCCTCCAATCGGACTGAAAGGTGCAGGTTTATGTGCAAGGGATGGTTGGGTTTTATTGCTCACGTAATGCCACTGAGGGATGAATGACGCTGGTCATTCTCATCTTACATGTCAGGACCAACTTGCCTAGCCCCAGGCTCCTAGGCTCCACATGAGGCAACGTGGGACTGGATGATAGAATGGATGGACAAATTTTAGTACTGAATTCCATTTTCCATGTCTGACTCCACTTGTAGAGTTTATCTAGATCTTTTTGCAATTTCCTACAACAATTTGCTCCTTTAACCCCCGCCACACTAATTCTTATCAACCTGATTACCTTCCCTGAGTCATTTTTTTGGATTTTTCATTTTAATTCAACTGATTTTTTTCTTTGTCATCAAATCAAGTGTTTCTGAGCTTAAACTTTTCATCACCATCATCTTTATTGGCCCATGCTAGGCAGCTTCTATAAAAGATACTACTGGCATACCCTGATATCTGGCGGTATTGTGTACTAGTGGGAGTGTTCGGACAGCGAGTTGCCGGATTTTTTTTTTTTTTTCTTTTAACTAATGAAAAGCTAAAGATGTGTTCCCGGCCCAAACCCAAACTCTTATACACCTTAATCAATACAGACTAACATAGAGACACCATAGGTAATGCTATTATCTTCATAAACAATACTATCTATCTATCTATCTATTGATGCCTCAATCCCGTTTGGGGTGGCCACAAACAAATCGCCTCCAAGTCGCACTGTCCCCCTCCATTTCACTGCCCTGCTCTCAACTCACACCCCCCTCTCTCATATACCTCTCCACCCCATCCCTCCATCTCATCCTCGGCCTCCCCCTCCCTTTTCCCCCCTCCACCTCACTCACATACACTCTCTTCATCAGTCTTTCACCCTCCATCCTCTCCACATGGCCAAACCACCTCAGTGTGTTCCTCATAATGCTTCCTATCACATCCACATCCACACCACAACGCTCCTTTATATCCTCATTTGTCAGCCTGTCTCTCCATGTGACTCCACAGGCTCCTCTTAAATAACTCATTTCCACTGCTCTCACTCCTGATTTGTGTCCTTCCAGCAATGTCCAAGCTTCATTTCCATATGTTAGAGTTGGTATCACAATACTGTCATGTAGTAACTTTTTCACTTCCATACTCACTTCTCTGTTTCTTACCACTGCTTTCAAAGAACCAGCAATCTTTCTTCCCTGCTGTACCCTTTCAAGCATTTCACCCTCCAAACCTCCATCCTTGCTCATCACACTACCCAAGTACTTAAACGTACTCACATTTTCCAATTCCTCACCATCCAACCTCTCTGTAAATTCACTGACTTCACCTCTCTCAAAGACCATCACTTTACTCTTCCCTACATTCACCTTTAGATTCCGTTTCTTACACAGTCTCCCAAACTCATCCACCAAGCCTTGCAGCTCCCCTTCGTCTTCACTCAACAACACAGTATCATCTGCAAACAACAGTACAGGGAGTTTCCAAACACTATCCTCTCTCACCAGGGCCACTCCAACATCCACTACCCTACCTTGTACCTCTTTTATTACCCCATCCATGTACAGATTGAACAACCATGGAGACATGACACATCCCTGTTTCAACCCAACTTTCAAAGAGAAAAATGCACTTAGTTCACCATCCACACGCACTGCAGCCTTCGCACCATCGTACATACTCTTCACAGCATTCAACAACTTCCCATCTACTCCATATAATCTTAACACTTTCCACAATTCTTGTCCATCCATCCTGTCATATGCTTTCTCCAAATCCATGAAAGCCGCATACAACTTCTTTCCCTTCTCTAGAAACTTTTCCACTAATGATCTAAGAATGAATATCTGATCTACACAACCTCTTTCCTTCCTAAAGCCTCCCTGTTCTTCTCCAACTAATTTCTCTGTTCTTTCTCTAACTCTGTCAATAAGTATCCTACCATACACTTTTCCTATTATACTAAGAAGACAAATGCCCCTATGATTACCACACACTTCTTTTTCCCCTTTTCCTTTGTACAAGGGAATAATTATACCTGACTTCCAATCCTCTGGGACTCTACCTTCCTCCCAGGCCAATCTGCACATCTTCCACATCCATTCTACTACTATCTCTTCCCCATGCTTCAGCATTTCACCACATACTCCATCAATTCCTGGGGCTTTCCCCAATTTAACTTTCTTCATTGCTTCCACAACTTCTATCCTACTGATTTCTTCCTGTCTTCTCACCTCCCTCCTTCTCCCACCCATTCCCCAGCCACTTATACTCGCATTACTTCCATCCTCTATGTTCAACAATTCCTTAAAGTGTTCTCTCCATCTGCTCACTTTTTCTCCCTTCTCCACTAGTAATCTACCATTTTTATCTTTCACTCCCCTGCTAACTTCACTTCCACCCTGTCTTACTCTTTTCACCTCTTTCCAGAACATTTTCTTACAGTCCCTCCACTTTACACTCAAATTCCTTCCAAATTCCTCATCCACTCTCTTCTTACTCTCTCTTACTAATCTTTTCACCTCTCTCTTTCTTTCTACATATAACTCTCTCTTCCGCCTCTCAACTTCTTCCACGCCCCTATTTCTCATCCATTCATTGTATGCTTTCTTCTTTTGTGCCACAGCCTGTCTCACCTCTTCAGTCCACCACACTGTTCCTTGCACCCCCCTCCGTCTTCGCTTCCTTCCACACACCACATCACATGCTGCACATATTTCTTCTGTAAATATCCTACACACACCTTTCACGTCTCCCATCTGCTCCAATTCATATTTGCCCAATCATTCCTCCACGTCTCTCTTATACTCTGCCTTTTTCCCATCCTCTTATAACCTTTCCACTCTCCTTGCAACTACTCCTTCCTCTCGTCTTTCCCTTCTTCTATTCCTCCATCTTACTTGAATCCTAATTCTGGCCACCACCAAGTAGTGGTCAGAAAGTCCACTCCCCCAACCTCTATAAGCTCTTGCATCCATTACACATCTTCGCATCCTTTCATCCACACACACATAATCAATCATTGCCTTCCTTTCATTCAGTTCACCACCGACCCTTCTCATCACTCGCCATGTATACCTGTGGATCATTTTATGCCTGAAGAGGGTATTGGCTATCACCAACCCCCTCCCAGCACAAATGTCAGCAGGCACACCCCACTCACCAACTATTCTATTCACCTTCACATTCCCAACTTTACCATTCATATCACCAATCAAAAACACTCTCTCATTCCTTCCAAACTTTTCCATGCACACTTCTACATTTGTCCAGAACTCTTCTCACACTCTTCTAGCACGATCTTGCGTTGGCGCATACACACACACAATCGCCCACAATTGTATTCCAACTTTCAACTTTACCCACACAATCCTTGACCCAACTGATCCATACTGTCTTATGCTCTTCTTACATCTTTTACTCACAACTATACATACTCCTTCCTTTGCCCTCTCATTCTCACCTACTGCTGCACATATACCCCATCCATACTCCCATTCTCTCACACTTTCTCCTCTCCATTTTGTTTCAGTTATTCCACGTACATCCACTTTCGCACCCTCAAGCACCTGGACAATCTCTCTCTCTTTCACCCCATCACTCGCTCCTCTTACATTCC
The DNA here is from genome assembly GCF_032717465.1 of Coenobita brevimanus. Taxonomy (NCBI): domain Eukaryota; kingdom Metazoa; phylum Arthropoda; class Malacostraca; order Decapoda; family Coenobitidae; genus Coenobita; species Coenobita brevimanus. The sequence continues at coordinate 22,070,648 of NC_137024.1, read as the reverse complement.
ATGTATCCATTACCAAGTCCTTTGTCCGGTCCTGGGTCGTCATCGTTTGGTCAATCCTTGTCTGAGGCTTCTTGTTTGTTTTTTTAGTTAGCTGTTTTCCGAGGAGGGGCACTAACCCTACTACTGCTAAAAAATGGGACACCAAACAACACATACAAACATGTTATGGTAATGTAATGATGACAAATGAAAAACATTTAAGTCTATGTAAAAAAAAAAGACAACAGTTTCCTGGCTGGGCAGAAGTTGAAGCATGACTTTTTGGAATGGTGGTGGGGGCAGAAGCTGAAGCAGGACTTTTTGAAATAGTGGTGGTGGTGGTGGTGCGGCATGTGGCAATGCAGGAAGGTAAGGTGGTGGGAGGTGTGGTGCTGAGATGCGTTCAGAGAACCAGACACTGCGAGAGTGGACGAGCACAGGCAAGGCCGGCAGCATGTTAAGTGGGGGTGGCAGCGCTAAGCATGGCGAAGGATGAAGGAGGGACAGGGGAAGAAGTGGGGAGATGAGGGGAGGATGGGGCGAACCGCGCGTACCACCATATCCGTGTTTGGACAAACGCGTTTCAAACCTAAGGAGCAGTGGAGTGTTCAGACTAGCGAATCGACGGCTGTTCGGACTGTGGGAATGTTCCCCAATTTCTTTTGTTCAGTGTAGTGAGTGTTCGGTTATTAGGGCGCCAGAGACTGGGGTATGCCAGTACTCTACCTGTACTAGAATAAGATAAGGATTGTTTTGTTGGACAAAAGTGCTATGCTTGCAATTCCTACATATTTATTTCATTATCTACAGAAGAGCTGAGTGGTAAGTGAGGAGTGGAGTAACAGCAGTAAAATAAAGAAGAAGCGGATGGGGCATGGACATACACACACCTGATGTGTGAGCATGGGAGTCATAATAATTCTACAGTACAACAATTCTTTCCAAATCATCAGTTCACAAATAAATGCTCAAGATTTATTTCTCTGGTTTATCTGTCCATGCTTTTATGAATAAGATAACAAATAATATTTAAGAAAATGGACTTCTATCTATCTACTTGAATCTATTGCCAGATGTTTGTCTGAATTTATGGGGAGGGGTGCTAAACCCCCACCAACCCATTTGTTGACATGTAGGGAACACATGTGGGTTGATTATATGGGTACCACCCAGTGTTGTAAATGGTTTCCTGGCTTACAGGAAACCATCAGGCTTGTCACTCAATGTAAAGCAACCTCAGAAGGAAAGATGAGTAATAAATGGTGACAGGAAAGACGGAAAAAATAGGAAGAGAGGAGGGCAGATACATTAAAAAAAAAAAAAAAAAAAAAAAAAAAAAAAAGTCAACCCCCACTATTCATGGATTTTTCTGGGAAATTATCTCAAAAATTCTATCTGTCTATCTATCTATCTATTGCCAGATGCCTTACACCTTATGCCCATATTTTTAAACTTTTCCATCCCTTTTAGATGCATGGGAAGGACATCCTTCACTGAATAGGTATTTTTTAATCCCTCCGTGGCTGTCGGTGTCGAATGACATTTAGCCGATAAATGGCGGAAGGCGTCACTTGAGCGTGACCTATATAAAACAGCAAAAATCTGGGGGAAATGAATGAACATTCTGAACGTCTTCCGACTGACCTACACTACAATCCCATACACCCCATCAAGTAGTTCAGAGCCTGCTGCTGTAATGAGTGGATTTTTTATGTTTTTGCTCATGGCCATGCTTAAACAAGCACAACTACACCTATTATCTTGAGCCAGACAGAAAATATCATCTTTGTCTTTTCATGTGAAACACACACAACCACCTTGTTTATGATTATGAATAAATACAGGCACAAACAAAAAATTACATGATAATAGGAGAAAAATACATTTTTGTCTTGGTATCTTTACCTATTTGCTCAGGTTTGTTATTTTGGTTTGGATCATTCGATGCAGTGCGACTTGTAGAAAACTGTGAAAACTTTTGGGAAGTGAACAACCAACTGGGACATGAGACTGACCTTCATGCTCTCACACCTCATTTGTCAGTTCACAACCTGCTGCCATGACGAGTGGATGTAAGATTTTTTCGCTCACGGCCATGCCTAAACACACATAGTTACACCCATTATCTTGACCCAGACAGAAAATATCATCTTTCTCCTCCCTTGCAAAACACACACAACCACCCTGTTTACTATCATTAAACACAAGCATAAACCAAAAAGACATGAAAATAAAAGAAAAATTAATTTTTGTTTGGTGTCTTTACCTATTTGCTCAGGTTTGTTGTACTGTTTTGAATCATTTTACATATCCTTTGCCTTTTACAAGCATAACAGGAAAGTTTTCCACGTTCACGTGATGCTTTCGTGGGTGGAAAGGCCTCCCTTCCCTTTCTGCTAATACGAGGTGCAAATGGCAGGTCGTCTCACATTTCAACCCTCACTGTCCAGCCTGTACATTCAATGAATGACATTTATCTCATTTAGGTCTGAAAACAGACACTCTTGCCTCCCTTTTCCAACAAACTCCACCACCCAGACTACAAAAATAAGTCGATACTACCATAAACACAATAAACACCGAAAAATGCAAAATAAATTCATAATATAACTTTTTACGTTCAAACCTCGCACATTATGCACTGAAAAACTTCAAAATACACATATATAGTTATTTCACACCTTTTCAGCACCACTGACAATGTTTTTTGGTAAAAAAAAGAAGTGCGATGTTACATCAAGTTCAAGTTTGAGAAGGTGAAATGACGGTGATTGTAGCATATGCACTGTGTGAGGCCAGGAGTGAGAGACAGAGAAACACAGGTTTTAGGATGAGCTGGATGAAGCAGTGGGAGAAATGCCCAGGAGCTATAAAGTGATCGTAATGGGTAATATGAATGGGAGAGTAGGCACTGGTCTTCAGGATAACATAATGGGTTGTAATGGAGTACTGTACCTGGAGAAAATGATAATGGGATGCGACTGAATGATATGTGTCAAGAATGTAGGTTGAGAATTTGTAACTCATATTTCAAACACAAAGATGCACATAAATATACATGGAATAGAGGGAACGGGGATTGTGTTGAGAGGAGCGTGATTGATTACATGCTCGCAGAGAGGTCGATGCTGGGGATGGTTGCTGATATGAGGGCCGTGAGAGAACGATGTGGAGGTCTGTCAGATCATATGATTGTGGTATGCAAGATCAAGCTGAGAGGAGTGAGGTGGACCAGGAGAGACAGGAGCAGTCAGCGAGAAAGACTGAAAGTCGAGAAGCTGAGGATCAAAGAAGTGGCAGATGAATACAAGACCAAAGGGAGGGGTTAGAATCAGTGAATTAGAATAAAATGGATCTGGATAGCCTGAGGAATGCATATTGGGACTGCTTATTTAAAGTGCTAAAGCGGTGTCTGGTGTGGCAAGAGTAACAACGAAGAATGGTACGGCATGGTGGGATGAAGGGGTCAAGAAAGCGGTGGAGGAAAAGAGGAAGAAGCGGCTAAAGTGGCTACAGGATAGGGGTTCTATAGAAATGAGAACTGAATATATTCAGAGCAAGAAGCATGTACAGAGACTAGTGAAGAGGAAAAAGGAGGTAAATGATGATCTAGGAAGAAAAATGAATGCAAACTATTATGAGCATAGCACGTTATTCTGGTGAGAGGTGCGGAAATGGAGAAGTGAAAGCAGAAAGAAATGTGAACGTGTGAAGGATGTAGGAGGTAAATTATTAACCCACGGGGATGAAGTAAGGACCAGATGGAAAAAATATTTTGAAAGCCTGTTGAACAGGAAGAGAGAGAGCAAAGCAGCTGTAAACATGATTGGTTTTGGGGGTGTGCAGAGAAGGAATCCAGTGCCAGGAAATGTGACACTCGTACAGGTGAAGAGCGTTGTGAAGTAGCTGAAAAATGAGAAAACAGCTGGGGGTGACGAGGTGTATGCAGAGATGATTTAAGTGTAGTGGAGAAAGCGGAATGAAGTGCTTGTTGGAGATATGTAAGAAGGCATGGCTGATTGAAACTATGCCAGCAGAGTGGAAACAGGCTGTGATTGTAGCCCTATACAAAAATAAAGGTGAGCGAAGTGAGTGCAAGAAATATTGTGGCATAAGTTTACTGAGTGTGGTAGGGAAGGTATATGGAAGAATTATTAGAGAGAAAGTAAGAGAGATATCAGAAGTCCTAGCAAGTGATGAACAGGGTGGCTTTAGGAATGGCAGAGGATGTGTGGATCAAATATCTACAGTGAGACAGAGAGTGGAGAAGGCTTGTGAGAAGGACTAAAAGGTGTTTATGGCATTCATGAACCTGGAAAAAGCATATGACAAAGAAGACAGATTTGGACTGTGGAGGTTTTCCACACGTATGGTGTAGATGGTAGGCTGCTAGGTGTCGTCAAGAGTCTTTATGATGGTAGTGAAGTATGTGTAAGGGTTAATGGGCATCTAAGTGAATGGTTCACGACTGATGTGGGCATGCGACAAGGTTGTATGATATCCCTATGGTTGTTATATATATATATATATATATATATATATATATATATATATACATATAAATAAATAAATATATATATATATATATATATATATACAGTATATATATATATATATATATATATATATATATATATATACATAAATAAATAAATAAATAAATATATATATATATATATAAATATATATATATATATATATATATATATATATATATATATATATATATATATATATATATATATATATTAGGGCGTCGGGCTATAGATAGATAGATAGATATATATATATATATATATATATATATATATATATATATACTGTGTATATATATATATATATATATATACATACATGGATGGGGTGATGAGAGCAGTAAAAATACGAGTAATAGAGAGGGGGATAGCATTGGTAATGAATAGTGATGGATGCAATATCTCAAATTTGTTGTATGCTAATGATGCAGCACTACATGCAAATACCGGACAAGAAATGGGCAGACTGGTACAGAGTGACCTGGAGCGGTGGCGTCTTCGTCGTGGGTGTACTCCCCAGAGGGTGTCGAAGAGAAGAGGAGGACAGCATGGGGGCCAAACCACCACAAACCTCCCCGGCCCCTCAATGGGCTCGAGTACCTAGGAGTGGCTTCGGTCGCCCGGGCAAGTACCATATCTCCCAACACAACACACACAACAACACCGTTTATTCTACACAGAGAAATGACTCCCCGGCTGTCATTTCTCGACGACTTCTTCTAGCCAGGGACATTGAGAGCAATCCAGGACCCACCAACAAATATATATGTCCAACATGCTCAAAACCTATCACATCGAACCGACAGACAAAGGGTTCAGTTCAGTGCAATTCCTGCAAGAACTGGACCCATTACACCTGCACAACACTTGCATCCAGAAAACATTACACGAACACCTGGACCTGCTCCTTATGCTCCTTCCCCACACCCATCAACCCCCTTTCCAATCCTACTCCTATTTCCTTCACACCTCCACAGCCAAACCCACTGACCTGTCCCACACCATCCAGTCCCCCAACTCCTCCCATTCCAACCCATCCTAATCCACCTCAACCCTTACCTCCATCACAGCCTCCTCCTACCCCTTCCCCTCCACCCACACCACCTCCCCCCCATGCTGCAGCAGCCAACACACATTGCACACACAACATAAACATCCTTCAATTAAACATAGATGGCATAAACACCCAAAAACATGAACTCACACAATTCATCAAACAACAGAACATACACATTGCCACCTTACAAGAAACAAAACTACACAGAGCACAGACAACACCGACATTTCATAACTTCACCACCATTCGACAAGACCAGGCCGGTGGCGGTGGTGGTGGACTCATCACCCTGGTACACAAATCCACCAACTTTGCAGATACCAGTGCACACACAAAGTCACTTCTCCCCCCACATGACACCACAACAGAAATACACTCAATTATAATACGCACTGGTAACAAATCACGCATAACAATCGCTAACACATACATTCCCCCCCAATCATCCCCCACAGTACCACACAATTACTCTCCACAAATACACCACATCACTAACATACCCATCATCATCCTGGGTGGTGATTTCAACGCAAAGTCGTCGGCCTGGCATGTCAACAACCCTGACACAGACAGAGGGCTGGTACTACAATCCCAGACAGATCATCTTTTCATACTAAACAGTCTAGACCAACATTCCCATATCCCACACCAAGCCCTCTTCCTCCCATCATCTCCAGACATCACCTTCTGCTCCCCAAACCTCACTCCCACTACATCATGGAGAGTGATCAAAACCCTAGGTTCTGATCACCTCCCAATCATCATCACTACCAAAACCAGAATCACCCCAGCTGGCCACAAACACACATACACTAATTATAAGAAAGCCAACTGGGAGGCCTTTGTAACTGAAACAGAACAACAACTCGAAACACTAAACAGTACACCCATCACAAACATCAACGCCGCTGTGCACACTTTCAATACAATTATACAAAACGCAGACAAAAGATACATCCCTAGAGGCAACAAAAAGAGACACAATCCCAACTTCAAACCAGAAATTCAAGGCCTCATCAGACAACAGGACACACTGCGACACTCCCCAACACCCCATACACAAGACACCATACAACAAATACAAGACCTCAACACTCAAACAAACAATAAAATATCAGAACAGCAAACACTAAACTGGAAAAATTACCTCCAAACACTTGACCACAAAGAAAACATCAGCAAACTCTACAAAACACTAAACAGCATCACACTTTCCAACAGCAACACCACACAATCTCACGCTGCCATCACAACAACAGACACATACCCTCAAACAAACAACAAGCAAACACTCTCATCAATCACTTTTCACAAGTCAGCCATCTAAACCCCCATCCCGAAGACCAACGTATCATTCGACGTGAGAGACAGTTCCCCACCGACCCAGACTACGCACCTTTCACTTACAACCAGGCAAAGCACATCATTAACAACCTCAAGCACTCATCTGCCTGTGGACCAGACAACATAAGCAACATTCACCTTAAACACCTTGGACCTCAAGGCAAACAAGCACACATCAACATATCAAACTACAGCTACTCACACAACATAGTACCCAACATCTGGAAGCATGGCATTATCATCACTATCCCTAAACCCAACAAAGACCTCACGTTACCCTCCTCACATCGCCCCATCACACTACTTTGCACCCCCTCTAAAGTTACTGAACGACTGGTACTACAACTAGTCACACCTCACATTCCCCTAGCCCAGTCACAACATGGTTTTAGGCCACTACACTCCACAAACACCCTTCTTACAGACCTTACACAGAGAGTTTTCGATGCCATGAATTCAGCTAGGCCACCACACAGAAAACTCCTAATCACACTAGACATTAGCAAAGCTTTTGATGCCATCCCCCGCCACAACCTCACAAACAAAATACTCAACACAAACATGCACAATAACACAAAAAGATGGCTGACAAACTACTTAGCAGGCAGATGTGCACATGTAACATTTGCAGGTCTGTCTTCTAACATCAGAAACTTCACAAACGGCATCCCCTAAGGATCTGTTTTGTCCCCTACATTCTTTAACCTATACATGCACGATGTACCCACACCCCACACACCACAGATACACATAGCTTCCTATACAGATGATATAACACTAACATGTACGCACTAGGATGCAAACACAGCTGCACACATCATTCAATCTTACCTCAACACACTACACGAATGGTCCACCACAAACAGGCTCAAAATAGCCCCAGCCAAATCTACAATGACTCTTCTCACAAACCGGACAGCAGAACACTGTCACATCCCACACCTCACCATACACAACGCTCCCCTACCACACACACACACACACACACACACACACACACACACACACACACAAAATCCTTGGTGTAACATACAAGACATCAATGTCATTTAAACAACACATCACAAACATTAAAAATAAAATAACACCAAGACTCAATGCTTTGAAGTCACTTGTCCATACAACATTCGGACACAACAAAGAAACCACCACCACAGTATACAAACAATACATGTGTTCAGTGATGAGTTATGCAAGCCCTGCCTGGACTTCTAACCTCACCAAAACACACTACAACACTCTACAGACCATACAGAACAAGGCCCTAAAAATAATCACAGGCTGCATGGCTACTACACCCACAAACCACCTACATCAAGAAACCAAAGTCCTCAAAGCCAAGGATCACCTTGACATGAGAGGCGCCCAGTTTCTTCCTGCAGCCTCCACAAACCCACAACATCCACTACAGTACATGGCAGCACATCCACCCACACCAAGGAACATCAAAACAACACCCAGCACACGATACCATACACAAATACTGTCATCTCTCCCCCCTCGTCCACCTCAGACCAGCTTCCAGAACCACATCCACACTCAGATCACTCGCCGCTCCATTCAGTCACTTAAAGACAACACACAGCTGCATGCACGGCCTCCTGACATCCACCCTTCTGAATCCTATCTTCCTCGTGAGGACAGGGTCCACCTGGCCAGGTTGAGATGTGGGCACCATCCAGCCCTCTTAAGCTACCAGAAGAGGCTGGATGACTTCGTCGCTGATGCCCGTCCAGGATGCAACACAGCACCCCATAGTATTAAGCACATTATGGAAGACTGCATTGCACACAGTCAACTACACCAACAACACAACATACACTCTTTGAGAGCTCTGTGAGAAAGCCCGGTCTCGGTCATGGCCTTCCTAAGGGACTCGAGGCTGTTCGGCCAGACTGCCTAGGGAACAACTACTACTGCTACTACTACTACTGGTACAGAGTTTTGTTGATGTCTGTGAGTGTCATGCCTTGACAGTAAACGCAGAAAAGAGGAAAGTGATGACTGGTGAGAGAGAAGGCGACTCCCAGTGCAATGTTACAGTGAATGGAGAGTGACTGGAAGTGGTGAGAGTTCAAATACCTGGGTATAGTGATAGAAATGAGAGGAAAATGTGCAAAAGATGTGGAAAGTATAGTGACACAAGGAAGGAAAGTAGCTGATGCAATGAAGGCCCTGGTAAGAAACACAGGCTTGAGTGATGCAGCTACACAAGGCTTACATGAAGGAGTGTTAATGCAACTTTAACATATGGATGTGAGACTATGGTGTGGAATGAAAGTGAAAAGTCAAGAGTGAGAGCAATAGAGATGGGACTGCTGAGGAATGCATGTGGCATACAGACAGTGGACAGGATACAAAATAATGTGATTCGTGAAAGATGTGGAGTGAGGAAGCCTGTGGACACCAGAGTAGATGAGAGTGTACTGAGATGTTATGGTTAAGTGGAGAAAATGGATAACAACAGTGGTAAAAGAGGTACATCTGAGCAAATCTGAAGGAGGGAGGAGGCAAGGTAGGCCAAGGAGAAGGTGGAGGGATATGGTGGATGAGTGTGTGAGGAAGAGAGGTTTGGAAGTCGGTGAGGCTAGGGGACTGACAAGAGATTGAGCTGTTTAGATGAATATTGTGAGGAGAAGCATATGATTAGGGATTTGACACCCCTTTTCAATGTGACAACATCTGGACTGACTCTATCGAATACATTTATGTGAAGCAACAGAATGTGGATTCCGGGGGCTTGAATGGTGAGTGAATGGAAGCGTGGCCCACAGGATTTGGCAAATCTGGGCTGTCTGGACATTGCTACTCCTCACCCTGCCCTACAGTGGGAAAGGAGGTTCAGATGATGATGATGATGATGATGATGATGATGATATATATACTGTACATTATATACAGTAAACCCTTAACAAGTCGAATTATATGGGGTTCTACCCTAGTTCGAATTACCGAATTTTCCGTCTCACCGAATTTTCACCCCCGAAAATTGCTAAAACAATATCTATTACTTGTCCTCTCAACACTAAATTAAAGGAGCATATATAAATAAATAAATAAATAAGTTATGGCAAAAAAAACAATTCAGTGCATTTAATATACCTTTAATTGGTAGAAAATTATTCAAGGAGGCACTACAGACCTGTCAGCAGCTTGTGTTGAAGACAGATTTTCACCCCCCAAATTGCAAAGACAATACTTATTACTTGTCTTTTCAACACTAAAGAAGCATATACAGTGTATAAATGAAAAAAGAAAGACAAAAAAAAAACAAAAATCAGTGCACAATTTACCTTATGTTAGAGGTAGTACAGACCCGTTGGCAGCTTGTGTTGGAGGCGGTGTAGGTGGTGGAGTTCACAATTTAACATAACATTCTAAACAGTACCCAGTATTTATTTCAATGATCATTAAGAATTAAACTTAAATGTAATCACTATAATAGACTGCAATGTAACACTTGCAGTAATAATAATGCTGAACTTTAATCATGATCACGTAATACTAAGTCACATGCACATATTTTTTTTCCTTTAGTCAAATTCCAGTTTTCATAAACACATACACAGACACTATTCAGTGTCTGTGCCAACACTACTTGAAGTGCTGGCTATCTGAAGAGCTGTAGAAGCAGTATCACTGCTGGAATCAGTAGGAAGGATAGGCCAACACCTTGGCACAGGCTTAAAGAAGTCATGAATCTTCACCTGCTTCTGCTGCGAATACTGGCGACGAATAACCAAGCCTTGCAACTCCCTTACATGCGTATAAAAATTTTGCGCTTCTTCATCATCAACATAATCCAGCCACGATATGACAACATCCATTGCTTCATGAACTTGGGATAATTTGTATGGATTCTTGCTTCCAACATCAATGTTCTGTTCTTCATTGTCATCATTTTCATCTTTCTTCCCAGCCACGGACTCAGCAATTTCTTTTTCTGTTTGGTGATGATACCCAGGATCATCTGCATCCATTTCAAGCCACTGGATGACAATCTTCATTAATATTCTTCTCACCGACTTTTTGCATAACTTCAAGAAAATCTGAGACTTAAAAGCCAGTGAAATCAGACAATCAGTAGACTGGCGGCCACATGTCCGCCTGGTGCCACCTATGTCCCCCTACCTCCACATTTTGGCCTACTTACATATGTGGTCTCGGCCCGAGTACGACTTACCAAAGATTCCGTCTTCTAAAAGTTCGACTTATGAAGGGTTTACTATATATATATATATATATATATATATATATATTAATCCCTCCAATATCCGACGTAATAGGGCCATAGGCACGTCCGGATAGTGGTCCTATCCGGATATTGGGCCCCAGCTTATGGACTTGTACTTATGGACCCTAACTCAGAGAAACACCTATACAACTCCCTCTGGACATGCATAGCACCTATTTAAGACCCAAATCACACCAATAAGGCACACAAATGACTGAAATAAATGCAAAAGAAGCATAAAATGAGGATTTAGAGGTAGGTTCATACAATATTAAACATTCTGGTGACTGGCTCCTGGACTGGTACTTATGGACCCTAACCTAGCCTAACTCAGAAAAACACCTTCCTACTGCACATGTATAGCTCCTAACACCCTATTCACACCAATAAAGGACATTAAAGAGTGAAATGAGGTGTTTCAGGTAAGTATAGTATGGAAAAAAGTACAGTATGAAACATTCTGCCTACTTACAGCAAGTCCATGGCCATCTCGATGAATAACCGCCTCCTCTCAGACTCTGACAGTAAGAAGGATTTCCTGAAGCACTTCCAGTACACTGTTCATGAAGTCTTGCACTGAACTTAGTCAATCGCACTCAGAAGTTCGTTCTCTTCACAGTGCGCACTCTTGTCTAACTTATGCTCCATTGTAACTTCCAAAGTGTTGCACTCTGCACTTTAACTTTTCCCACTCTTCTAACCATTTTCTAAAGCAAAAACAAACAAGTCTATTTACGTTAAATTTTGTTCTAAATTAGTCTTTTCACTCACAACTGTAAATCCTTAACACAATACACTGTTTTTTTCACTGCACAACACTGTAAATTCCCGTGTGGTCTAGTGGAGAAGTTCTTGCTGTTTAATCACTGTCAGAGTCCGAGAGTATCACTGGCAGGTGACCTAGGGGTGCGTCGCTGGGTCGTGGTGATGGTGTACCCACTGCAGACGACTCTGAAGACAGACGCAAACTCACGTCGAGCGGTGACTCCACCGTGGCTGATGTGCTGGGCTGTGGCTCGGAGCATGAGGGCCTGTCTTGGGAAGGCAACGGAGTGGAGCCAGGGCTGGGCACAGCAGGGGTCACAGGCCTGAAAAAACTGTCAATCATTGATTGACGCAAGGACCGACGATTCTGACGATTGATGATGCGCTGTCTGAAGGCACGCACTTCCTCCACAAGTCCCAAGGGCCCCATCTCCTTGTCGCAGTCCGGGTGTTCCAGGTAGTCAAGAACGAACTCTAGGTGTTCCCGGAGTGCGCTCAGCTTGAGGATGGCTGGAGTAGTGTCATGCTGAGAGGAGTCCGCATCATCATCGCCGTCCTCGTCGGAATCTTCAAGCTAGGTACTGACATATGCAACTGAAGACTCAAACTCAATATCAGACAATGTCTGATACCCAGGATCGCCCTCGTCGTCATCCAACCACTCACGCACATCGTCCACATCAACATCGTCGCCATGCGTACGTAGCCGTGCATGGAAGTCATCCACGTCAAACCTTAGAAAATCGTACTCCACATCCGTTCCGAGAAGCAGACGAGACCAACCATTTTCTAGAGTCTTGACAGGGACTTCCTTCCATGTACTGGCCCAGTTGTAGATTGCAGACTTGACGTTGTAGCAGTGAAGGTTTTCCAAAGTCCTCTGGCCTCACGTGTCCCGTCCCTCCCTGCGCTCGTCCTCGTTCTCGAGAACAACCACCACCTCGTCCAGGAACTTCCGGCAGTATAGGCGCTTTGTTGCCATGATCACTCCTTGGTCCATTGGTTGGATGAGAGCAGTCGTATTAGGTGGCAGAAACATGCACCTAATCCGGCCATTCTCAGCCACCAAGTCCTTGTCGCACGGGTGGGCAGGTGCATTGTCAAGAAGAAGGAGGGCCTTTACCTGGTCGTGCGGGATTCCCAGTGTCTTCGTCTGGTAATTGATGACCTCCTTGACGAAGTGGCGGTGGAACCAGTCTTTGAAGATCTGGACTGTAAACCATGCCTTCAAAGAATGGTACCAGATGACAGGAAGGACATCCATCACCCCACGAAGACACCGAGGCTGCTTTGCACGGCCAACAATAACGGGCTTAAGCCGATGCATGCCGTTAGCATTGGCACAACACAAAGCAGATATCCGTTGCTTGGAGAGCTTGCGGCCAGGTACACGCTTCTCCATCTCCTCGGCTAGAGTGATCGTTGGCAAAGAGCGATAGAATAAACTAGTTTCGTCACCATTGTAGACTTGACCGAGAGTGAGGCCCTCCTTGTCGATCAAGCCCTTCACCTTGTGCCGAAACTCGTCAACTCCATCCTCGTTAGTGTCCAAAGCTTCGCCATGAGCTTTACGGTTGGTAAGGCCATGCCGTAACTTGAACGCGAAGAGCCAACCCTCGGATGCCTTGAAGTCTAGGGCATCGTGAAGCCTGGCAAACTTCTCAGCAGCAGCACTTCAGCTCCGTTCCACGTACAATCACACCAGCAGCACGTTGCTGTCGACACCAAATCAACGTGCAGCGGTCGATTTCTGCAAACTTGGGAATAAATATCACCTTCCTCTCCACGTTGCGGTTGCTTCTCAATGAGAAGTCAGCCGTGTACTGCATGAGTTTGTCTCGGGATCTCTTGATATCGAACAAAGTAGAGTGGGCCAGGTTGACCTCGCGGAGGATGCAGGAAGAAGACCACCCCGCATCTACTTTCTCCAATATCTCCCATTTCTTCTCCAGAGTCAACACCACTCTCTTCCTCTTCTCAGGCAGCGGGGCCATCATCACACACACTAATAAGAGGCCCGAGAGCAACAGGTGTGCCTGCAGCAGGTAAGGAACCACCACAAAGGCGAGCACGTGGGCAGCCATGACGACGAGCGTGCACTCGAGGCGAGAGACAAGCAGAAAGTGGGGAGGATGCAGCGGCGCTCTATTCGATGTTGGAGGAATGACGCGCCGCAACAAAGCTGTCCCACGCCGCGCGCGGCAAGTTCAAATTACGGGCGAGAATTTTTTTTTTTTTTTTTCGAATTTTTTGCGGTTTTCGGACCATTTTGGGAATGTTGGATCCCAGGACGATTATCTCCAGTTAGTGGGGATGTTCGGATATTGGGCGTTCGGATATTAGAGGGATTACATATATAAACTCAAATCTCGATTTAAGGGACCTCCATTTAAGGGATTTCAGATTTAAGGGACTCCATATTCTACCTGACAAACGGACAAGACCATTAAAAAATGATACGTAATGTCTAGGTTACACACATTAATATGTTTCTTTATACAGTACCCATAAAATAATATTCTATCTATCTATCTATTGCCAGACGCCTCAATCCCGTTTGGGGTGGCCACAAACAATGAGAAGGTGGATGGAATACTTGGTGAGTGAGGCGTGCCTGCTGAGATAGATGAGAATGGGAGTGTGTTAGTGGACATTTGTGCTGGGAGGGGGTTGGTGATAGCCAAGACCCTCTTCAGGCATAAAATGATCCACAGGTATACATGGCGAGTGATGAGAAGGGTGGGTGGTGAACTGAATGAAAGGAAGGCAATGATTGATTATGTGTGGGTGGATGAAAGGATGTGAAGATGTGTAATGGATGCAAGAGCTTATAGAGGTTGGGGGAGTGGACTTTCTGACCACTACTTGGTGGTGGCCAGAATTAAGATTCAAGTAAGACAGAGGAATAGAAGAAGGGTAAGACGAGAGGAAGGAGTAGTTGCAAGGAGAGTGGAAAGTTTACAAGAGGATGAGAAAAAGGCAAAGTATAAGAGAGAAGTGGTGGAACGATTGGGCAAATATGAATTGGAGCAGATGGGATACATGGAAGGTGTGTGTAGGATATTTACAGAAGAAATATGTGCAGCATGTGATGTGGTGTGTGGAAGGAAGAGAAAACGGAGGGGGGTGCAAGGAACAGCGTGGTGGACTGAAGACGTGAGACAGGCTGTGGCACAAAAGAAGAAAGCATACAATGAATGGATGAGAAATAGGGGCGTGGAAGAAGTTGAGAGGCGGAAGAGAGAGTTATATGTAGAAAGAAAGAGAGAGGTGAAAAGATTAGTAAGAGAGAGTAAGAAGAGAGTGGATGAGGAATTTGGATGGAATTTGAATGTAAAGTGGAGGGACTGTTAACAAAATGTTCTGGAAGGAGGTGAAAAGAGTAAGACAGGGTGGAAGTGAAGTTAGCAGGGGAGTGAAAGATAAAAATGGTAGATTACTAGTGGAGAAGGGAGAAAAAGTGAGCAGATGGAGAGAACACTTTAAGGAATTGTTGAACATAGAGGATGGAAGTAATGCGAGTATAAGTGGCTGGGGAATGGCTGGGAGAGGGAGAGAGGTGAGAAGACAGGAAGAAATCAGTAGGATAAAAGTTGTGGAAGCAATGAAGAAAATTAAATCTGGGAAAGCCCCAGGAATTGATGGAGTGTGTGGTGAAATGCTGAAGCATGGGGGAGAGATAGTAGTAGAATGGATGTGGAAGATGTGCAGATTGGCCTGGGAGGAAGGTAGAGTCCCGGAGGATTGGACGTCAGGTATAATTTATCCCTTGTACAAAGGAAAAGGGGAAAAAGAAGTGTGTGGTAATCATAGGGGCATTTGTCTTCTTAGTACAGTATAATAGGAAAAGTGTATGGTAGGATACTTATTGACAGAGTTAGAGAAAGAACAGAGGAATTAGTTGGAGAACAACAGAGAGTCTTTAGGAAGGGAAGAGGTTGTGTAGATCAGATATTCATTCTTAGATCTTTAGTGGAAAAGTTTCTAGAGAAGGGAAAGAAGTTGTATGCGGCTTTCATGGATTTGGAGAAAGCATATGACAGGGTGGATAGACAAGGATTGTGGAAAGTGTTAAGAATATATGGAGTAGATGGGAAGTTGTTGAATGCTGTGAAGAGTATGTACGATGGTGCGAAGGCTGCAGTTCGTGTGGATGGTGAACTAAGTGAATTTTTCTCTTTGAAAGTTGGGTTGAAACAGGGATGTGTCATGTCTCCATGGTTGTTCAATCTGTACATGGATGGGGTAATAAAAGAGGTACAAGGTAGGGTAGTGGATGTTGAAGTGGCCCTGGTGAGAGAGGATAGTGTCTGGAAACTCCCTGTACTGTTGTTTGCAGATGATACTGTGTTGTTGAGTGAAGACGAAGGGGAGCTGCAAGGCTTGGTGGATGAGTTTGGGAGAGTGTGTAAGAAACGGAATCTAAAGGTGAATGTAGGGAAAAGTAAAGTTATGGTCTTTGAGAGAGGTGAAGTCAGTGAATGTACAGTGAGGCTGGATGGTGAGGAAATGGAAAATGTGAATACGTTTAAGTACTTGGGTAGTGTGATGAGTAAGGATGGAAGTTTGGAGGTGAAGTGCTTGAAAGGGTAGAACAAGGAAGAAAGGTTGCCGGTTCCTTGAAAGCAGTGATAAGAAACAGGGAAGTGAGCATGGAAGTGAAAAAGTTACTACATGACAGTATTGTGATACCAACTCTTACGTATGGAAGTGAAGCTTGGACGTTGTTGGAAGGACACAATTTAAGAGTGAGAGCAGTGGAAATGAATTATTTAAGAGGAGCCTGTGGAGTCACATGGAGTGACAGGCTAACAAATGAGGATATAAAGGAGCATTGTGGTGTGGATGTGGATGTGATAGGAAGCATTAGGAGGAACACACTGAGGTGGTTTGGCCATGTTGAGAGGATGGAGGATGAGAGACTGACAAGGAGAGTGTATGTGAGAGGTGGAAGGGGGGAGAGGGAGAGGGAGGCTGAGGATGAGATGGAGGGATGGGGTGGAGAGGTGTATGAGAGAGGAGGGTGTGAGTTGGGAGCTGCGCAGTGAAATGGCGGGGAACAGGGCGACGTGGAGGTGATTTGTTTGTGGCCACCCCATACGGGATTGAGATGTCTGGCAATAAATAGATAGACAGATTACAGTAAAACCTCTACAATTCGGCATCCTTCAAGTCGGAAACTTCTACAACTCAGGAAGGCTCCAAAATATTCATTTAAAAAATCAAAATTCAAAAATTCCCAAAAATGCACGTGAGAGGAAGAGAGTCGGCAAAAATCCCCCCAACTCGGTAAGATGCCGAGTTGTACCGACATTTAGCAGGAGTAACCCAGCATCACGTGTGCATGGGGATGTAAACAACGCCTGTTGTGCACCACATGTGGGCCAGTTTGCCTTCGTCCGCCGCCCGTGTTGCATTCTCTCCTCACTCACTCTTCTTGTGACTAAGTGCTATGCACTCTTAAGTGGATTGTACCTGCATAAGCTAACCATGGCATCTCCCAGTGCTACCCCAGTGTTTGGTGAATAAGTTCTGTACAGTAATGTTTAGGTGTTTAGTCTTTAGTTCCCCAGTATAGTACAAGTCATAAATACATTACAGTATGGTCTTTATAGTGTTAATTGTGCTTTACATAGTGTACAGTGTCAGGTACAGTACAGTAAAGATGTGCCCAAAAGTGATCTTGAGCCCCCCCTAACACCTCCAAAAACTACCAAAAGTCCTCCTCCATGCCTGCAATACACCCTACAACTGCGTGGAATCATGGTAGGCAGCTTTTACTGTTTATTGTAAAAATGTTTAATTTTTTTTCCTTTTTTTTTTGTGTGTGTGTGCTGGGGGGGGCAACTTAAAGTTTATCCCTACAACTCGGCAAATAGGATAACTCAGCAAGGCTTGCACATGTATTATGCCGAATTGTAGAGGTTTTACTGTATATCACAGCCATATGCAACTCGGCAAGTGACAGAACAGTTTTAATGTATCCCAGACACAACACGAGCATCTTTACACTAGCGTGTAATGTGCATCTCTCCAACGTTTAAAGATGCTCGTGTTATGTCTGGGATACATTAAAACTGCTCTGTCATTTGCCGAGTTGCATGGGGTTGTTATATAATCCTAATGTATTGTGACTGAAATATATCCTTCCATAATGGATTTACCTGGTTCGTCAAAAAAATCAGGTTGTCACAGCTTTTTATCACCCGTGGTTGAGTGGTATCAGTGCCTGACTTCTATCTAAGAGGTCCAGGGTTTGATTCCCACATCTAAAGATGCTCATGTTGTGTCTTGGATAGATTAAAACTGCTCTGTCATTTGCTGAGTTGCATGGGGCTGTGATAAAATCCTAATGTGTTTTGACTGAAATTTATCCTTCCATAATGGATTTACCTGATTCATCAAAAACACCAGGTTGTCACAGCTTTTTATCATGCCGTGGTCGAGTGGTATCAGTGCCTGACTTCTATCTAAGAGGTCCAAGGTTTGATTCTCAGTCAGGAGCGTACAAATATATTTGTACACACGCGTGTAATGTGTGTCTCTCCAATTTATGTATATATATATATATATATATATATATATATATATATATATATTAGTATATTTAGGCAGAATGTTTTCTTTTATACAAAAATCATGAAATATATTGGTATGACCACAACCACACTAAGCAGACGTTTAACTATGCACCTACAATCCGGTTCTATAAAAGATCATATGACTCAACATCACACATCAATAAACAGACAAGTTCTAATAGAAAATACTAATATAATAAAAAAATGTCATGACCACATTAGACTACAACTGGCAGAAGCACTTCTCATACGTGAAAACACGCCGGCCATAAACAACCAAACTACCGGACTAGATTGTACCCTCAAACTGTTTAAATACACAAAGACCCGACCACAAGCAGCGACAATTACAAATGAACATTACACACACAATAACACAACTGGCAACACTACACAGCCACAAACACCCACTCACCCATACAACCTTCGCAGTCAACCACGTAGCTCATAGCTGACTACACCTATAAGGTTTGTCTCTTTTATCCATACACTTTTAACTGTAGCTCATACTTGACTTCACCTAAAGGGTTTGTCTCTTTTATCCATACTCTTGTAACTCTACACTTTTATTAGTCGTTGTTGTACATTTCAGTATATATACTGTATAGGTTTATGTTGTATATGTCATGTTTTATAGTGTATTGTATCTATATTACAGTCGCTGATGATGTGTAAGGATACACGAAACGTCCTACGAAATATGAAAATAAATAATTAATAAAATATAGTTACGACATGGATCTTGGACATATTATCTACAACCTGAATCATAGTGTAAAACAATGTGTAAGAAAACTCGAAAAGATCAACAGAAAAATAGTGAACAATGGCTACGCCTTGGTCTTTAATGATTTTTGTATATATATATATATATATATATATATATATATATAAAATATAAGCATAAAATTATGGTACAATACTGCTACTTTATATACTGGTTCACTGAGCATGCAGTACACTGCATAAAGTATGGGTTTCACAGCTCATATTATATGAGTGTCCTCTGTTAAAACAAAGACTTACTTCAATGAGGTGGTCAGCAAGATCAAGTTTCTCTTCAAGTCTAAACCTGGGAATTGCAACCTCAATCTTAGCTGCATGTAAACCCAGATTCAGGTTGCTTAGGAGATCCATCTGAGAGAGTTTAGCTTCCACTGCTGGCAGACCTTCACGTTCATCAGGAAGTACAAATAACATACTGAGCTTGGATCCCTGCAGAAACAAGCCAGATGGATGAGAATATTAATTTTAGTAGTGTCAGCTGTGGAACAAAAGAAGAAAGCATGTAGTGAATGGCTAGCGAGTAGAGGTAGGGGAGAACTTGAGAGAGAGAAGAGAGAAGTATATGTGAGCAGGAGAAGGGAGGTGAAGAGATTGGTGAAGGAGAGTAAGAAGAAAGTGGATGAAGAGTTTGGGAGGAATCTGAGTGTGAAATGGAGGGAGAGTAAGAAATCGTTTTGGAAGGAGGTAAAGAAAGTAAGGCAGTGTGAAAGGGGTAAGAGTAGGGGAATGAAAGATAGGAATAATAGATTGTTGGTGGAGAAGAGACAGATATTGAGGAGATGGAAGAAGCACTTTGAGGATCTGTTGAATAGAGAGTGAGAGCAGTGCAACTATAAGTGGTTGGGGAATGGCTGGGAGAAGAAGAGATGAGAGGGGGAGGAAGAGATCAGTAGGGTGGATGTAGTGGAAGCAATGAAGAAGATCAAGATGGGAAAGGTCCCAGGAATTGATGGAGTGTGTGGTGAAATGCTGAGGTATGGGGGTGAGATTGTAGTGAAGTGGATATGGAAGTTATGTAGACTGGCCTGGGAAGGGGGAAGGGTTCCAGAGGACTGGAAATCAGGTATAATTGTTCCTTTATACAAAGGAAAAAGGGAGAGAGAAGTATGTGGTAACCGTAGGGGTATTTGCCTTCTTAGTGTGACTGGAAAAATATATGGTAGAATACTCATTGATAGGGTTAGGCATATAACAGAGGGGGATTTAGGAGGGGAAAAGGGTGTGTAGATCAGATACTTGTTCTAAGATGTTTAGTGGAGAAGTATCTAGAGAAGGGAAAGAAAGTGTATGCTGCCTTCATGGACTTGGAGAAAGCTTATGACAGAATAGACAGACAGGGTATGTGGAAGGTACTGAGAATATATGGACTGAAGGGGAAATTGTTGAGTGCTGTGAAGAGTTTGAACGAAGGAGCTAGGGCTACGGTGTGCGTGGATGGTGAGCTGAGTGAGTTTTTTTATTTCAACGTGGGACTGAAGCAGGGTTGTGTGATGTCTCCATGGCTGTTTAATATATACATGGATGGGGTTGTAAAGGAAGTGCAAGGTAGGGCAGTGGATGTGGGGGTGGCTCTAATGAATGAGGGTGAGATTTGGAAGATTCCGGTGTTGCTGTCTGCTGATGATACAGTATTGTTGAGTGAAGATGAATGGGAGTTGCAGGGTTTGGTGAATGAATTTGGGACAGTGTGCAGGAAGAGGAATCTGAAAGTTAATGTAAACAATAGTAAAGTTATGGTGTTTGAGAGGAATGAAGTCACAGAATGCACAGTGAGGTTGGATGGTGAGGATATGGAGAATGTGAGTGCATTCAAGTATCTGGGTAATGTGATCAGTAAGGATGGAACTTTGGGGGATGAAGTGCTTGAAAGGGTACAGCAGGGAAGGACAGTTGTTGGTTCACTGAAAGCAGTGATGAGAAATAAGGAGGTGAGTATGGAAGTTAAGAAGTCACTGTATGACAGTACTGTGATCCCTACCCTGACATATGGAAGCGAGGTATGGACCTTGCAAGAGGGGATCAAGTGAAGAGTGAGAGCAGTGGAAATGAGTTACCTGAGAGGAGCATGTGGAGTGACATGGAGGGACAGATTGACGAATGAAGAAGTGAAAGAACATTGTAGGGTGGATGTGGACGTGGCTGAGAAGATTAGGAGAAATACATTGAGGTGGTTTGGACATGTGGAGAGAATGGAGAATGAAAGACTGATTAAGAGGGTGTATGTAGTTGAGGTGGAGGGAGGGAGAAGGAGGGGAAGACCGAGGGTGAGGTGGAGGGATGGAGCTGAGAGGTATATGAGGGAAGGGGGAGTGAGATGGGGGGAGGGTAGCCAAATGGTGGGTGACAGAGCGACTTGGAGGCATTTTGTCTGCGGCCACCCTTGCAGGATTAGGGCGTCGGACTATAGATAGAGAGATAGATAGTCAGCTCAAAAAATTTTAACTGACCTAAACGAAGCATTACATACAGAGCTGGTATGGCTGAACATTATGCATAATATAACTAGTACAGTTCTTTGGAACATACTATGTACTCTGGATCAGAAACTTATCAGTGCACAATATTCGTGAAAAATTTGGGACTACAGAATGATGGTCACTGAAATGTTAGTGTCCGACCTACCACATGTTGGTAGCCCTGATGTTGGGAGGTGTCATATATTGCTAACTAGCAATATCCTCTTGCAGACATATAGCAAATGTTATGTTTATATAAAAAGACATTGTTCATGTACAATGAGACACTGGTAAACATCAGCAATTGTTTGAATGTTTTTGGTATGCATTGGACCCCCTGTGCACTGATACTTTTGTGACCCACAGTACACCTGGTTCCACACAAAGGTTGCACTGCTTGGTGGTGGTTTGTAGAGCTGAGATGTAGAACTGTCTATGTTAAGTACACCTGGCTCCACATGAGAGTACTACAGCCTGGGGGTGGTGTATGGTGTTAGGAAGAAGTATACATTAAGTACAGTACTGAACCTAGCCACCCCCCTACACCAGGTTGTGGTACCTTCATGAGGAGTGGAGTGTATTGTGCAATATGCGGCACCTGTATTACATATTTCAAGAAAATCTGATGGTCTCAAATCTGTCCAGTATTTAATTTACACTCTGGCAACCTTCAATAACTGCAGTTTCAAGTTTGTCACCTTCAGTTTAACCCACGGACTGCGAGCCACAGCTCAGGCTGGGAAGCATCGTATTGCGAGCCACAGCTCAGGCTGTGCTGGCCGTACATCACCGCTAACTAGTCCACCCCTACACAAACTTAGGTATGGCGCTATGCAAAGACGGAGAGAGAGAGAGAGAGAGAGATTTTTTTTTTCTTTTCTTTTTTTTGTCCAGATGATGCCCTGGATGTTTATCTGTTTATCTTCATGTTTATGATAAACAGAAACTAAAAAATAAAATTATTATCTTAATTTTTTCACTACTCCCCTACCCAAACTTACACATGGCCCTACACAGAGAGAGAGAGAGAGAGAGAGATTATTTTTTTTCACCAGATGATGCCCAGCATGTTTATCTCCATGTTTATAATAAACAAAAACTAAAAAAAAAAAATCATTTTTTGCACACCACGGGGTGGGATAAAAAAAGGTAATTGCACAATTCATGGGTTATGTACTGATTATTTATAATTAAATCTGGTGAACACATCATTATCCATATTAGGGAGGATAATGTAATAATCTTCTCTTACCCAGTACCACAAGGGTAAATTAAACAAGGTACTGTAACTGACCAGCTAAGTGTCCAAATAGCACACAGTATTATACAGTGAGCCTTTGAAATACGAAAACCCTAAGTACGAATTTTCGATGGTACGAAAGCGATGAATATAGGACAAATTCCACAATACAAAAATATGTCTCAATGATACAAAAATCGATACAATAGGAAATACAGAGATAGCCCGATTATACAGACTATATGGTGTGAGGGGGTGCCGGAATAGTCCGAAGTCACGATTAATCTGGCAGAAACAAAACACAAGTACTGTTAGATTTATTTATTTATTTACCGGTAAATGTATACTTGAAGCAGCAGAATGACCTTACCAATTCAATTTGTAATCCTCCAGCTTGTTTCTGTAATTTTCTGACAACTTTCAGTCTCGCAAACTACTTTTTCTTGCTGAAAAATTTCCTCCCTGTTATTATCATCACTTTCCCCTACTCAATGTGCTCAAAGGTGGATATCTTTTCCCAATTTCCCAACTGGAGGTTAGGTTAGGCTAAATTATTAGGTACAAATAAGCTCAGTTAGGCCGGGTTTAGTTAAACACTTAGGGAAGAACAGTCCTTTCTGCCACTATGTTAACAAAATAAACAAGAGCAGTCACACAAGAACAGCTATGTTAACAAAATAAACAAGAGCAGTCACACAAGAACAGCTAAAAATGACGGGGAAACAGATATAACAAGAAACGTTTATTTACCAACCCAGAAATGATCTGAAAAATATAACAGACTATCAGGAAGAACTGGTTTGGTAAGAGGCTTTTATTGCTTAAAGTAAAGCTTATGTTTAGCCCCCTCAATGGCTGTGGGTTCATAAATTTGCATGATCCCATGGTCGGCCTCGGGACCGTTTTTTCAAAGTTCTAAAATCAATTTCTTTTTCTTACATATGTGAAAAGACACGTCTGGCACACCTGGCTTTTTCTTTTATTTTTCCCCAAAACCCATCCTGTGATTTCCTATGATTCGTGAAAGAATTAATAAAATTAGGATGCGTGCTACATTAGCATGTAAACATCGGCGAAAACATCTGGGATGAAGTGAACTGTGAACGCCTGACTGCTTGGGATGGTACAGTAGGGTCATGCTAACATACCATGACCTTCATTCCCTTCCCATAATTGCTCGCAGTTTTTTATAGCTCGCACTCACTCAATGTCACTGACACCGGTACGATAAAGCATTGTTCAGGGCCAATAGCTATGAAAACGATAATGGAATACATTATTGTTTGTATCAGTCCTCCCTCTTTCACACATAAACATAAGAATGAACAAAAGAACAAGCAGTAAATGTACACTCACTTTAAGGAGCAGAAATAACTGTGCTCAGTCAGTGCGAAATATATTGAGAAGAGCGATACCGAACGAAGAATGTGGAACTGAATTCTAACATATGAGAACATGTGGAAAGAAACAGTAATTTTTTTTTTTTTCTGATTAGCAAACTTTTTTGTTCCATATAGTCTCCTAAAATTGTGAAACCCATAATCTTTCGCGTAAGCATACTCCCTAAAGACCTTACCAATTCAGTTCATATTCCTCTACTTTGTCTTCTATATTTTTCTGACTACTGTATTTTGAGGGTGGTAAATTATGTTCTTTTGCTGAAAGAAACTTACTCAAAATTAAAGCGCATGTAACATAAGCATGTAAACATCGGCGAATACATCTGGAGTGAAGTGAACGCCTGACTGCTTGGGATGGTAGAGTAGGGTCGTGTAAACACACCAGTGACTTTCGTTCCCTTCCCAAAATTGTTTCCAGTTTTTTATAGCTCGCCCTAACTCAATGTCACTGACACTGAAACAGTAGTGTTGTTCAAGGCCGGCAGCTATGAAGGGATTAATGGAATACTGTATGAAAAATTCAAAATGGGTGCGGTGCACAGCGCCAAGCTCGCTGGCCGAGAGAAAACGAACTAACCCCTCTCTGGTAAACAAATTTTCGCGTGCTACTCAGTTGAGTTCACGTCCCTCCTCTCCTCCCAGCTTCGCTGTATGTGAAGATATTTTCGGAGCTCTTCACCTTTTCGTATTGTATCGCCATGCCTCCCAAGCGCCCTGCATCTTCTCCAGCAACAGGGGAGTCCGCTGCAAAGAAACAGCAGCACCGTACTCTAACTCTGGAAAGGAAATTGGAAATTATAAGACGCCACGAGAAGGGGCAGGGAGTCTCAGAGTTTGGGTGTGCTTTAGGCCTTGCAGCTTCCATCATTGGGACTGTGACAAAGAAAAAGGAGATGTACATGAAAATGGCCATCTCCTTCTCTACAATTGTATACAGGTACTGTTAACTTCAAAATAGATGGGGGAGTAAAGTTTAGGTGAGGGGTCCGAGGGGGTCCTGGGACACATACCTCCATTTCTATGTAATTTCAATGGGGAAAATCATTCCAATATATGAAATTTCGAATTACAAAAGTTTTTTTTTGTCCCTATCCCTTTCGTATATCAAAGACTCACTGTATATGTATTCAAACTGCCTTTTATACTTATGTTTTGTGTTGTTTTGCGTCAGTTTATTGATGCTTCTGTAGGCTCACATAATTCTGAGGGTAATTGTACCATTTATGGGGTGGTTTAGGGGCTGGCAGGGTTTAGGAGTATCGTGGGTTAGTACAGGTACAACACCAATTTTCCGGCATCAGATGGTCAAGCACCTCTTTTAATCTGGGCAAAATTATGAGAAGGCGCATGAAATTCCCACACCCACTAGACTACATTACCGGGCAGCCACAGATAATGTTGAGTATAATGGGTGATTACTAAGACTGCTTACACTGCATGTTTTGGTGGTGATCTCTGCATTTTGTCTGACTTATCTTATATACATTTAACCCTAGCAGTGGTTTCTAAAGAAGATACACGTGTCAGTGGTGGTGTCAAATATATACACCAATCTCTTCTAATGCAGCCAAACCTCCTTCATTGTGGTTAATTGGTCCCCCCAAACTATCACAACTATGAGATCTCTCAATGGGCATGTACAGTGACCTCTCAATTACCTGGTGTAATTCAGCCAACTCCTTTGCCAAATAAAGCAAAAGACTGGAAATTGCACAGTACCCCCCACTATTGGCTCAACATTCAGTGTGGAGCAGGATATTGTACTACTATCCATCTCAAACATCTATCCTAAAAACTTATCCATGAGTAAAAGATGAAAACTAAGCATAAAAGACAATACAGTAATCTATCTATCTATTGCCAGACGCCTCAATCCCGTTTGGGGTGGCCACAAACAAATCGCCTCCATGTCGCCCTGTCCCCCGCCATTTCACTGCCCTGCTCCCAACTCACACCCCCCTCTCTCATATACCTCTCCACCCCATCCCTCCATCTCATCCTCGGCCTCCCCCTCCCTCTTCCCCCCTCCACCTCACTCACATACACTCTCTTCGTCAGTCTTTCACCCTCCATCCTCTCCACATGGCCAAACCACCTCAGTGTGTTCCTCATAATGCTCCCTATCACATCCACATCAACACCACAACGTTCCTTTATATCCTCATTCGTCAGCCTATCTCTCCATGTGACTCCACAGGCTCCTCTTAAATAACTCATTTCCACTGCTCTCACTCTTGACTTGTGTCCTTCCAACAACGTCCAAGCTTCACTTCCGTACGTTAGAGTTGGTATCACAATACTGTCATGTAGTAACTTTTTCACCTCCATGCTCACTTCCCTGTTTCTTATCACTGCTTTCAAAGAACCAGCAACCTTTCTTCCCTGCTGTACCCTTTCAAGCACTTCACCCTCCAAACCTCCATCCTTACTCATCACACTACCCAAGTACCTAAACGTACTCACATTTTCCAATGCCTCACCATCCAACCTCGCTGTACATTCACTGACTTCACCTCTCTCAAAGACTATCACTTTACTCTTCCCTACATTCACCTTCAGATTCCGTTTCTTACACACTCTCCCAAACTCATCCACCAAGCCTTGCAGCTCCCCTTCGTCTTCACTCAACAACACAGTATCATCTGCAAACAACAGTACAGGGAGTTTCCAAACACTATCCTCTCTCACCAGGGCCACTCCAACATCCACTACCCTACCTTGTACCTCTTTTATTACTCCATCCATGTACAGATTGAACAACCATGGAGACATGACACATCCCTGTTTCAACCCAACTTTCAAAGAGAAAAATTCACTTAGTTCACCATCCACACGAACTGCAGCCTTCGCACCATCGTACATACTCTTCACAGCATTCAACAACTTCCCATCTACTCCATATACTCTTAACACTTTCCACAATCCTTGTCTATTCACCCTGTCATATGCTTTCTCCAAATCCATGAAAGCCGCATACAACTTCTTTCCCTTCTCTAGAAACTTTTCCACTAAAAATCTAAGAATGACTATCTGATCTACACAACCTCTTCCCTTCCTAAAGCCTCCCTGTTCTTCTCCAACTAATTTCTCTGTTCTTTCTCTAACTCTGTCAATAAGTATCCTGCCATACACTTTTCCTATTATACTAAGAAGACAAATGCCCCTATGATTACCACACACTTCTTTTTCCCCTTTTCCTTTGTACAAGGGAATAATTATACCTGACTTCCAATCCTCCGGGACTTTACCTACCTTCCTCCCAGGCTAATCTGCACATCTTCCACATCCATTCTACTACTATCTCTCCCCCATGCTTCAGCATTTCACCACACACTCCATCAATTCCTGGGGCTTTCCCAGATTTAACTTTCTTCATTGCTTCCACAACTTCTATCCTACTGATTTCTTCCTGTCTTCTCACCTCCCTCCTTCTCCCAGCCATTCCCCAGCCACTTATACTCGCATTACTTCCATCCTCTACGTTCAACAATTCCTTAAAGTGTTCTCTCCATCTGCTCACTTTTTCTCCCTTCTCCACTAGTAATCTACCATTTTTATCTTTCACTCCCCTGCTAACTTCACTTCCACCCTGTCTTACTCTTTTCACCTCTTTCCAGAACATTTTCTTACAGTCCCTCCACTTTACACTCAAATTCCTTCCAAATTCCTCATCCACTCTCTTCTTACTCTCTCTTACTAATCTTTTCACCTCTCTCTTTCTTTCTACATATAACTCTCTCTTCCGCCTCTCAACTTCTTCCACGCCCCTATTTCTCATCCATTCATTGTATGCTTTCTTCTTTTGTGCCACAGCCTGTCTCACCTCTTCAGTCCACCACGCTGTTCCTTGCACCCCCTCCGTCTTCTCTTCCTTCCACACACCACATCACATGCTGCACATATTTCTTCTGTAAATATGCTACACACACCTTCCACGTCTCCCATCTGCTCCAATTCATATTTGCCCAATCGTTCCTCCACTTCTCTCTTATACTCTGCCTTTTTCTCATCCTCTTGTAACCTTTCCACTCTCCTTGCAACTACTCCTTCCTCTCGTCTTTCCCTTCTTCTATTTCTCCACTCTAACTGGACCTTGATTCTGGCCACCACCAAGTAGTGGTCAGAGAGTCCACTCCCCCAACCTCTATAAACTCTTGCATCCATTACACATCTTCGCATCCTTTCATCCACACACACATAATCAATCATTGCCTTCCTTTCATTCAGTGCACCACCCACCTTTCTCATCACTCGCCATGTATACCTGTGGATCATTTTATGCCTGAAGAGGGTATTGGCTACCACCATCCCCCTCCCAGCACAAATGTCCACTAACGCACTCCCATTCTCATCTATCTCAGCAGGCACACCCCACTCACCAACTATTCCATCCACCTTCGCATTCCCAACTTTACCATTCATATCACCAATCAAAAACACTCTCTCATTCCTTCCAAACTTTTGCATGCACACTTCTACATTTGTCCAGAACTCTTCTCTCACTCTTCTAGCACGATCTTGCGTTGGCGCATACAGTAATGACACAGCAAAATAATACAGAGCCGGTTGGCTGCCACGTACAACCTAGTTGATACGTCTCGCAGCCGGGAATTGCATACAACTGCCAGTTACTTCCCATTTCAGCACTGGATGTTCCATAATTTCACCAGCTTTTGCTTTAACAGAGCCGAGCCAACAGCGCTTGATATTGCATTGAGTCAAATATTGTGATGACAGATAACTGAGAGTTTACTGTCATGCATTATATGGGAATAAATGTCAACTGGTTAAGGGCTCACAAGTTTACACTCATTTATCCTCAATTCTCTGCCTAAGAGCTGAATAATAACCCCTAAAAAGACTGAAGGGACTGGATCTGCAATGTTTACACCAATTCTGCCATTCTTGATTGTGAACCAGACAATCATTTTCTCTCATTATTTTCTACTAACTTTAAGAACTAGTTTTATCAACGTGTTTTGTCTGTGAATATGAAACTCTCACAAATAATTGATACCATATTGTTTGACAGCTTCTGGTAAAATATATAGGAAAGAAATTGGATCTGTACTTTGTTTATGCTGATTCAGAGAAGACTCTTGAGAGAGTCCATCAGGAGGTGGTGAGGTGGGCAATGAGAAAGCTTGGGATCATGGAGAGGCAGGTTAGACTGGTTATGGCTATGTATGTGAGTACTCGCACTGAGGTGAGAGTTAATGGAGATCTGAGTGATGAGTTTTCTGTGAATGCTGGTGTGCATCAGGGGCCAGTCTTGGGTCCCATTTTGTTCATCATGGTGCTTGAAGCTCTCTCACGTGACTTCAGAGATGTACACTTATGGGGGATGTTGTATGCTGATAATTTGGTGTTGACTGCAGAGAATGACAGGGAGGCAGAGGAAAGATTGACGAAGTGGAGAGATGGTATGGGACACAAGGCCTTGAGAGTAATTGCAGATAAAACAAAGGAGATGGCATCTAGGATTGGTGGCAATACTGTCAAAGAAGATGGAGAGTGACCACATGTGGTTTGTCACAAGAGCATGGGAAGTATTTCTATTTTGTGCAGTGTTTGTGACCAGTGAGTGCAAAGGAGATATAATGGTATTAGAGGCAGACTATAAGATAATGCTGATTTCAAGGGCGCGGTGTGTCGGGGGTAGCATGTGGAGTTTGTCAGGTATTAAAGGTTGATGTTGCTGGTGAATCTCTCAAGTGTGTGGAAGAGTTTTGAAACTTGGGAGACATGTTATGTAATGAAGGTGGGGCTGTGGCTAAAGTGAAGAATAGCTGGAAGAAGATAAGGGAGCTGCTGCCTCTCCAGACTCTGAGACCTCTGTGCTATGGGATCTTTAAATGTGGCATGTTAAAAGTGAAATATGTATGGTAAGGTGACCTAAACAGTAAAGGAAGAGGATATTTGTAGGCTCGATCATACAGAAATGACAATGATTAGGTGGATGTGGAACGCATCCTTGAAAGCGAGACCTCAGGGGGCTAGGTTTTATGATGGAAGAGTTGAGAACATGGATGGGACTGGAATATATAGGTGTTATGAACCTACTGCACTGGCCACCTGTATCTTCACGTATACAGTAAACTTTCAATTATCCAATGTAATTCAGCCAAGCCCTACACTGAATAATGTGAAATGCCGGATATTGCATATCTGGCAAAACATTCGGCTTTGAGCCAGATCCTGTGACTCTACCCTCTTGACCCTCCATCCTAAAAACTTTACCATGGGTAAATGATGAACACTAAGGATATCAAAACAATACAGTACAGTACAGTAATACAACACTGTACATAGTGTACATTGTATGTACTCACCAAGTGCTGGCATCAATGGAGGGTAGAGCTGTACACTGTGCTGTACAATACAATACTGTTCTGTGCTGTACAGTACACATAATCCCAAGTGGTCTAATGGTGAATGTCCCCCCTAAATAATATTCCAGCTCCACCACCTCAGGCTCGATCTCTAGCAAGGATGCTGGAGAAGGTAGTGGAGATAGAGTGGCAGGGGGTGTCAGGTGGAGCTCCAACGAGCCCTCTGACTAAGGGGAGACCTCAGGTGGAGGCACGTCAGTTGGTGAGGCTGGTGATGGTGCCTTGCTGAGGTGAAGAAGTGTAAGTGATGGTGCATGACTGGTGTAAACAACATCAATGTGAGGAAGTAGAGGACTAGGGTGACCGAGGCCAATACAAGGATGTCGTAGGCTGGAGCGACAGAGGACAATGCAAGGAGGTCATGGTCTGTGGCAACAGAGTGGTAGGTGTCAAGGGCCGGGAAAAGGACATATTAATGGACTACCTGGGGATCCTTCTCGACTGCAGCTTTATCACATTCTCACGGCCATGGCATCGGCAGAGATAGGTTGCTGATTAGGATACTCACAGTAGTCAAGAAGGACATCCTGCTGGAGCCCTGGGATTTTTGCCACTTTGGTGTCATCATCGTTCTCCTCTTCCTCCACCACTTCATGCTTGGTGCCTCCTGCAGTCACAGACTGCACAGTTTCTCTGTTGGAGTGTCCAGTACTTGGGGTCTCCCTCATCCACTTCTAGTCAATCAGTTACCTGTTGTCCAGCTGCTTCCACATGCTGGAAGAAGTCCTGAGCTTGAAGCCCGCAAAGTCAGCAATGGCCTCCTCAGCTTTGAGGATCCTGTTCCACCCATGCTCAAGCACAAGTGCAGAGAGTTCCCTCCAAGCCTCTGACCAGTTGCAGATTGCAGACTTGAAGGACTATCTCTTGAGGCTGGTCAAGGTTCTCTCCCACCTCCTGTCCTCTCCTTACGCTGCCTCCTCCTCATCCTCAAGCACAACCATCATGTCTTCCATAAACCTCTTCTGGCACACCCGCTTCATTGCCATGATAATACCCTGGTCCATGGGTTGCAAGAATGAGGTCGAATTAGGGGACAAGAACATGACCTTAATATGACCTCCATCTCCATCCAACTACGTCTCAGACAGAAGAATGGAAGCACTGTCAAGAAGTGGCAGAGCCTTCACTTGTTCACAGGCAAGGCCAAAACCCTCCATTTGGTAACAGATAATCTCCTTAACAGGATGACTGTGTGACCAATCTTTGAAGATCATGGCTGCAAACCAATTCCTCAGTGAAAGGAAATAAATCATTAGATGATCCACTAATCCCCCAAGACAACATGACTGTTTGGTTTGCCCCATTCCTAAAGTTTTCAGGTCTGGACGGCAACTGTCACCTGGTGAGTGACGTGGCCTCCTCCGACAACAATGAGAGTGATGCAGCAAATTACAATGTCATTATGTTTATGGGAAAGTTGTGCTTCTACTCCACACCATCGTCTTATCCTAATTACCTTGGACCAAGGTCTGGGTGGAGGAAGTATAGGAAATGAAGAAGAGAATGGAAAAGAAGAAACAAATGAAGGAGAGGACATGGTTGCCATGGATAGAGAGCATCACAGGCTGCTGAAAGAACCATATAAAACCCTTCGGCATAAGCAGCGCGCAAAAATTGGAACAAGAGCACAAGGAGTGCGGGAAACGACAGAGAAGTCTGGAGGATGACGGGGGATGAAGAGAATCAAAGAGGACGAAGAAAGTCAAGAGTAAATACATGTGTGAAAACATGAGAAAACAAGAGGAGGAGGTTGAGTCAACAATAGGTAGAGATGTAAGAAGATAAACAAGATTACTTAGTGTGTCGAGGTGAATAGACTGCTGTCTTACTCTCCGTGTATTAACAAGGACCCTTTGTGGGGCATGAGGGTGAGAAGACATAGTCACAAGGGAGGGAGTATGTGAATCTAATGTTATTAATGTTACGTATAGTATCAGTGCCTCATGAGAGGAAGTGATCATGAGGAAGAGACTACCGGTACTTGATTCCACTGTAATGCTTACATGATTCCACTGTAATGCTCAGTATCAGTGATTCATTGGCAGGAAGTAGTCACAAAGAAGAAAGAGCATGGGTTTTATCACTGCGATCAATGACACAAACAAGGGCCAGGACAATGGTCCATGAAGTGTATACATACACAGTCATAAGGGTGACAGTGTTAGAAAACTTGTAGCTTGTCCTGAGAGGACCACATGAACTGTGGCCATGAGACGCAGTAATTTCTGCTGAGAGAGGCAGTCATCACTATGGGCTATGCAGAACCGGTGTGTAGAAGTTGCTGAATTAAGAGGAGAACTGTGAAGGCACAAGGAAAGATAACACATGCCCTACACTTAAAAGTAAAAGAGCCAATAGACTTCTGCTAAGAGTCCAGCATTATTACTTTGGCCATGTTTCTCACTGATTGTCGTGTAAAGCAGATGGTATAATCAACTCAATGATAAACCTTATAACAAGTAAGTGAACATTTTTTACTTAATGAGTGAATTATTAAGCTAGGTAACTGAGCTGCATCTAAGGTACACTTAAGTGTAATTAACAAGTTGTACATAAAATATTTTTTGTGTGTAGTAGATTTTTCCTCTGTTCAAGTTAAAACTCCATGTATTAAGTAATTTGTCATACGTGTGTCATTGAAATAACGTAACTGCTTATGTAACTTGTTTGTGGAAACAGTGTAAATATTTTGTATAAAACCGTTACCGTGGAAGCTGTCTGTGTGTTTTGGAACCTTAGTGCGTAGAACAATTATTCTTTGTAGTCTGGGAGGGAATTGGGACAGAAAGAGATACCGGTACACAATATCTTGCTGTTCTAACTTTAATTTTACATATTCTTTCTGCTCATGTCTCCACACTACTCGCTGCTATTGTTTTCAAGCTACCAAACACTAATTAATAGCAGCCACTTATAATGTTCAGAGAGACTGAGGACAAAGTGTGCAATTGGTGACTGAGGGAGTTTAGGGCACGACGTTCAAACAAAGGGAACCTGTTGCACCGGACCAACACAAAACAGAGATGCTCCATTTGCTCACCTTACAACCAGGTAACGACTTCTCCTTCTCGTCAGCCAACGTATTATTCGGCATTGACCTGAACAGACCAGTTTCATCAGCATTATAAACCTGATTAAGACATAACTCTTCTTTGTCGATCAGGTTTTTCAGCTTGGCACAATACTCATCAGTTCCTTGTGTGTGCATCCAACACTTCACCACAGGTCATCTTGTTGGACAACCCATGTTGAAGTTTGAACCAAGTCAGCCAACCTTCAGACGTCTTGAAATCCGCGATCCCCAGTTGCTCAGCAAACTTGGTGGCTGTAGCCTTCAGCTCGACGGGACACATAATCATGCCATTGCCATGCTGTTATCGAAACCAGTTCAGGCAGGCCTGGTTGAGTTCACCAAAGCGTGGCTTGGCCATCATCTTGCGTTTAAGCCGCCACAGAGTCACGCAATGTTGACCCTGGAAGAACATCTTGGTGGAGCATTTGTTCTTCCACAAATCCTGCAACATGGTCCAGGGCTTGTAATGCTCCATTAGCTTTGCAATGGTCCAGTCTTTCTCCATTTTCTAGATTATCTCCATCTTCCACTCCATAAAGAAAAAGATATGATGCCTCTCAGAAGAAGGCACCATGGAGACAACAATCAGGACAAAACACAATGCCAGCAAGACCTGCAGCAGCCAGGGAACCACCATAAAAGCCACAAACTCAAACATCAAACACAACTAGTAGCGAGCACTTTGAAGCCACACGTGAGGCATGTCGGAAGGAGAAACAACACTGGGTGGTTAGCACTCACACTTGTAAACAAAAAAGTACAGTACACAATAACTTTACAATCACAACAGAGCACTAGGATATGAGCAATGACAGGCCATTAGCTTTGCTATTGATACAGTACAGTACCTCGAACACAGGACGTCACAGAGTTAGTCATGGCACCAAGGTTTTGCAACCGTGCGGTCGGAAGAGTGGAGTAAACAGGTACATCTTGACTCTGCGACAACCATGGGCAACAATGAGAGTGAGGTGGTATACTCGGCACACTGGGTGAGCCACACCTGCGACAGATTCTGATTGGCTGGTGCATAACAAGAGTTTTCATTGGCTCCCAAGTTTTGGGATGACCCCTGGCACTGGTTGGCTACCATTTGTGAACCGGGTGAGATGCCTCAATGCTGGATATAGCACTGGACCGGCAGTTATGTCCCATTTCGGTGCCAGATGTTACATAATGTAGGCAGATATTGCTTTAACAGAGCCAAGATAGCTGCACTAGATATTGCATCTGGCCGGATATAGCAATGGCAAATAATTGAACGTTTACTGTATTTTCACTCACCTGTCTGGTCACAGTTGTGTGTTAACAACTATTTTGGGGATTTAATGCACCAAGCCACTTATATTATGTAAAAAACAAACACAATCAAACAGGAAAAGGAAGAATTATGGAAAAAAAAAAAGACCATGGTGTTCCGTGCAGAAGTTGTGTGACACACATGGTACTGGGTCATCAACTGCTTATGGTATAAAGAGGCAAAGGGAAAAAAATATTGAAATTCTGTGCAGACTGATTCAATGAAGCAAATGAATATTAGAAAACTAAACGAATGTATGAGTACTCAGCACGAGTGAGTGATGACAATGGTTTCCATAGTGTCGTGTCAGAAGTGGACTTGTCAGGTAGCTTCATAACATACTATGCTTAATTTTTCCATAAATAACTTAAATTAGAACATGAGTGTGATTACAGTGAGGGATTGTGCATCAGAGTTATTTTGTTGAATTACTATACATGACCTCCATTGGTCCCTGTTGAATTACTGTATTATCACATGTGACTTATGTGGACTTGGTTATTCCGGCAAAACAGTTCATCCGGCAAAGCTCTGGAACCAAGGGTGCCAGAAAATTGGTATTGTGCCTGTACTGTCTATCTATATATTCTACTTATATACCTAGGTTGCTACCCCCAAGGAAAGGGAGGTAGCCGAGACAGGACGACACACTCCCAATTTACTCATCCACTCAAACATATTCATTCGCATCTTAGCCCCAAAGGGGAGAAGGGGCAGATCCTCACCGCACCGCACTGCACAAGGGTCAACAGTGCAGTGCAATCAGTGACATCAGCAGCAGGGCACGACAGCAGAACTGGTTTACCCCTGCCACATCATAATGGACCCATCCCCTTACCCACACCTGACCTGATCAGCTGATCACACAAAATGCGGGAGAATATACCCTCAGAGCTGCGTCATCATTTATTCATTCGCAATTTCTCTCCATTCATTTCTATCATGCACAGCCACTCTTCCTTGCTCAACAGACATCCCTCTCACATCCAAAGCTCTCATCACACTGTACATCCATCCTATTCGTGGTCTTCCTCTCAGCCTTACAACTTTCACATCAGATCTAGTTATCTTTTTCACCAATCGCTCATTATCCATCCTCTCCATATGCCCAAACGATAGCAACATCCTCTGCTCAACTTGATCAGCCATCTCCTGAACAACTCTAGTTCTCCTTTGCACTTCATCATTTCTCACTCGATCCATATGCGTCACTCCACACATACTCCTCAGACACCTCATCTCCATTACATTCAAACTTTTCCTCTCTCCTACACCCATATTCCATGTTTCAGCCTCATATAATGCAGTTGGTACCACAACACCCTCATACAGACTTCTCTTCACATCCATTCTAAGCGAACGACATCTAATCACTTTTTTCATTCCTCCCAGAACCTTTCCTACTTCACTCACTCTGAACTTCACTTCTGCATCTATTCTTCCATCCACAGCAACATGTGACCCTAAATACTTAAAACACTCTACCTCCTCAACAACTCACCATTCAAAACTAAATTCATCCTCCTACCATCAATCAACTTCGCACATTTCATCACTTTACTCTTATTCTCATTTACTTTCAATTTCCTCCTTTCACACACCCTTCCAAACTCCTCTACCAACTGTCTCAGTCTCTCCTCTGAATCAGCTACCAGTGCAGTATCATCCGCAAACAGCAGCTGCTTCAGATTCCACTCTCTATCATCAACATTCACCAGACTCAGACCTCCACCTAAAACTCTTGCATTCACCTCCCTTACAAGACCATCCATATAAATATTAAACAACCAAGGCGACATCACACATCACTGCTGCAACCCCACTCTTACGGGAAACCAATCACTCACAGTATTTCCCATTCTTACACACGCTCAAAATCTTAAAACAGTCCACAAAGCCTCCCCATCAATTCTTTCATACGTTTTCTCTAAATCCATGAACGCCCAAAACACATACATCCTTACCTTTCGCTAAATACTTTTCACACACCTGTTTCACAGCAAACACCTGATCCACGCATCCCCTCCCTCTCCTAAAGCCACACTGCTCATCACCAATCACTCCCTTTGTACCCTCTCTAACTCTCTTAATTAACACTCTACCATACACCTTACCTACAACACTCAACAGACTTATACCCCTAAAGCTAGTACATTCACACTTATCACCCTTACCTTTTTACAACGGGACCACACAAGCACTTGCCCAGTCAATTGGCACCACACCTTGCACAAAGCATACATTCAACAATCTTACTAACCAGTCAACAACAGTTGCTCCACCACCTTTCAGACATTCCACAGCACACCCATCCATACCTGCAGCTTCCCGTTTTCATCTCCTTTACAGCCTCCTGCACTTTCTCCCTCGTGATCAAAGAATCATTCAACTCTCCCAAGACATTTATGCCTTGCACCCTTCCATCTGCCACAATCTCAGCCTCCCTTTCCTCAACTACATTTAACAATCTTTCAAAATACTCTGCCCATCTCTTCCTAACTCAGTCCATCTCAATTAAAATCCTTCTATCCTCTGCTTTTACTCGCTCTTCCTTCCCAGACTCTCCTTTTTGCACCGTTTCACCTCCTTCAAAAACATTTTCTTATTCTGTTGAAAATTCTCAGTCAACCACCTACCCCACCTCTCATCTGCTGCCACTTTAGCATCACGCACAGCGCTTCTCGCCTGATTCCTCTTTTCCTTATACCTCTCATATGACACCTCATCCTTCCTCTGCAGCCACACTTCATATGCATGTCTCTTCTCAGCCACAGCCATACTTACTTCCTCGCACCACCATTCACTTCCTTTTCTTACGCCACCACCCACTCGCCTCACACCACACACCTCTTCCGCGTGCCCCACCACAGCACTTTTAAACAACTGCCATTCCTCCTCCACACTGCCATTTTCCTGATCTTTCACTGCATTCCACTCATCTTTCAATTTCTCCTGATACTCTATCATTTTCTCTCTTTTATCCAACTCACTTTCAAAATCTCCCTACTACACCTAACTCTCCTAGGTCTCACCCATCTCTTACCTACTCTCAACTTTCCCTCCACCAGGTAGTGGTCAGACATATCTCCACCCTCCCCTCTGAAAACTCTCACATCCAACAATCTTCCTATTACATTCCTGGACACAACCACTTTGTTCATCAATGCTCTATCAACAACCCTTCCACCCTCCTGTCTCACCCATGTATACTTATAAACATCTTTCTTCTCAAACAAGGTATTTCCAATCACCATCTCTCGTTCAACACACATCCTTATCGTTCGTTCCCCATTTTCATTTCTTCCAGGCACCCCATGCATACCAATTACATCTTCAACTGCTACATTTCCCACTCTAGCATTCAGATCCCCCTGTACTACATTATTTATAAATTTCACTTATTTTTATAGGCTTTAGCTCTATTAATACAGATACAGTGTACTCTCAATTATCCGTCATTTTAATATCCGACCCAAAACAGTATCCAGCACTAATGGCTTGGCTCTATTAAAGTGATATCCAGTGAAATTATGCAATATCCGGCACTGAAACTGGACATAACCAGTGGTTCTATGCAACATCCGACGGTGAGGTGTCTTAACCAGTTCATAAACAGTAGCCAACC
The DNA here is from genome assembly GCF_032717465.1 of Coenobita brevimanus. Classification (NCBI taxonomy): domain Eukaryota; kingdom Metazoa; phylum Arthropoda; class Malacostraca; order Decapoda; family Coenobitidae; genus Coenobita; species Coenobita brevimanus. The sequence goes on along the minus strand of NC_137024.1, from coordinate 22,031,881 downwards.
GGCGCTGTATTACTGTATTATTGTATTGTATCATAACTTTATTGTACAGGTATACCCCAGTTTAACGATGCAATTGGTAAAGTAAAAATCTATTGCCAGGCGGAGTATCTCATCTCGGGGTAGATTTAACATGAAGAGTATAGGGATGCGTTTTTGAGCCTTGCATTTCATCCCAAACCAAGTCCTAAATCCACCCAAATGAGTCCAAAAACAAGTTTAAAGACAATCTAAATGGCCTAACAGTTATAAAAGAAGCTAACCTAACACTTGTAAATAACTCACTATAAGAACAAATAAAATCTGATTATCATATAAAATAGGTCAGAAAATATCAAACACCTCTCATCACTAGCTTCTCATAAGTCCATGTCCGGTCCTGGTCATCATCCTTGCTATCCCTCCCACGGCTATGGGACATGTGGTGCTCCCTAGCATGCACTCATTCTCCTCTTAAGCCCTCAAACCCCATCTCTGAGGGGGGGAGAGGTTGTCAAAGTGGGATGATGGTAGCGGGAGACTGAAGCGCTGGCTCTGGGGGTGACGATGGGGGCAATGCTACGATTCAGGCAGTGGCCATGAGGTGCGATGCAACGACAGAGGAGGTGAAAAGGAGACAGCTGCAATGACTGGTGAGATGGTAAGGGAGACCGCTGCACTGATTGACGAGGTAGCAAGGGAGATAGATGCAGTGGCTCACGTCATGGCAAGGGAGACAGAGGCAGTGGCCGAAGTGGTGTGGGAGATGGAGGCTGGCAAGAGGAAGGCAGTGATGGAGTGGCAGAGTGCTGCAGTGGAGACTCAGGTGACACAGGAGATGGAATCAGCCGGAGATGAGGTCCAGCACTAGGGGTCAAGCACATCATCGGCAGGAGAAGGCCCTTGGAGTTGCTCTACTGGTCGAGGGCTGGGGAGATGCTCTGCCAGTCAAGGGCTGGGAAGATCCTGTGTGGGGTGCTGGCATGGTGGGGGCCTGTTTGAAGAAGGCAGTGATTGTAGTCTGCCTGGCTGCCCTCTTCATCTCCTCTCACATACTTGTGAGAACAGTGAAATGAAGTTGGAAAGCATGAAGCATAACTATTTGCAAAATACAGTGAGTCCTTGATATACGAAAGGGATAGGGACAAAAAAAAAACTTTCGTAATTCAAAATTTCGTATATCGGAACGATTTTCCCCACTGAAATATACATATAAATGGGGGGATGCATCCCAGGACCCCCTCGGACCCCCACCTAAACTTCAGTCCCCCCTATTAAGAAGTAAGCAATACCTGTATACAACTGTAGAGAAGGAGGTGGTCATATTCTTGTACATCTCCTTTTTCTTCGTCACAGTCCCAGTGGTCGAAACAACAAGGTCTAAAGCACACCCAATCTCTGAGACTCCCTGCCCCTCCTCATGGGGTCTCATAATTTCCAATTTCCTTTCCAGAATTAGAGTACAGTGCTGCTGCTTCTTTGCAGCGGACTCCCCCAATGCTGGAGATGATGCAGGGCGCCTGGGAGGCATGGCGAAACAATAAGAAATGGTGAAGGGCTACGAAAATATCCTCACGTACAGCGAGGCTGTGAGGAGAGGAGGGATGTGGACTCAACTGAGAAATGCACGAAAATTTGTTCACCAGAGAGGGGTTAGTTTATTTTCTCTCGGCAAGCAAGTGCGGTGCTATGCACCGCGCCCATTTTGAATTTTTCATACAGTATTCCCTTAACTCCTTCATAGTTGCCGAACTTGAACAACACTTCACTGTTTCAGTGTCAATGACGCTGAGTTAGGGCATTATAAAAAACTGCGAACAATTACAGGAAGGGAACAAAGGTCACTGGTGTGTGTATATGATCCTACTCTACCATCCCATGTCAGGCATTCTCTTCACTCCAGATGTATTCGCCGATGTTTAACATGCTTATGTTACATGTGCCCTAATTTTGAGTAAGTTTCTTTCAGCAAGAGAACATAATTTACCAACCTCAAAATAGTCAGAAAAGTATAGAAGACAAACTAGAGGAATATGAACTGAACTGGTAAGGTCTTTAGGCTGTATTCTTACACGAAAGATTATGGGTTTTACAATTTAAAGAAACGATATGGAACAAAATTGTTTGCTAATCAGAAAAAAATTACTCTTTCGTCCCACATGTTCTCGTAGGTTAGTGCAGTATTCAGTTCCACTTTCTTCGTTCGGTGTCGCTTTTCCAAATATATTTCAGACCGACTGAGCACAGTTATTTCTGCTCCTTAGAGTTAGCGTACATATACTGCTCAATCCTTTGTTTATTCTTATGTGAATGTGTGAAAGAGAGAGAACTGATACAAACAATAATGTATTCCAATATCGCTTTCATAGCTGCTGGACCTGAACAACGCCTTACTGTACTGGTGTCAGTGACGTTGAGTTAGGGTGAGCTATAAAAAACTGCGAGCAATTACGGGAAGGGAATGAGGGTCACTGGTGTGTTTACACGACCATACTCTACCACCTCATGCAGTCTGGCGTTCACAGTTCACTTCGTCCCAGATGTTTTCGGCCGATGTACAGATGCTGATGTAACACGCATCCTATTTCTACTAATTCTTACAAGAATCATAGCAAATCTCAGGATGGGTTTAGAAAAAAAAAAAAAAAAAAAGCCAGGTGTGGCAGATGAGTCTTTTCACATATGTAAGAAAAAGAAATTGATTTTAGAACTCTGAAAAAATGGTCCCAAGGCTGACCACAGGAGCACGCAAATATCTGAACCCACAGCCATTGAGGGGGCTAAACATACGTTTTACTTTAAGCGGTAAAAACACCTTACCAAATCAGTTCTTCCTGATAGGCTTTTATATTTTTCAGATTATTTCTGGGTTGGTAAATCCAGTAAATGTTTCTTATTAAATCTGTTTCCCCGTCATTTTTAGCTGTTCTGGTGTGACAACTCCTGTTTATTTCGTTAACATAATGGCAGAAAGGACTGTTCTTCCATAAGTGTTTAACTAAATCTGGTATAACCGAGCTTATCTGTACCTAATAATTTTAACCTAACCTAAAACACGCACTAGTAGAAAAAGGGTTTTCATTGTAATTCGCCTGATGTAAATTTTCTTCTGACTGAACTGGGAAGATAGTTGTGTCTTTCATTGTAGATTTACCGGTAAATAAATCAATCTAACAGTACTTGTGTTTTGTTTCTGCCAGATTAATCGTGATTTCAGACTATTCAGGCACTTCTTCACATCATGTAGTCTGGATAATCGACCTATCTCTGCATTTCCTTTCATATCGAGTATCAATTTTCGTATCATCGAGACATATTTTCGTACCGTGGAATTTGTCCTAAATTAATTGATTTCATACCATCGAAAATTCGTACTCTGAGTTTTCGTATATCGAGGACTCACTGTATAGACAGTGAGCCTAAGAAGCCAGTGTTTATTTACAATGTCTCAGCTGGTCTCGTAGCACACCGAAAGGCCGACCATAGGAAGAACATTCTCTGGGCAACATCCTTTCTATACTGTACTACTGCTGTTGGAGCCTGTGGTAGTGTGGGACAGGGATATAAAACAACTAAATCAGAAAGAACACCAATAAAAATAAGAGAGAAAATAAAATAATCAGTAGTCAACCATTTACAATAAAAACTATTAAAATAATAAAGAAAAATACCAGGGTGAAGAGAAAGTGAACTGATAAGGTACTTCGGCTGCTTAAACTAATGTTGGGAAGCAAAAGACTTGGAGTGGCAGGTTTGTAAACAAAAGCTGATCAAACCAACATCATTTGCAAACTAATCATTAATTGAGTATTTTATCCAAAATTGTACAGCATTAATGTGGCATGAGTTTAGTAAGCACAGAATAAGCATTACAGTTTGTATAAATGAAATACTGGCACGAATCTGTTTTCGTTTTTGAAGGCTCCAACACATTTGCATGCGTTGGCCTTGGTCACCTAATGGCAGCTCTCCATGCTGCACGATCTATTGCAGCCTCCCTGTTCAATCCCTTAACCCTGAGGTCACACTTAATGACCTCGTCTCATGTCTTTCTCGGTCTACCCCTCACAACCCCACCCCCAATATTAACACTTCTCACCTTCCTCACCCAATTATCATCCCTCACAGCACCAATACACTCCAGTCCCATCCTACCTCTCAACTCTTCCATCATAAACCCAGCCCCTCCAGGCCTTGCACGCAGGGATGCTCATTGTCATTTCTGTACGTCTGAGCCAGAGAATATCCTCCTCCTTCACTGCCCAGGTTTCACTACCATACAGCATTACACTCCTAACACATGCAGCATACAAAGACCCCTTAGCACATAGGGAGAGTCCTCTCAATGTCAGGAGAGGCAACAGTTCCCTGAACTTCTTCCAACCACTTCTCATCCTAGCAACAGAGCTAACTCCAGCCCCACCTCCAGCACACAACATGTCTCCCAAATAACAAAACTTTTCCACACACTCAAGAGACTAACCAGCAAGTTCAATACTTTCACGCCTGACAATCTCCACCTGCTCTCCCCGACATGCCGCACACATAAAATCAGCATTATCTCGCAGTCTACCTCTGATACCACTACATCTCTTGTGCACCCGTTTATCACAAACACTACACAAGATGGAATTACTTCCCTCGCCCTTGTGGCAAACTACACATGGCCACTCTCCCTCATCTTTGACAGTACCGCCACCAAACCTGGATATCATCACTTTTGTTTTATCTGCATTTACCCTTAAGCCCTTATGCCCCATAACATCTCTCCACTTCCAAAATCTTTCCTCCGCCTCCCTTTCGCTCTCTGCAATCAACACCAAATAATCAGCATACAACATCACCCATGGGAGTCCGTTTCTGAAGTCCCTTGAAAGGGCTTCAAGTACCATGATAAACAACGCAGGGCTCAAAACTGACCCCTGATGCACACCAACAGTCACAGAAAACTCATCTCTCAAATCTCCATTCACTCTCACCTGGGTGCGAGCACCCGCATACATGGCCAATACCACCCTAACTGGCCACTCCTCCAAGCCAAGCTTTCTCATTGTCCACTTCATCACCTCCCTAGGGACTCTGTCAAAAGCCTTTCCCAAATCAACAAAAACAAAATACAGATCCCTTTTCTTCCTAATATATTTTTCCTGATGCTGTTGAACAATGACTATGGCATCAGTGGTCCCCCTGCCTGGCATAAACCCAAACTGCATCTCATCAATACTCACTCTTTCTCTAATCATACCTCCTAGAACTCTATCCATTACCTTCATTATCTAGTCTAAGAGCTTTATACCTCTATAATTTCCTCTTTCCAGGGCATCACCCTTCCCTTTATACACATTTACAATTACACTCTTTAGCCAATCATCTGGGACAACACACTCATAAATAATCCTATTTATCGGGTCAGTGACTAACCTCACCCCTATATCGCCTGAGGCCTTCAACATTTCGGCAGTCAACCCAGACACACCTGCTGCCTTCCCCACCTTCATCCTGCCTATTGCCTCACTCACAGTAGCAGCATCGATCAACAGCCATGGGCCAAACACTGGATCTGCTGGCTCCAAACCTTCCCTGTCCCAGTCAAACTCCTCATTCAACAACCGGTTATAATACTCTCTCCATGCATCTTTAATATCCCCAGTGTTCGCCACTATCTTTCCTTCATCATTCTTCACACACTGCTCACCTATAATATCCCGATTATCCCTCTTCATCTGATTTGCCACCTTAAATATCATATTTTTCCTTTCCTCATGATTTAGGTTATATGAAAAAGTCTCTGTGACTCAGCCTTTGCCCTGTATACCTCTCTTCTAGCCCTATGCTTGGCAGCCAAGTATTCCTATTTGTTACCACCCTTCTTCCATTCCCGGAAAAGCTTTCTTTTCTTCTTAACTGCAGCTTCTACACCCTCATCCCACCACCAAGTTACTTTATGTCTTGGTGGGCCTCTAGTCCAACCGCATATTCCATCAGCAACTCTCAAGAGGTCGTTCTTGAGGGTTCAGTACTGTTCATTAACGCCGCTGTCTATGGCCCCCTTTTCAGCCACCATTCTCCTCATCTCACTAAAGAAGGCATCCCTTACTACTTGGTTTTCCAGCTTCCATATTTTCCTCCTGGGTACATAAGTCCTCTTTTTCATCACTCGTTCCTTAAGCATCTGACCATTATTATTGCTGTTCACGATTTTGGGGTGTTGGAAAAGCTTTGTGAAACTCATTTTCTACTCCAGCTGTGGTGGTTTGAGATACTGAAATGGAAATACTCAAGACTAAAAGGTCCTCGGCAATAAAAACAGCTCACTCAAACAACGGTGTCATGAGTTAATTTGCCAGACAAATGTTTTTGAGTCTCGTGTTCCACCCAGCTCAGAAGTGCATTAAGGATGTTTTTGAGCCAGAAATGCACTATAATGGCAGGAGTGCAGATTTTCATCTCACAGTGATAACGAAAGCTTCTATAACCATGGGATTACTGTATCTTATTTGGCGCCCAGGAATGCTCTGTGTCTTCAAAAAGTGTGAAGAAGAGGGCAAGACATCACCCTGACAGGCCAAACTGGGGTCCTCCCTGCAGGAGGAGGGTGTGGTGGAACTAAAATGGGGAAAATTTGGAAAGGTAGTGGAAAGCAAAGCTGCAAGGGGAGGGAAACTGGCTTCCAATATTCAGGCCTTGATTGGCACATGGCAGCTATATCAGGTTTGCAATAAGGAGTTTTAGTGCCTACATTAACATATGGCTTTGACACTATGATGTGGACTGCCCTATGACAGCTCTGTTAATGGGAGCTCAGTGGTCTACTTAACCCTCTCGCACACGATAAGTTTCAGTAAGTTTTCTGGCTCACGATTCTATACGATGACGACGCCCGGCCGGGGAGCGCGAGTGTGGCAAATTTGAGTGAATGAAACACATTCTTGCCTTATTTTCGCCACCCAAAAATCCATGTATTCCCATGAAGCCTTTCTCAAGTAGGCATCGATGTTTGTTCTATCTGATAAACAGGACCAAAACACAGGAAAACATCAGCAAAAAAAGTTATTAGCCCTGGAAGCATGGTCGAGTAAACTGTTTTCACTTCCCAACATTGCCATTTGAATGTTTTCCATCATACAGGAAAATGATCTAATAAGTTTTTATAGAGAATTTCATCAGCTTTCTAACAAAACAAATCCGGTTGAGATATGATGTATACTTTTCGAGAAAATGGCCAAAAACTGAAAGCCATTTTCGGAAAAAATTCACTGACCTCTGATAGCTAAATTTTCCCAGACACCTTATGTTTTTATTACATAGTAATATGCCCAAATTCACCAGCTTTCCCCATCTCAAAGAAGAACCCCATACGCCTCATAGTTCTCGAGTAAATCGAAAGAAAGTACTAGGCACTCCGTCTGTGATTGACTTTCGTGATGCGCGCACAGCGTACGCAATGTTCCCGCCTACATAACAACGAATTCTTATCATAAATATTACATAGTTATGTATTGTACATACGTAGAATTTACTGCTCTTTATCATGGTTCAAACCTGAAATCGATACGTCCAATAGTTTTTGAGTAATTGGCCGACAAAGTGAGAGTATTACTACGAGCGTTAATCAATGGTAACAGCCGCGAAGAGACACTCATTTCCACCGCCTTTTCTGGCACAAAACGTAACATAATGCTTACATTTTGGTATTGATCATACGTAGAATTTAGTGGTATAGATCATGGTTGTTACAGAAAATCGATAAGTCTAATAGTTTTCGAGTAATTGGCCAACAAAGTGAGGTTAGTACTCCGAGCGCTTGTCACTGATAACAAACGCGAGGGAAAAAAAAAAAATCCTCGCCTTTTACCCCCCAAAACGCTACCAAAGGCTTACATTCTGGTATTGATTATACGTAGAATTTAGTGGTATTGATGATGGTTGTAACAGAAAATCAATAAGTCTAATAGTTTTCGAGTAATTGGCCGACAAAGTGAGGTTATTACTCCGAGTGAATGTCACTGATAACAAACGCGAGGAAAAAAAACATTTCCCTCGCCTTTTACCCCCCATAACGCTACCAAAGGCTTACATTCTGGTATTGATTATACGTAGAATTTAGTGGTATTGATGATGGTTGTAACAGAAAATCGATATCTAATAGTTTTCGAGTAACTGGCCGACAAAGTGAGGTTATTACTCCAAGCGAATGTCACTGATAACAAACGCGAGGGAAAAAAAACATTTCCCTCGCCTTTTATCCCACAAAACGCTACCAAAGGCTTACATTTTGGTATTGATCATATGTAGAATTTAGTGGTATTGATGATGATTGTAACAGAAAATCGATAAGTCTAATAGTTTTTGAGTAACTGGTCGACAAAATGATGTTATTACTCCGAGCGCTTGTCACACAACAACCGCTAGGAACAAAAACATTTCTCTCGCCTTTTACCCCCCAAAACGCTACCAAAGGCTTACATTCTGGTATTGATCTTATGTAGAATTTAGTGGTATTGATGATGGTTGTAACAGGAAATCGATTAGTCTAATAGTTTTCGAGTAATTGGCCGACAAAGTGAGGTTACTCTTCCGATCGCTACCAACTTTTACACACACTGTTTTTTCCTTGCACACCTGCCTGAAGACTATGCTACCAACTTTTTTTTCCCCCTTTCTGTACAGACTTTTACATCTTCCATGGATGTTTTCCTATTGTTATAACCTACTACACATAAACATAACTCTTCTATAGTTACTGCTGTGGAGATTTACTTTCTTTCATATGTGTAATCTGTAGGAGAAAATGGTTATTTGTCTGAGAGTTGGAGAGGTAATGGTAATAGATTATTATATATATCAACAAAATTTGCAGAACTCATTTCCTCCAGGGGTGTTGATCCAGTTAGACCAGGGATTTGAAGATGAGAAGTTATGTAGTGTGTGTGAGAGTCAGCTTCTCCCTGAGAGTATGAGGCAACGCTATTTTTAGCACACACCACACTCGTTCACGGAAACTCGCAGCTTGTTTGACGTATATTTCATACAATTCCATACGCATTTACACTATCAGAATCACAATAATTCCAGCCCTAAAACACCGGTAATTCTCCCCTCCCGACTTCAGGTTTGCCCCTTCACAACACTCTGTTTCATGCCGTACGTAACGCTTGCTGGCTCCATAATTTCACCAAGCCATCCACAGTATCTTTCACACAATATATATTTATGCCTTGGCTTCATTTATATACATATTTCCACTCACGCCATACGGCCTACAGGGGGGCGGAGTGGCGAAACCCCGCTACACTGACCATGTGTCTGGCTCCAAGGCCCAACGATTGCTAATGGCCAGAATTGCTTTTCAATACATATATGTATGTTCCATCGACAATATCAAGTCACTATATGTTCACATACAATGTATTATCTCACTGAGTCAATAGGACCTTTGCCTCGGGCGAGAGGGGGAGAATTATGGACCTATTTAAAGGGAACCACGAGCTGTCAAACACCACCGCCTGACTGCTCGACAAACACTGAGGTTGGAGGGAGCGGGCTGAGGTAGATAGGGCAAAGCAGCACTGCCAATGACTTACCTCGAGAGAGCATTGGCGGCGCTATTACGCATCAAAAAATCACGCAGATCGGCCTATAAGTTTTTTTCTGATGATTATTTTGGTGCTTAAACCACGCGATTCGCGTGACTGTGCCATTTCACAATGGAGGCCATGTCACTCGAATCGAGTGACCGTGTCTGAGAGGGTTAAACTACTTAAATGAGAGAGAGAGAGAGAGAGAGACAGACAGACAGACAGACAGACAGTGTGTGTGTGTGTGTGTGTGTGTGTGTGTGTGTGTGTGTTCTTACCTTACCTAATTGTTCTTACCTAATTGTATCTTTACAGGAATGAGTCAAGCTCGTACTGTCCCGTGTCTTAAACCATATTTATCGAACATATCCTTAAATTTGTGAATTGTTTTGGCACACACTATTTCATTCGGTAGTGCATTCCACTGATCAATTGCTCTGTTTGGGAAACTGAATTTCTTTATGTCTTTATCACCTCTCTTCTTATGCAGTTTTTTGCAGTGTCCTCTTGCTGATGCTTCTCCATATGTTAAGTAATCATTTATGTCTATTTTCTCCTTTCCTGATATGCACTTATATAGCATTATCATGTCACCTCTTTTCCTTCTCTCCTGTAGTGTTGGTAGATTCAGTTTATTTCGTCTTTCTTCGTAGCTTAGGTCCCTTAAGCTTGGTATCCATCTTGTAGCGGCCCTTTGAACTTTTTCAATCTATATGCTTTTTGAGATGAGTACTCCAGACTACTGATGCATATTCCAGGGTTGGTCTAATGAATGCTGTTATTATCCTTCTTAGCATGTCTTCAATTATGTATGTGAATGCTATTCTCATATTTGCAAGCAGTGTATACATGTTCCGTACCTTCTCGCTGATGTGGTCAGCCGGAGATAGTCTGTTATTGATAATCACACCTAGGTCTTTCTCTCTTTCTGATGTGTATAGAGTTTTATTTCCTAACTTATAATCCCAATCAGGTCTTTTTCCACTTTTACCAAACTTGATTACATGACACTTGTCCACATTGAATTCCATTTGCCATGTACTACTCCATTCATGAAGTTTATTTAATTCTTCTTGTAGCTCCCTACAAGAGTCTGTGCTAGTAATTCTCCTTTGTATTTTTGCATCATCTGCAAACATATTCAGATAGCTCTCATTTCCAGTGTTACTGTTTATATCATTTATATACACTAAAAACATGATTGGTGCCAGCACCGAACCCTGTGGTACTCCACTAGTCACTTCTTTCCACGATGAGTAGTTTCCTCTTAGTACTGTTCTCATTTCTCTTTTTATGAGAAAGTCTTCCATCCAACAAAACAGTTTGCCTCGAATTCCTCCTTGATGGTACAGTTTCCATAAAAGTCTTTGGTGTGGTACTGTGTCAAAAGCTTTCTTGAAATCTAAATAGATACTGTCCACCCATCCTTCCCTTTCCTGTATTGGTTTGTTACTCTGTCATAGTAGCTCAACAGATTAGTAACACATGATTTTCCTTTTCTGAAACCAAACTGTCTTTCTGTTATCATACTGTGTTCTTCTAGATGATTTACCCAAGCTTTTCTTATAAGTTTTTCTAATACCTTGCTTACAACACTGGTCAGTGATACTGGTCGGTAGTTGAGAGGATTTTGTCTATTTCCTTTCTTGAATAAGGGGACTATATTTGCTTTTTTCCAAATATCAGGTAGTTTCCCTTGACTCAAGGATTTCTTGAAAATTAAAAATAATGGTTTACTTAACTCCTTTGCACATTCTCGTAATACCCAACATGAAATTTCATCAGGACCACTTGCTTTTCCTCTGTCTAATCTACTTAACTCCTCCTGTATTACTTTTTCTGCTATTTGTATATCTGGTACTATGTGTGGACATGCGTGTTCCATGTAGTCCCTCTCAAAATTTTTTTCTTCTGTAAAAACTAATTGGAAATTCTTATTTAGTGCTTCACAAATATCTTTCTCTTGAGTGGATTCATATAGCTTGTGAAAATTTGGATGCAGGCGACTATCCATTCATGAAGAGGAGCCACCAGCTGGGCTTTCACTGGCTGTGTAGCCAGTGTGTTGCACCAGCGGACGAGGTCTTGGCTGGTGGAGGAAGTAGTACCAAGAAGGAGTATGAAGATAAAGCCATTGGGCCAATCTTTCAAGCAATCAGAGACGTATCAAATAGACTGGAGGCACTAGAGACCAAGGTCTCATCACCTATGGCGGTTACACAAGATCAGGCCAAGTCATTTGCGGATGCTGTTCGTGGGTCTCTCGTGGGGGGAGGGAAGGATCTGCCTGGAGGCGTGATTGAGATCAGTGCTCATGGCCAGAAGAAAGCCATTCATAGTCAGCATGTACTGATTGTGAAACCAGAGAGTGGCGCTAGTGCCCTGACAAATCAGATGAGACCAGAAGACATCAGAGGCGTACTTAACTCGGTACCGGTTGACAGCTGCCTTAAGACCAAGGCTGGTGGGCTAGTAATGAAGTTTCCGTCAGCTGAGGCCAAGGGGGAAGCAACTGGGGTGCTGACTGATCATTTTGGCTCTGAGGGCACTTTTTGCATATCAGAGCCAAAGAAAATGTTGCCTAAAATGACCGTGACAGGCCTTTCCTCTTCCTTGGATGACTCTGACATCATCCCAAATATTCTGAGAAAAAACAATAAAATTAAGATGCTCGTTGATTGAGGTTGTACCCTCAACCTTCTCTTCACAAGAACAAGGAATGACACCAAAACTGCTGTCTTGAAGATGTCGCCAGAGGTGAGATCCTCCACTGTAGAACAGGGCAATTACATCTATGTGGATCTTACAAGATGCCGCGTTTTCGATAGATTCTGGGTTACACAGTGTCATCACTGTCAAGGCTTTGGTCATACATTTGAGAGATGTTCTAGGAAAAGTGATGAACCTAAATGTGTCTTTTGTGCTGGAGCCCATAAATCTAAGGATTGTAGTAACAGAAATTCTCCCAAATACATCAACTGCTCCTCTTTAAGACATCAAGATGCTAATTCAAGATGCTAATTCAAATGGTTGCCCATTTTGCTTCAAGTAGAGAATGTCCAATTATGATTTCTCATAGGAATAGATTGATTGAAAACACCAATTTTGACCATGCAAAAAACTGACTACGTCCCTCTTGAACCAGTTAAGGATGGGTTTTTTAAATATTCGTTCCATCCGTAATAAGATAGACTATATTAATGAAACCCTAAATCAGCACGAGCTTGACATATTGTGCTTGACTGAAACCTGGTTGTATGAGTCTGATATTGATATTATTCGTAATGCCTTGCCTAAGACACATTCTATTATTAGTATTCCCAGGCCTGCTGCTGACTATCCAGGAGGAGGCGTAGCACTCATCTACTCTGCAGCACTTGCAAACGTTTCTCTCATTGACTCAGACCTGAACCCATCATCATTTGAATTTATGGAAGTATTAATAAATTTCCATCAGAATACCATTAGAATTGCAATTGTCTATCGACCAGGTCATCCGGGCAGAGATCGAGGTTTTATGGAGGAGTTTGGGCAGTTTCTTGAAGGGTTTTCTCTTAAACCTGGAGGACTTCTTGTTTGTGGTGATTTCAATTATTGGGTTGACAGTCCAGAGTCAAAACCATTTTCTTCAGAATTCCTTGAGTTGATCACCCAGAATAATTTTTTCAATCATGTGAGTAATCCAACTCATGTCTCAGGACATGTCCTTGACTTGATCTTGTCTCCTGTTGGTTGCAGGCGCGTATCAGATGTGGAGGTTGACTCATTTGACCCCCTCATCTCTGATCATGCTCTGATCACTCTTAGTTTTGATGTCCCGAAATCCCCTTCATATAAGAAGGTCATCAGGTTCAGAAATTACAACAATGTTGACCGCCAGTTGATGTGTTTTGAAATTGATCAACGTTTAAACTCCATCGATTCTTCAAGTCTTTCTTCTGGTGAATTGGTTGATATTTACAACAACGAGCTCAGGTCAATTTTTGACCATTATTGTCCTGAGGTAGTAAAAACAATCACTGTACGTGATAATTCTCCGTGGTATGGTCCATCCATTAATTCTTTGCGTAGACAACGTCGAAGGGCAGAACGTGAGTGGCGCTTGCAGCGGACCGAAGTAACTCGTTTGCGTTATGTTTTAGCGAGAAGAGCAGTCATTCACACTGTAAAAGCCCAAAAGGCTAGGTATTATCAAAATAAAGTTGATTCATGTGGTGGTGATCAAAAAAAATGTCTGCAGTTGTGAACAATTTGGTTGGTCAGAGGAATGTAATTGTTAAACCAACTTCTTTATCTGATGCCCAATTGGCTTCTGATTTTGCTTCATTTTTTACAAGTAAGATATCTCGCATAAGAAGTGATTTAGACAGCAGTTCTCCTAGTGAAGTGTACTCAGTTGACTTCCAGCCACGGTGCACCGGGGATCATTTGCTTTCAACATTTCATCCACTGGATGTAAACAAAGTCAAATGTTACATCAGAGAACTTAATAAAACATTTTGCTCACTCGATCCATGTAACATGTCACGACTGCCTGATGTGTATGAGCATGCTGCAGACTTTATCTGCAACATAAAAAATAGATGCTTCTTAGAAAGTAATTTTGTGCAGTCTGAGAAACGTGCTTTGCTTAGGCCCCTAATTAAGAAACCTGGCCTTGATGTCGAGAGCATGACAAATTATCGTCCTGTCTCTAACCTGTCTTTTTTATCCAAGATTATTGAGCGGGCCATACTTGACCAACTCTTACCACTACTGGAACACAACAGAGTTGTTCCTGTTGTTCAATCAGCATACAGAAAATACCATTCGACTGAAACTGCACTAACAAGGATTCAGAGCGACTTGGTGGCAAACACTTGTAGTGGGATGTCCTCTCTCCTAGTTCTTTTGGATCTGTCTGCAGCTTTCGATACAGTAGATCATAAACTATTGTTGGATGATCTGTATTTTTATGGCGTTCGTGATAGTGCCCTTTTGCTCCTTAAGTCGTATCTGTCGGACAGATCTCAGAGAGTGGTTGTTGATTACGCTAGCTCTGATTCTGCTCCTCTTCTATTTGGAGTCCCTCAAGGATCAGTTTTGGGTCCAATTCTATTTACTATCTACACAAGTAGTTTATCGTCTCTACTTGATGCTCATGATGTGTCCTATCATTTTTATGCTGATGACACCCAGCTCTATGTTAAGATGTCAGATATCAACGATACTAAGATAAAGTTTGAATCTCTTATGTCTGATATTAAGATTTGGATGGCTAAGAGGAAACTTAAGCTGAATGATGGTAAAACTGAGATCATCATCATCAGAGGAAACAGAAGGGGTGATGACACTGACAATGCCCTGGCTTTGAACATTGGCATGTCACAGCTGCATCCAGTCAGTTCTGTTCGAAATTTGGGTGTTTATTTTAATTCTAAGTTAAATTACAAAGAACACATTAATCAGGTTGTAAGAGGGTGTAACTTGCATATCAGAAATCTGTATTCTGTGAGAAGATTCCTGAATAGACAGTGCCTCCTAACATTGGTCCATGCAGTGGTCTTGTCTCGTGTTGATTATTGTAATTCACTGTGGGTTGGTCTTCCAAATAATATACTAACAAAAGTTCAGTCTGTGTTGAACAGGGCGGCACGGCTTATCTTTGGTCTCCCCCCGAGAACCTCAACTACCCCGTTTCTGATTGAGTTGCATTGGTTACCAGTAAAGGCTAGAATTGAATTTAAACTGTGTCTTATTACATTCAAGGTTCTTAAGTTTGGTGAACCGAAGTATCTTGCTGAACTGTTAAAACTCCCATCGACACGCCCGGGTGTGATGTTACGCAGTGAAGATGATTCCTTGCGTCTTGATGAGCCAGGAGCCATTCACCAGTCATCTTTCTCTGATCGTTCTTTTGCATATAGAGCCCCTAGATTATATAACAGATTGCCATTGTCCATAAGACAACTCTCTACTGTTGAATCCTTTAAGAGACAGCTGAAAGCCTTTCTTTTTTCAAAATGCTACGACCTGGAGAGAGGTACTATGACAGATGATTATAGGGTTTAATTTTTGCCACTTTCATGTATATATGATGTAGCTTGTATTATATACAAGAAATGTCACAATTCTTGTAATTGTAAAAATAACGAGCGCTAGTGAATTCCCAAAAGGAAGAACTGGCGCTTTTGAGAAACAAAAGGCCAGATTATTATTATTATTATTATTATTATTATAAGTGATTCCCTCGTCCATAATGGATTGTATTATATCTTTTACTTTGGTTTTGCTTCTGATATAGCTGTAAAACAGCTTTGGTTGATCACTACTTTTATTTATTATATCCTCCTCAAACTGTTTTTGGGCTTCCCTCCTTATTCTTGTATAGTCGTTTCTTGCCTGTTTGTAATTATTATACGCCCTTTCACTATTGTGTCTTCTGTATCTATTCCACAACAAATCTCTTCTTTCTTTTGATTTTTTACATTCTGTATTGAACCATTTCTGTATTTTCTTATCTGCTTCTTTGTGCTGTGGGATGTACTTCTGGACTCCTATTTCATAAAATTCACAGAATTTTTTATATACAGCATTTAAATCTTGTCCTCTAAGCTCATTTTCCCAATCAACTTCTAAGAAATACTTCTTTAGGTCTTGATAATTTCCCTTTTTATAGTTTAGGCTCTTTTTGTAACTGTCATTGCTGTTTACTATGTCATATGCTATCCTGAAGTTATAATTTAGTACTGCATGATCGGTTTTGCCGAGTGAAGGGTGATATATTAAACAGTCAATGTCATTTTCTTGCCTAGTAAATATTAGATCTAGCACTGAAGGTACATCAAGTCCTCTTTTTCTGGTGGTTTCCCTCACATGTTGCGTTAAGAAAAACTCTTGTACGAGATCCAGGAGCTTTTGGTCCCAACAGCTTTCTTGGCTATTTATGTCTAGAGTATTCCAATTTATATTTGTACTGAAGTCCCCAGTTAGTATAATTCTTTCCGATTTCTCTTCCATTTTATGTAGCAATGATCTTATACTCTGAATTGTACTCTTTGCCAGGTCCTCATATTTGTCTCTTTCCCATGTGTTTGATCTGGGTGGCATGTACAAATTGGCTACAATTACTTTACCTTCAGATGTGTCGATCTCTACTGCAATCAGTTCTACTTGTGATGGTATATCTAGGTTTATTTCCTTGACTTTTAGATTTTTCTTAGTTAATATTATAATTCCTCCTCCTTTTTTTAAATTTCTGTCTCTTCTCCATATATTGTATTCCTCTAAGCTTAGTATGTCATTGGATATCCTTGGTGTTAATTTTGTCTCAGTTAGGCATATTATTTGTGGTTCATTTTCTGTGTGTCTGTGTGTGTGTGTATTTACCTATTTGTATTTACCTATTTGTAGTATACAGGAATTGAGCAATGCTCGTGTTGTCCTGTCTCCATATCCACATTTATCAAGTCTACCTTTACACACATGAATGTTTTTCTCATGCACCACCTCTTTGTCTGAGTCGTTCTAAATATTTAAGAATATACCTAATTGTGATATACACGGAATGTACTATGCTCGTGGGTTTCCGTCGCTGTTTCTCAATAAGTCGAATTTAACTTTAAACTCGTTTAAGTTTTTAGACTGGACGATCTCTTTGTCCAGGCTATTCCATAAGTCTATACTTCTGTAAGGAAAGCTATATTTCTTGATATCCTTCAAGCAGCTTGACTTTTTCAATTTCATTCCATGTCCTCTTGTTGCTCTCTTATCCCATACAAACAGATCTTCTTTGTCAATTTTATCTACTCCCACCATGGTCCTGAACACCGCAATCATGTCTCCCCTCTTTCTCCTTTCCTCTAACGAAGGCAAATCCAGTTTTTCCAGCCTCTCTCTGTATGACAGGTCTGTCAGACTGGGGACCATCTTGGTTGCTGTTCTTTGTATTCTCTCAATCTTGTTTATATCTTTCTTTTTGTGTGGGGACCACACTACCGCTGCATATTCTAACCTGGGGCGGATCATGGCCACTATCAATTTTTTCATCATTTCCTCATCCATATAATGGAATGCTACTTTTATGTTAGTCCAGAGCTTATAAGTCTCTCCAACTATCTTGTTAATGTGCTTTTCTGGTGACAAACTATCTTGGACCAGCACTCCCAAATCTTTCTCTTCTCTCCTTTTTGTGATTAATTCATTACCCAAAAAATAATTCAGTGATGGTCTCCTGGTACTTTTACCCATTTCCAATATTTTACATTTCTTTACATTAAATTTCATTTCCCACGTCCGGCTCCAATTGTGTATCCTATCCAAATCCTCCTGCAGTATTTTACAATCCTCCTCAACCTCTATCTTCCTCAAGATCTTTACATCATCAGCAAACAGACTCGCATAACTGTTCACTCCATCTACCATATCATTTACGTAAATCAGGAACATTACTGGCGCCAACACTGAGCCTTGAGGGACTCCACTTGTTACTTCCCTCCATCCAGACATCTTTTCCTTTATTACTGTCCTCATTTGTCTGTCTCTCAAAAAGTCTCTCATCCATTCCAGAAGTTTCCCCTTTAGTCCTCCTATATATTCTAGTTTCCACATTAGTCTCTTATGAGGTACCTTGTCAAAGGCCTTCTCTAAGTCTAAGTACACACAATCCACCCAACCATCTCTCTCCTGTACCACATCAATCGCTCTTGAGTAAAAGCTCAACAAGTTTGAAACACATGACCTTCCACTTCTGAATCCAAACTGACATTCAGCCAAAATATTCATCTCTTCCAGATATTTTATCCATCTGTCTTTCAGGATTCTCTCACACAATTTTGCGACCATGTTGGTTAGAGACACTGGTCTATAATTCAGGGGTTCTTCCCTGTTTCCTCCCTTGTAAATTGGTACCACATTTGCCCTCTTCCATTCTTTTGGCACTTTCCCCTCTTCCAGTGAGCATACAATTAAGCTGTGAATTTTATCCGCCAGTTGTTCTCTGCATTCCTTCAGTACCCAATTAGAAATTCCATCAGGTCCTGGGGCTTTCCTTACATCTTGAGTTTCCAGTAATTTATACACTTCCTGCACCTCCACTTTTATATCTTTCATCACCGGAACATTTCTAATCACTCCCTCCCCTTCCACAAGCTCCTTTTCTTTACTGAAAACTGACTGGAAACGTTTGTTCACTATTTCTGCTTGCATTGCCGCATCCTTAAAGACCTCTCCATCTACTTTCAGCTTGGTGATTCCTTCCTTTTGTTTCAGTTTGCCATTAACAAATCTATAAAACAGTTTGGGTTCATCCTTGCATTTGTCAATTATACCTTTTTCAAAATTCCTTTCTTCTTCCCTACGTATTCTTGTGTATTCGTTTCTTGTTCTTTTATATTCTTCCTTTGTTCTGTCGTTACTTCTCTTTCTCCAATTGTTCCACGCCTTATCTCTCTTTTTTTTGGCTATCATACACCTTCTATTAAACCACTCCTTTTTCCTGTTTTCTTTCCCTCTTACTCTTGGTACAAATTTTTCCACTCCCAAATTATAGAGGTCTAGAAAGATATCCCACTTCCTCTGTATCTCTCTTGTTTCTCTGAATTTTCTCCAATCCGCATTTTCAAAAAGTTTCTCAATCCTGTAAAATTTGCTTTGCCAAAGTTGTATCTTCCCTGTCTATGAAGCTCGTCTCTTGGCTCAACGTTTCCTATTAACATCTGGAACTCAATGACCACGTGATCACTTTTTCCCAAAGGACAGAGATATTCCAATGATTCTATTACATCGGGTTCTTTGGTGAACAGTAAATCTAACCTTGCTGGTGTGTCCTCACCTCGAAACCGTGTCTCTTCTTTGACCCACTGCGTCATCACATTATTCATTATTATATTTAATAACATAGTACCCCACGAATCCTCGCCGCCTCCCGAGTACCATTCCTCCCAGTTCACCTCTTTACAATTAAAGTCACCCACCAATATTATATTATTGCTTTTCTCAATTATTTTTTGCAAGTAGCTAGCCATATCTGACAACATCTCATGGTATTCGTCATCCTTCCATGCTCTCGTCTTTGGGGGAACATACACTACCGCCATATCTCTCTTACCATTCTCTCCAGTTTCTAATTTCATATATATCACTTCAGCCCTGCCTTCTCCCATTTCCACAGTATCTACATTTATGTTGTTCTTCACTGCTATCATCACTCCTCCTCCCTTTTTTTCTTTTCTGTATTTTCTCCACAGTTTGTATTTACCATCTCCCAAATGAACATCAATATCTTCTCTTAATTTGGTCTCTACAAAGCACATGACATCAGGTTCATGTTCTCTCAAGAAATCATTAATTTCGATCCTTGTCGATATGAAACCATCAACATTAGTATATATCACCTTCAAATTATTTTTGACATTATTAATACCCTCTTCTCTCCTACTCTCTGTCCGTACCACTTCCTCAACTTCTGATCTTTCACAACCATCCCCCCTAGTTTCCTTCACTTCTATTTCCTTAAATACCATTTCCTTACTTTCATATCCAATACTCTCCAAAAAAAAGTATTACGTTCTTCCTCTGTCCTCTTATCATTTTTTTCCTTTACTTCTTCCTTTAATGATTTTAAAACTTCTCTTTCTTCTTCATTCAGATCTTTTCTTATTATAATATTTTCCATCCCCGCCTCTTTGCTTAATTTCCAGGTCACTTTAAGTATCTCATTTATTACACTTTCTGATGTAAACTTGACTCTCATTGGTGTGTGTGTGTGTGTGTGTGTGTGTGTGTATTCACCTAGTTGTGATATACAGGGAATGAGCTACGCTCGTGGGGTCCCATCTCTTTTTCTCATTACGTCAAATTTTGCTTTGAACTTGTTTAAGTTTTTAGACTGGACGATTTCTTTGTCCAGGCTGTTCCACAGGTCTATGCATCTATATGGAAAGCTATATTTCTTGATATCCTTCAAACAACTTGGTTTTCTCAGTTTCATTCCATGTCCTCTTGTTACTCTCCCATCCCATACGACCGCATATTCGAACCTAGGGCGGATCATGGCCACTATCAATTTTTTCATCACTTCCTCATCCATGTAATGAAATGCCTCTTTTATGTTAGTCAAGAGATTGTACGTCTCTTTAACTATCATGTTAATGTGTTTTTCCGGTGACAAACTATCCTGGACCAGCACTCCCAAATCATTCTCTTCTCTCACTTTTTTGATTGGTTCATTACCCATCATATAATTCAGTGATGGCCTCTTGATACTCTTACCCATCTCCAATATCTTACATTTTTTTTGCATTAAATTTCATTTCCCACATCTGGCTCCAATCTTGGATCCTATTCAGGTCTTCCTGCAGCATTTTACAGTCTTCCTCGACTTCTACTCTCCTCAAGATCTTCACATTTTCAGCAAACAGACTTGCGTAACTGTTCACTCCATCTACCATATCATTTACATAAATCAGGAACATTACTGGCACTAACACCGAGCCCTGTGGGACTCCACTTGTTACTTCCCTCCATCCGGACATCTTGTCCTTTGTTACTGTCTTCATTTGTCTGTCTCTCAAGAAGTCACACTTCCACTCCAGGACGTTTCCATTCAGTCCTCCTGTGAGTTCCAATTTCCACATTATCCGCTTGTGGGGTACCTTGTCAAAGGCTTTTTCCCGACCTAGATACACACAATCCACCCAGCTGTCTCTCTCCTGTAACATGTCAATCACTCTTGAGTAAAAGCTCAACAAGTTGGAAACACATGACCTTCCACTTCTGAATCCAAACTGGCTCTCAGTCAATATGTTCGTCTCCTACAGATATTTTATCCATCTGTCTTTCAGGATTCTCTCGTACAATTTTGCAACTACGCTGGTCAGGGACACTGGTCTATAATTCAGGGGTTCTTCCTTGTTTCCTCCCTTATAAAATGGTACCACATTGGCCCTCTTCCATTCCTGAGGCACTTTCCCTTTTTCCAGAGAACACACAATTAAATTGTGAATCTCATCTGCCAGTTGTTCTCTGCATTCTTTCAGTACCCAGGTAGAGATTCCATCCAGTCCTGGGGCTTTCCTTACATCTTGAGTTTTCAGTAAATTATACACTTCCTGCACTTCCACTCTTATGTCTTTTATCACTACATTTCTAGTCACACTCTCCCCCTCCACAAGTCCCTTTCTTTAGTGAAAACCGATTGGAAAAATTTGTTCATTATTTCAGCTTGCACTGCCGTGTCTTTATAGACCTTTCCTTCTACTTTCAGTTGGGAGATTCCTTCCTTTTGTTTCAATTTGCCATTAACAAATCTAAAAAACAATTTGGGTTCTTCCTTACATTTGTCAATTATACCTTTTTAAAGTTTCTTTCTTCCTCTCTGCGTATTCTTGTACAGTACAAGTCCCATTATTCGGCATCTATGGGACCAGGATGATGCCGAGAAATTAGATTTGCCGAATAATCAAAAACCTACCCACTCAGTACCTTAAATATATTGGTGAACACTGTCATCACCACTTATGGTACGGTATTACAACTGTGTTTGGAGAGAGTACTGTATACTGTACAATACTGAAATCAATACAGTACTATACCTGAATCTGAAATATATATATATATATATATATATATATATATATATATAAATTAGTGAACATATACAAGGGTAATGACACAGTAGGCCTACAAGTCAGATAACACTTCCTGGATGGCCGAAATGATACGGAATATTACCTATCAGCTCAGTACATTACTTGTACTGGTGAACTCATCACTACTTATATTATTACAAATATGTTTGGAGTGAGTACTGTATACAGTACTTTTTCCAAACAAAATAAAATAGTCGGAAAATTGCATAAAATAAAGTAAAGGGATCTGAATTGGTAAGGTCTTTCTGATGAAAGTTATAACTTACATTTAGCACTCACTCTTTTGTTCGTTTTTTTGTTTACATGTGAAAGGAGAGTACTGATGGAAACAGTAATGTATTCCATGAACCCCTTAATAACCTCCGACATTGAACAACCCTTTACAGTACCGATGTCGAGTTAGTGAGCCATGGAAAAACTGTGAACAATTATGGGAATGGAACGAAGGTCACTGGTATGTTTGCACGACTCTACGCCACGATTCCAAGCAGTCAGGGGGTCAGTTAATCTCAGATGTTTTCGCCCATTTGGTAAATGCACCATAACTTTATCAATTCTCCAGTCAATCATAGCGAATCATAGCATGGGTTTAGGAAGCTAAATAACACATTTCTAGGTGCGCCAGACGATTATCTTCACATCTTATAAGAAAATGGAAGAAATTAAATCCCTCTCTGAGTACGTAAAGTTCTTCCATTCTTCTGAAATCAATTTATTTTTCTTAAAGATGGGAAGATAATCGTCTGGCTCACCTAGCAATGTGTTATTTAGCTTCCTAAACCCATGCTATGATTCACTATGAGTCACGGAAAGACTGATAAAGTTACGGTGTATTTACCAAATGGGCGAAAACATCTGAGATTAACCAACCGCCTAACTGCTTGGAATCGTAGCGCAGTCATATAAACATACCAGTGACCTTCGTTCACTCCCCATAATTGTTCAGTTTTCTTTATAGCTCACACTAACTTAACATCACTGACATCAGTACTGTAAAAGGTTGTTCAGTGCCGGAGGTTATTAAGGGGTTAATGGGATATATTACTGTTTGCATCAATGCTCTCTCTTTCACGTTAAGCACAAAAACAAACAAAAGAATGAGCACTAAATGTACGTTTAACTTTCATCAGAGAGACCTTAGCAATTCATATTCCTCCAGTTTATTTTTAAGTATTTTTCTGATTTTAGGTTAGGTTAGGTTCAGTCAAACAGGACAGTTCCTTCCACCATTATGTTGAGGAATAAAAATACTAGAGCTGTCACAGCGTACAGCTAAAAACAATGGGGAAACTGATTTAACAAGCAACATTTATTTATGAGTAATGCATTACAGTGTCAGTGGGTCATGGGCTACGCAATTACCGGTAAGTGTCATTTTCAGGAAAGCATCAAGAATGAAAGAATTTCAAGAATTAGCGTGGGGGCTTGGAACGTAACCCTCGCTAATTTGGTGGGGGTGGTTACTGTAGTGTATGATACTGTGCAATATTGTAATCAATACAATACTATACCTGAATCTGAATAAAAATATAGAAATTAGTGAACATACAGAAGTGTAATGAAACATTAAGCCTACAAGCCACAGATAACACTTCCTAGACTGCCGAGATGATTCCGGACATCTGCCAAACAATCAATGATTTTCGTAAATGGGACTATTTCTCAAAACTGCCGAAATGTCGGATCTACCGAACAATCAGCTGCCGAATAATAGGACTTTTACTGTATATTCATTTCTAGTTCTTTTATGTTCTTCCTTTGATTTATTATTACCTCTCTTTTTCCATTTGTTCCATGCCATGTCCCTTTCTTGTTTTGCTATCATGCCCCTTCTGTTAAACCAATCCTTTTTCCTGTTTTCTTTCCCACTTACTCTTGGAACATGTTTCTCCACTCATGAATTATAGAGATCTAGAAAGACATCCCACTTCCTCTGCATCTCTCTTGTTTCTCTGAATTTTCTCTAATCCACATTTTCAAAAAATTTCCTCAATCCTGAAAAGTTTGCTTTCCCATAGTTGTATCTTCCCTGTCTATAAAACTCATCTCTTGGCACCATGTTTCCTTTTATCATCTGGAACTCAATGACCACATGATCACTTTTTCCTATAGGACACTGATACTTTAAATTTTCAACTACATCAGGTTCTTTAGTTAGTAGTAAATCTAATCTTGCTGGCATGTTATCTCCTCTTTGACCCACTATGCCATTACATTACTCATTGCGATATTTAACAATATAATGACCTATGAATCTTCATTGCTTCCCGAGCCCATTCCTCCCAGTTCACCTCTTTACAGTTGAAATCCCCCATCATAATTTTGTTATTGCTTTTCTCAATCACTTTCTAGAGATAGATAACCACATCTGACAACATCTCCTGATATTCATCATCCTTCCATGCCCTTGTCTTAGGGGGAACATATACCAGTGCGATGTCTTTCTTGCCATTCTCTCCGGTTTCTAGTTTCATATTTATCACTTCAGCCTTTCCCTTTCCCAGTTCCATATTTTACATACTGATGTTGTTCTTCACTGCTATCATCACTCCTCCTCTCGTTTTTTCTTTTCTGTCTCTTCTCCACAGTTTTTATTTGCCATCTCCAATATGGATGTCAATATCCTCTCTTAACTTGGTCTCTATAAAGCACATGATATCTGGTTCGTGAACCCTCAAGTAATTGTTGATTTCTAACCTGTTTCGTTTGTTTCGTTTTTAAAGGCTCCAACATGCTTGCATGTGTCGGCCTTGGTCACCTAATGGCGGCTCTCTAAGCTGCACGATCCATTGCAGCCTTCCTGTTCAGTCCCTTAACCCTGAGGTCACACTTAATGACCTCGTCCCATCTCTTTCTCGGTCTACCCCTAATAACCCCACCCCCAATATTAACATGTCTCATCTTCCTCAATCAATTATCATCCCCCATCCTCTCCACATGTCCAAACCATCTCAATCTACCTCTCCTTATCACAACACCAATACACTCCAGTCCCATCCTACCCCTTAACTCTTCCATCGTAAACCCAGCCCCTCCAGCCCTTGAACGCAGGGACGCACTGCACATCCACCTACTCAAAGTCATTTCTGTATGTCTGAGCCGGCAAATATCTTCCTCCTTCACTGCCCAGGTCTCACTACCATACAGCATTACACTCCTAACACATGCTGCAGGCAAAGACCCCTTAGCATGTAGTGAGAGTTCTCTCAATGTCAGGAGAGGCAAGAGCTCCATGAACCTCTTCCAACCACTTCTCACCCTAGCCACAGAGCTAGCTCCAGCCCCACCTCCAGCACACATGTCTCCCAAATAACAAAACTCTTCCCTCCACACACTCAAGAGATTCACCAGCAAGTTCAATCCTTTCACACCTGACAATCTCCACCTGCTCACCCCGACACGCCGTACACATAAAATCAGCATTATCTCGCAGTCTACCTCTGATACCACTACATCTCTTATGCACCCATTTATCACACACACCGCACAAGATGGAATTACTTCCCACGCCCTTGTGGCAAACTGCACATGGCCACTCTCCCTCGTCTTTGACAGTACCACCACCAACCCTAGATATCATCACTTTTGTTTTATCTGCATTTACCCTTAAACCCTTTTGTTCCATACCATCTCTCCACTTCCTAAACCTTTCCTTCGCCTCCCTTTCGCTCTCTGCAATCAAAACCAAATCATCAGCATACAACAACTCCCAGGGAAGTCCGTTTCTAAAGTCACGTGAAAGGGCTTCAAGTACCATGATAAACAGCATGGGACTCAAGACTGACCCCTGATGCACACCAACATTCACGGAAAACTCATCACTCAAATCTCCATTCACTCTTACCTGGGTGTGAGCACCCACATACATAGCCATAACTACCGTAATCAGCCACTCCTCCAAGCCAAGCTTTCTCATTGCCCACTTCACCACCTCTCTAGGGACTCTGTCAAAGGCCTTTTCCAAATCGACAAAAACAAAATAAAGATCCCTTCTCCTACCAATATATTTTTCCTGAAGCTGTCGAACAATGAATATGGCATCAGTGGTCCCCCTACCTGGCATAAACCCAAACTGCATCTCATCAATATTCACTCTTTCTCTAATCATACCTTCTAAAACTCTCTCCATTACCTTCATTATCTGATCTAAAAGCTTTATACCTCTATAATTTCCTCTTTCCAGGGCATCACCCTTCCCTTTTATACACATTTACAATTACGCTCTTCAGCCAATCATCTGGGACAAGACACTCATAATTAATCCTATTTATCAGGTCAGTGACTAAACTCACCCCTATATCGCCTGAGGCCTTCAACATTTCGGCAGTCAACCCAGACACACCTGCTGCCTTCCCCACCCTCATCCTGCCTATTGCCCTAGCCGATATTAAACTGTCAACATTAGTATATGCCACTTTCCAACTTTTTTTTCTATCTATCTATTGCCAGACGCCTCAATCCCGTTTGGGGTGGCCACAAACAAATCGCCTCCAAGTCGCCCTGTCCCCCGCCATTTCACTGCCCTGCTCCCAACTCACACCCCCCTCTCTCATATACCTCTCCACCCCATCCCTCCATCTCATCCACGGCCTCCCCCTCCCTCTTCCCCCCTTCATCTCACTCACATACACTCTCTTCGTCAGTCTTTCACCCTCCATCATCTCCACATGGCCAAACCACCTCAGTGTGTTCCTCATAACGCTTCCTATCACATCCACATCCACACCACAACGCTCCTTTATATCCTCATTCGTCAGCCTGTCTCTCCACGTGACTCCACAGGCTCCTCTTAAATAACTCATTTCCACTGCTCTCACTCTTGACTTGTGTCCTTCCAACAATGTCCAAGCTTCACTTCCGTACGTTAGAGTTGGTATCACAATACTGTCATGTAGTAACTTTTTCACTTCCATGCTCACTTCCCTGTTTCTTATCACTGCTTTCAAGGAACCAGCAACCTTTCTTCCCTGCTGTACCCTTTCAAGCACTTCACCCTCCAAACCCCCATCCTTACTCATCACACTACCCAAATACTTAAACGTACTCACATTTTCCAATTCCTCACCATCTAACCTCGCTGTACATTCACTAACTTCACCTCTCTCAAAGACCATCACTTTACTCTTCCCTACATTCACCTTTAGGTTCCGTTTCTTACACACTCTCTCAAACTCATCCACCAAGCCTTGCAGCTCCCCTTCGTCTTCACTCAACAACACAGTATCATCTGCAAACAACAGTACAAGGAGTTTCCAAACACTATCCTCTCTCACCAGGGCCACTCCAACATCCACTACCCTACCTTGTACCTCTTTTATTACCCCATCCATGTACAGATTGAACAACCATGGAGACATGACACATCCCTGTTTCAAACCAACTTTCAAAGAGAAAAATTCACTTAGTTCACCATCCACACGCACTGCAGCCTTCGCACCATCGTACATACTCTTCACAGCATTCAACAACTTCCCATCTACTCCATATATTCTTAACACTTTCCACAATCCTTGTCTATCCACCCTGTCATATGCTTTCTCCAAAGCCATGGAAGCTGCATACAAATTCTTTCCCTTCTCTAGAAACTTTTCCACTAAAGATCTAAGAATGAATATCTGATCTACACAACCTCTTCCCTTCCTAAAGCCTCCCTGTTCTTCTCCAACTAACTTTTTTTTACTGTTCATTATTTCCTCTTCTCTCCCTCTCTCCGTCGGTACCACTTCCTCAATTTCTGATCCATAACTCTCCAATAAAACACTGTCTTCTCTTCCTCCGTTCTCTGTTCGTTTTTTGCCTTCGCTTCATTTAATAGCTCCTTTATCTTAGCTCTTTCTTCCTCATTTGCATCTCTCCTTATCCAAACATTCTTCAGCTCTTCCTTTTCTGATAATTTCCATGTTCTGTTTATAATATCATTTACTATTGCCTGAGACTTAACCTTTACCTTAAGTGGCCTCGCCCCTCCCTCCTTGTACTTTCCTAGCCTAATCACTTCTTCAATCTCTTCTTGAGCTTCATGTTTCCCTCTTTTGCCTTATTCAGTTCTTCTCTTTCCCTTTTTGACCTTACTGTCATCCGTTTTTCTTTTAGTCCTGAAATTATCACACATTTTTTCTTGTCTGTTAAATCCCTGACTAAAGATTCTCTACTTCTTAGTACCCTAACCACTTCCATTTCCACCTTTTCCCTGCTTTGTTGTTCTATAATCTCCTTCAAATTTATATTTCCTTCTTCCTGGATTTTCTTCCACCCCTTGTGCTGGTCCTTCATTTCCTTAACCCTCTCGCGCATGATAAGTTTCAGTAAGTTTTCCGGTGCACAATTTTATCTGCGAAGCTGCCCGGCCCGGCTGCCTTTGCGCAGCAAATAACACGTATTCTCTCCTTATTTTCGCCACCCAAACATCAATATACTGCCATGAAACCTATGTCATCTTATTCGTCGATATTTGTTCTACCTGATAGGCACCACAAAAAAACAGGAAAACACAAATAAAACAACATTAGGCGGCCGTGAATAAAATTTCGCTACATCACGTTCACTTCCCAACATCACCATTCAAATGTTTTCCATCATACAGGAAAATGTTATTAAAAGTTTTGATAGAGAACTTCATCAGCTTTCTAATGAGACAAATCCGGTGTTGATAAGATTTGTAGTTTTCGAGAAAACAGCCAAAAACTGAAAGCCATTTTTGAAAAAAATCAAGGAGCTCTAAAACCAAAATTTTCTTGCACATGTTATGTTTTTATTGCAAAATATTATGCAGAATTTCACCAGCTTTCGAATGACCTAATCCTTTTTTTGATACGCCTCATAGTCCTCGAGCAAATCGCCAAAAACGACTGGGAACTCACGTCCATAGGTCACTTTCGTGATGTGCGCACAACATACGCAATATTCCCGCCTATGTAACAACGAATTCTTATTATAGATATTACATTGTTATGTCGTGTACATACATAGAATTTACTGCCCTTTATCATGGTTCTTATAGGAAATCGATACATCCAATACTTTTCGAGCAATTGGCCGACAAAGTGAGATTACTCCTCCGAGCGCTTTCGACTTTACCGAAACAGTCTGTTCCCCCAACTTTTCCAACAGAAAACGCTCCCAGAGGCTTATATTCTGCAAATGAACATACGTAGAATTTACTGCTCTTTATCATGGTTTTTACTGGAAATCGATACATCCAATAGTTTTGGAGTAATTGAACGACAAACGTAGAATACTCTTCCTCACCCGCAAGCGAGATAAAAAACATTTTCTCTGCCTCACCCACGGCTACATATTTTCGCTCGTTACGTTTTATTATTTTCTTTTTTTACTCAAAGTATACATGTAAAATATCATAGTGTTTTTGATAGTGCTGTCAAAAACTCGACATGACCACTAGTCTTTTTGCTAGGTTCTGATACTGAAGCAGAACTTTCTTCCATCTCATATGTGTGTATGTAAAAAAACATTACTTATTTGTGTAAAAAATATTGAACTATAGAAATAGGTCAATATACAGATCAACAAAATACGGATAACTCACTTCCTCCAGAGGTGTTGAGATGCTGGCAGTAGCTTGAAGATGAGGAGTTATGTAGTGTGTGAGTGTGTATGTGTGTGGGTGAGCATATGCGTGTGTGGGTGGGTGTGGGTGTGGGTGAGTGTGTGTGCGTGTGTGTGTGTGTGTCTGTGGCTGTGGCGTATTTTCTTCTCTCCTTGCGATACATTTGCCTAAAACACGTGTGATGCACACAACAGATTTCTCCACGAACATTTGCTGCACGACATGTATATGTGGTTGTGGCATATTCCTTGTCTCTGACACTTGCGCTTTGTTTTAGCTAAGTCAGTCAATGCATGAAATATTTCTCTGTGAACACTCGCTGCGACTCTATTGTATTGGCACACACCACACTCCTTCACGAACACCTGCAGCATGTTTGACGTATATTTCACACAATTCCATACGCATTTTCATCAGAATCACAATAATTCCATCCCTAAACACCTCTAATTCTTCCTTCCCAACTATAAAAACTGTACGTGATGCCTGCCCCATTCCACACTATGGTTCCATAATTTCACCAAGCCAGCCACAATATTTTTCACACAAAATACAGTTTAGGCATTGGCTTCATTATATATGTATTTGTAATCACGCCACAGGGCCTTTGGGGAGGACGAGAAGCGAAACCCTGCAACAGTGAACATGCATATCGCCTCCTAAGCCTAATGCTTGATAACGGACGCAATTCCTTTTCGTGACATATATCTATGTTCCATCGACAATATCACATACAAATATGCTCACAAATATTGCATTATCACACTGAGTCCATAGGGGCTTTGGCTCAGGCAGGAGGAGGAGAATTAGTAGGAGTTTAAAGGGACAGTACAACTGATGTAACCTCACCGCCTGGCTGCTTGGAAGAGACTAAGGTTTATTGCTACATGCTGGGCCCCATGAGGCAGCTCAGTGTTGCCAATGCCTTACCATTGGAAAGCGCTGTACTCGCCACAATGCGTCAAAATTTGACACAATTTTGCCCGAAACTTAATTTTTGGCTAATTTTTTTGTGCTTAGGGACGTGATTCGAGTGACTGAACAAATTTAGAAAATCCACATGACACGCGAATCGCGTGACTGACACTGAGAGGGTTAATATGTTCATCATGCATCCTTGACTTTGATTCATGCTCATCTAGTTTACTTTTCATCCTGTCCCTTTCTTCTTCCGACCTCTTATTTTCCTTCTTGAACTGTTTTATTTCATTAGAGGCAGATTCATTACTCAATTTTAATTCCGTAACTTGCCTTTCTTGGTCAGCACTGCGTGAACAGATGTTATCTAACTTATCCTGAAGTATCTAAATCTCTTTATCCTGTTCTAAGGTCCACTCCTGTAACTCTCTAATTGTTAATAATTACTTATTTAATTCCTGGAGATTCCTCTCTGCCATTTTCTCCACACCTGCAACTATTGTTAGATTCAGTTTAACACTTCCTTTGACCTTATCCTCATCGGTAAAGCCCTCAAATTCTCTGCCGTCGAGTGTAAACAAAGAGCTACCTCCTTCCACCATAATGCAACCTACGAAATCTTTACATTTTCACTGCATTTTATACTCTTGTTGGACCAAAATCTGCACTCTTTTCACTATTATCAGACAGGACCACCATTCACATATTCATTTTCATAATCACAATAGGCTGGGTTCCTTTTCGCCACTGGTTCGGCAATTATTTCCCCACGATCCACAAAGAGCTCCATCTCCGTCAGCAACCTGTGTGTGTGTGTGTGTGTGTGTGTGTGTGTGTGTGTGTGTGTGTGTGTGTGTGTGTGTGTGTGTGTGTGTGTGTTGGAACAAAAAGTCAAGTTTTTATTTTTTTTTTTATGCAAGGAAGAAGGAACCAAAGGTCAAACTCCTACAAAACTGTTCCCTCCAAGAAGAAAACAAGATGAAAAAAAAGCATTCGAGAGCCGAATGCTAATCGCCAGCCAGAATATGCTCTTGGTATTGGCCATGTTACAAGTGTGGCTCCCCCTGATGGGGTGGGGGACCAAGGGGTGGCACCCTCCAGGGGGGGGAAAGGGGTTGTGCCCCCCCAGTGGGGGCTGGGTGGTGGGACCCCCAAGTGGGGCTGGGGGCAGTGCCCCTCCTGGGGGGCTGAAGACCCCCCTAGAAGGTTTGGGGATGGCATGCCCCTGGGGGACCAGGGGGCAGCATGTCCCCTGGGGGGACTAGGGGCAGCACCCCCCAGGGGGGAGTCGAGGGAAGGGGCCCACCCAGGGGGGCGGACCCCTCCCTAGGGGGGCCATGGGCACCATCCCCAGGGAGGCCAGGGGAGCCACCCCCGGGGGGACCCAAAGGCAGAAGATTTTGGCCATACACCTCCCTCCAACTATTCGACAGGGGTGCCTTCCATAGGAGGTAGTTAAATAATGAACCTATTTTTTCCCATATGATTTTTAAGAAATAGGGAGCTAAGTTCCTGACCACCTTTGTCATTCAAAAAATATTCAATAAAGATAGAAAAAATACCAGTAAATATGAGTGAATGTGACACAGGGATTTGAGCTGATTTCTTATAGACCTACATTCTCCAGGAAAATTATTTTAATGCTACATACATCTCAGATGACTGACATTTGATATTCGATCAAAAAAATATTGGAGAACAAACGAAATATACCTACTTAACGATATTAAAGAAAGCAGCCTGAATGCCTTTGACAGTGCGTTTATTGCCGATCCCGCCGACTGGACATGACGTCACCACACCAAACAAACTCAAATGTAATCAATTTAATACCATAAATAGCAGCAGATGTCTAACTGGAAGCACTGA
The DNA here is from genome assembly GCF_032717465.1 of Coenobita brevimanus. NCBI lineage: Eukaryota > Metazoa > Arthropoda > Malacostraca > Decapoda > Coenobitidae > Coenobita > Coenobita brevimanus. The sequence goes on along the minus strand of NC_137024.1, from coordinate 21,999,344 downwards.
AAGATAAACTGGGGGCTTTGCCCCCAGGACCCTCCAATGGTTGTAACCTACCTAACCAAGTGCAAACTAAGATGTGCATTACATAAAACTGGCACCAAAACAGTATCGTGCGTTATGAGCGAATGTTAATCCTTGGCGCAACCGTCACCCAACCATGCAATGGCGAAACACTCACTCGGGTTGGTGAGCACATGACTGCACTTGTCAGGGGTTATAGTAGAGGTCTTGGATGGAGTCATGGTGGTGCTGTACAGTAGTATTCCACAAGGCCAAACAGAGATGCAGGGGGATGAAGAGACAACTGTTCACCAGGGCAGGGTGCAGGAGGCTGGGCAGCTCAGCCAGCCTGTCTGGCGGTACGGTTTGAACTGTCGAGAATGGAGGGGACAGCCGTGTTGAACAATGGAAAAGGGTATACAGTGCTCGTCAGAAGTATCGAGCGCCCTGCGTCCCTCCTACGAAACAAACCTTTCAGCACTGAAAAAACATATAAATAATGCATTTTATTTACCTTTAGTGCTTCGTAGGGTATCCTTTACGCTTCTTCACAGACCTGAGACGTCTTGGAATTGAAAGGGTGAGGTTCCTCAGGTGCTGGAGGGGTATTTTCTCCCAGGAGTCACGAATACCGGCATCCAGCTTAGGCAGAGAGCTCACATCCTTCCTTTGGAGACTCTTCTTTACGAGGTACCAGAGGTTTTCAATCGGGTTGAGGTCTGGGCTATTTCCTGGCCAGTCTTTCATGAATGATACCTCACAGTCACGAAACCAATTGGTAACCAATTTGGCCTTGTGAGCAGGTGCACCGTCCTGCTGAAACACTCATGCACCTGTTAGCTCAAAGGAGTCTGGTAAATGATCACACAGAAGCTCCAGGTAAACATCATGATTCACTCTAATGTTCTTGGGAAGCACAACAAGCTTCCCCAAACCTTGACCAGAAAAACAACCCCATACCATGAGTGAATCAGGATGTTTAAAAGTGCTTTCAACATACCGTGGGTCAAGTGGGTCACTACCTTTGCGTCGGTACACACATGCTCCTCTGTTACAGGTGACACTAAACCTTAGCTCATCAGACCACAACACTGACAACCATTGCTCCTAACCCCAGTTACGCCATTTATTAGCAAGGGCAAGCCTACGAAGTCGCTGGTATTTTGTGAGAAGAGGCTTCTTCACAGGTCTGTGACTTGTGTAACCAAGTTCATGGACCCTACGAGACACTGTTCTCACAGACACCTCACCAAACACTTCCGGGTTGCTCTCCTTTATTTTCCTTGCACTGACACGAGGATTAAACTCCACTGCACGTTTTAAAACATTAACAGACCTTGTGGAAGTTTTCCTAGGCCTACCAGACCGCGGTTTCATTGTGGGAACTTCACCACTGTTTTCCACTCGAAACCACGCGCACCACCGACACGCTGTCGATCGAGCCACACCAACCAATTCACTAATTTCCTTTGTCTGGTGGCCTGCCTCCTTTAGAGCAATGATCTGGGATATGATTTCACTCGATAGTTCACGGGTAGGTGCCATAACAAAGTGGCAAAAGCCAAAACACTGCGGGACACTCAGTAGAAAATTACGCAAAAAGAGAGGGAGACGCGGCGGAGTTCCTCTCTCTCAGGCAGCTCGTGGGCAACTGAGGAGGGAACCAACCAGCGCGTCAGAAGGCCTCAGGCTACCATGACGTCATGCTAGCGCCGCAAAATTGTGGCTCAATTTTTACCCCCAAAAATGGGTGATTCTTTTTTGGCCATAAGTATTGTGCGCCCGGCGGTAGACGCTCGATAATTTTGACGGGCACTGTAGCTTTATGTGTTGAAACAACGAATTGTTGCAAAATGATCAGTCAAAAAACAATGGCTTGGTGTATCCTCATAGCCATTCATGAAGTATAATGGTGCTAAAGGCGGCCGATAAAAACTAGTTGACCTTTGGCAGCCATTTTGGTGACCTTGACCTTGACCGTGACTGCCCATTTTCGGACATGTCCAAGATTTTGGCCATGTCTTGTTACCCTGAAAGTTTCAAATTGACAGCTCATGCCATTCATGAAATATAATGGTGCTAAAGGCCGATTAAAACAACTTGACCTTTGGCAGCCATTTTGGTGACCTTGACCTTGACCCTAACTGCCCATTTTTGAACTTCTCCAAAATTTTGGCCATATCTTGATACCCTGAGGGATTTATGTTGATAGCTCAAGCCAGTCATGAAATACCCCAACCATCCATTTTTTAACTCATCCGAGATTTTGGCCATATCTTGAAAATTTCACGTTAATAGCTCAAGCCGTCCATGTGATATAATGGGCGCACACACACACACACACACACACACACACACACACACACACAGACGTGGGCAAAAACATTAGTGCTCCGCCTTGGTAAAGGTGAGCGATAATAACAGAGAAAAATTTAAGATCCATTCATTTTGAGTTGCGTGGACACACTGCGTTTGAAAGACTGACGGTCATAGGCAGTAGGAAATACGGACAGAGGGAGACAGTTCCAGAGATGACATGTTTCATTCATGAAGGACTGGGAGTAACAATTAACTCTTGAATTAGTGAGGTGGACTGAAAAAGAATGAGAGTCTGTTGCTAGATGGGTGCTACATGCTTGCCGTAGAGATGGAGGGATGCAAGCAGACAATTCAGAGGAACAGTGACCATTGAAGTAGCAAACAGAAAAGAGATAAAGATTCAACAGTGAGGCAAAAAGACAGATTAAAGGGAGCCAGTAAGAGGAGGAGAGTTAATGAGATGAATGGCCTTTGACTACGTGGGGAGCTTCCCCACAAATGAGAGTTGTACTCTACATGGGCGAATAAAGCCCGCGTATAACATCAACAACTGTGCAGGGGTAAAGAAGGTACGGAATCGGCTTAGCACATCTAATCTCTTGGATGCAGACTTTACAAGTGAGGTAATATGATCTTTCTGTAAGTCCCAAGAAAACGAAACCCCAAGTAGGTTCCAAGATGATGCTGAGGAAATGGGGTTGTTGAGGAACATGTGTGTGAAGTGTGGAGAATGGAAAGGATAAGTGAAGTAAGAAGTCAGTGGAAACCAGAGTCAAAGCGAGTGTTTAGAGGATATGGTCATAGGGAGAAAATTGATGTTTATAGAGCAATGAAAAAAGGGATATATCTGAGGAGTTTGAAAGTGGACGTAGACATAGTAGGTCAAGAGGAAGGTGGATAAATATGGTGAATAATGTGCTAGAAAGTGTGGTATGAAGAGCAATAAGGCTAAGGAACTAACAGAGGATTGAGTTGGTTAGAAGAATTTTGTGTGGAGTGTATGACAAGTACTTGGCATCCCTACTCTTTCCTGGTGAAGTGACAGTCATTGGACTGACTCTGGCTGTTTGGTTGTATAAAGCACACATGTATAGATGCTTATACCTGTGATGTACAATCAGGGTTCTGAGGGCTTGAATGATTAGTGAATAAAAGTATGGCCCATTCAGCTGGCGTGACTTTTTATTAGTTGCTCCTTCTATCAGTTTTTTTTTTTTTTCTCCTTGCCCTCTGGATCCTAATTCACTCCATCTTCAGGTGGGAAAAGATGTGTGGATGATGATAATGAATTACATTAACTATGCAACCACCAGTTCCATTTATGCCATGCTCACCTTGAAACTGACCTCTAATAAATAATGATTTACAAAATTCTTACAACCATACATTAATGTGGAAACTGACAGAACTTCACGCAGACTTCTTACAGCCTGCATAAATATGGAGGTTCAATAAATAAAAACTTTTACAACATTCACTCCCATCTCACTTCTGCCTTGCCTTGTAGTCCATAGCAAGTAAAGTTGCTCCAAGGTCACTCCGATAGGCCATACGGAATTCCTTGTCCCTAATGTGCATCATGGGTACAGATATCCTCTCTTTCTCAGAAATCCAGAAGTCTTCTTCTTTCGTAGCAGTGAGGTCAAACTGGTGTTCCCACAAGCCCTTGAAGAACACTGCATTCACCAGCACCATCCTAGCTGAACTGGTCAACAATCCTGGGGGGTGAAGATGATTTAATATGCAGTACTGCAGTGCAACACTACAAAGGCTAATGAGAACATGTGAACATGTTTACAGTTTTTACAGGTATGAGAATAATGTCTATTGAGTATACAGTTTAGATCTGTCATAGGATGAGAAAAAAAATGTTCATATATAAAAACACAGTCTTGACACAGAGGTTGATCAGGCAGTGTTGATTTCTGCTGGCAGTTTTACAGGTACTATTATCAAACAAAGTATTTACAAACCAACTTGCATTTTGACAAATATTATCTATCTATCTATTGCCAGACACCTTAATCCATTATACAGGGTGGACACAAACAAATCACCTCCACGTTACCCTGTCCCCTGCCATTTCACTGCCCTGCTCCCAAGTCATGCCTCACTCTCTCATATACCTCTCCATTCCATCACTCCATCTCATCCTTGGCCTTCCCCTCCCTCTCCCCCCCTCCACCTCACTCACATACACTCTCCTAGTCAATCTCTCACTCTCTATCCTCTCCACATGACCAAACCACCTCAATGTGTTTCTCCTAATGCTTCCTATCACATCCACACCACAATGCTCCTCCATTTCCTCATCAGTCAGTCTCTCTCTCCATGTGACTCCACAGGCTCCTCTCATGTAACTCATTTCCACTGCTTTCACTACTGACTTGTGTCCCTCGAACAACATCCAAGCTTCACTTCCATACTTCAGAAATTATCGAGCGCCTACTGCCAGGCGCACAATACTTATGGCCAAAAAGGAATCACCCATTTTTGAGGGTAAAAATTGAGCCACAAGTTTGCAGCGCTAGCATAACGTCACGGTACCCTGAGGCCTTCCGATGCGCTGGTTGGTTCCCGCCTCAGTTGCCCATGGGCTGCCTGAGAGAGAGGAACTCCGCCGTGTCTCCCTCTCTTTTTGCACCATTTTTTTACCGAGTGTTCCGCAGTGTTTTGGCTTTCACCACTGTTATGGCACCTACCCGTGAACTATCGAGTGAAATCATATCCCAGATCATTGCTCTAAAGGAAGCAAGCTACCAGACAAAGGAAATTAGTGAATTGGTTGGTGTGACTCGATCGACAGTGCATCGGTGGTGCGCACGGTTTCGAGTGGAAAACAGTGGCGAAGTTCCCACAAAGAAACCACGGTCTGGAAGGCCTAAGAAAGCTTCCCCAAGGTCTGTTAATGTTTTAAAACGTGCAGTGGAGTTTAATCCTTGTGTGAGTCCAAGGAAAATAAAGGAGAGCAACCCGGAAGTGTTTGGTGAGGTGTCTGTGAGAACAGTGTATCGTAGGGTCCATGAACTTGGTTACACAAGTCACAGGCCTGTGAAGAAGCCACTTCTCACAAAAAACCAGTGACTTCGTAGGCTTGCCTTTGCTAATAAATATCTTAACTGGGGTTAGGAGCAATGGTTGTCAGTGTTGTGGTCTGATGAGGCAACGTTTAGTGTCACCTGTAACAGAGGAGCATGTGTGTACCGACGCAAAGGTAATGACCCACTTGACCTACGGTATGTAGAAAGCACAATTAAACATCCTGATTCACTCATGGCACGTCAAGGTTTGGGGAAGCTTGTTGTGCTTCCCAAGAACATAAGAGTGAATCAGGATGTTTACCTGGAGCTTCTGTGTGATCATTTACCAGACTCCTTCAAGATGACAGGTGCACAAGTGTTTCAGCAGGACGGTGCACCTGCTCACAAGGCCAAATGGGTCACCAATTGGCTTCGTAACTGTGAGGTATCATTCATGAAAGACTGGCCAGGAAATAGCCCAGACCTCAACCCGATTGAAAACCTCTGGTACCTCGTAAAGAAGAGTCTCCAAGAGAAGGATGTGAGCTCTCTGCCTAAGCTGGAAGCCGGCATTCGTGACTCCTGGGAGAAAATACCCCTCCAGCACCTCAGGAGCCTCGCCCTTTCACTTCCAAGATGTCTCAGGTCCGTGAAGAAGCGTAAAGGATACCCTACGAAGCACTAAAGGTAAATAAAATGCATTATTTATATGCTTTTTCAATGCTGAAAGGTTTGTTTCGTAGGAGGGACGCAGGGCGCTCGATACTTCTGACGAGCACTGTATGCTTCTTTGAGGTGGTTTTAGCCAATGATCTAACATCAGAGGTCCAGCTGAGGGCATTGTTAAGTGAAAGACTGAGATTTCAATACTTTTCGAGATAGGAATATTAGTAGCACTGAAGGTAATAAAGGAATCTGGCAATATCTGTATATTAGTAGACTGTATTTATCTGGTTTTACTAGCATTAAATGAGACAAGGTTATCTGTCGCCATTCATTTATCTTAGATAAGTCTTTATTTACGGAGATGATTGTACTGAGTTGTGAGTTAGAGATATTACATTTTGAGAATGGGGGTTTAAGTGTGAATGAACTGTGAAGAGCTGAGCCATCTGCATATGAATGGATGAGATTATGGGTGACAGATAAGAGATCATTAATATGAATCAGGAATAGGGTTGGAGCCAGAACTGATCCTTATGGCACACCAGCAATAATTGCGTAGAAACTGGAATAATCATCTACTTTTATCTTTCTGTTGTTGAGATATGAGGAAATCAGAGGAGCAAAAGATGTTAGTCTATACCAAGAGAGTTTGGATAGCAAGGAACGGTGCCACACTCTGTCAAAAGCATAGGAATTATCAAGGGCTACTGCATGAGTTTCTCCATGTCGGTCACTTGATTAATTGATGGTATGAATCAGGAGATTGAGTATATCAATGGTGGATCCTTCGTGGTGAAAACCATACTGTCCATCACTAATTAAGTTGCTGGACTCAAGATGTTTAACTATGTGCTTATTAATTACAATCTCAAATACCTTACCAAGAGAAGACGTGATACCTACTGGTCTGATTCCTGTGAATCACGAAACACACAATGTAGTTCCTTCTGCCCTTCTCAATACTGCCCAACTGACTTAAAGCAAAAATAACATCTGATGTATTTAGTATGGGTATAAATCTGAACTGTACACAATAAACTGCCAATTCAGCTCCCACTCTTGCCTCTGTAACTTTCTCCTACTGTTTTACTGTCTCATCAGCCTGATGTCTCTGCAGTTGTTACAACTCAGACTGTATCCTTTGTACTTGCTTCTCCTTCACTTATCAGGCAAAACCCTCAATATCACAATCACTGCTAAACAATGTGGTGAGAATGTACATTCCTGCATCATCCAAAGACTTGCATATTTCTACTGGAATGCTGTCTGGTCCAACAGCCTTCACATTTTTTTTTTTTCTGTAATGCTGCCTTTACTTAAAAGTATACATACATACAAACATACTTCCTTATACATACATACATAAACATGATGTCAAAATAATAATTCCTCATAAAGATCCCCAAATTGGGACTGGCCATGGTACAGCACATATTTCCTAAGAACTAAAAGCTAAATCATGTGACAAAACCAGAAAAATACTTCCCAACAGCTGCTGGAAGCATACAGCTAAGATACATTTGTGGTGAATGTAATACTGTGTAACTAGAAAGTGGTTGGACATTTGCTGCAAAAGTCTGAACTATTTAGTGGTGTACTCTGCAATGTGACTTCAAAAACTTGACAATTAATTCCTAGGCACCTTTTTAGTAAATGAATTTTAAGTATTTTCTAACCAGGAGCAATGAGGTCCTTGATATGTGAGTTTGTTTCCTGCTCCACCAGCGTGTTGATCTCTTCGCGAACAGCATCATCAGCCTCAAAGTCCACTGCTTTGGCAGAGCTCAAGAACTTTTCCCTCAGTGTATCAGCAAACTCCTTAAGGATGGGGAGCTGAGCAGAAATGATGGCCATGTTGGAAAATCGCAGCTCATAATCAGATGATTCTTTCTGTAAATGCATTACATGAACAGTGGCATCTATCCATCAGTCTCCCCCTATATATAAATATACTGTATGTACTTACATGTGTACTATACTGTATATATACATTCTTACATGACCATTATCCACTCACATGATGTAGTGCTACCTACTTCTTCCTTCACCTTTAGCACTCTTTTTCTGTCTGTTCTCCTCTCTTCCTATTTCTCCCATCTCACCTGTCACTTTTTATTACTCCTCTTCCTTTTTTAGGTGGCTTTACATTGAGTGACAAGCCTAATGGTTTCTTGTAGGCCAGAAGGCCATTTACCATGCTGGGTGGTAATCATATAACCAACCCATACGTGTTCCCTACGGACCAGCAAGTGGGATGGCAGAGGGTTAGTGCCCCTCCCCTTAAAACAAATAGCTTAATGACAAATGGCCACCTCTTACAGGATTATGGCACCTGGCTACAGATAGATACATAAACGACCCTCATATGCAATGGGGTTAATCAAATGAGAAGAGACTTGATACTCCATGCTGAGGTCAGTTTAGCATGTGTTTGATTGAGATAAGGAGGTCAAGGGCCATGTAACCTTAAATCTCAAAAAACACTTCTGCCACCCACCTGAAGCGTGCTATAAGTTGGTTTGAGTCATTACCAAGACTCCTCCCCACGGGCTAAGGGAGAGCAATGTGTGTTTTCCAAGTCAAAACTTTCAGCATTTCCATCTTTCTACCTATCTATTGCCAGATGCCTCAATCCCACAAGGGGTGGCCACAAACAAATAGCCTCAATGTCGCCCTGTCCAATGCCATTTCATTGCCTTGCTCCCAGCTCACACCCCCCTCTCTCATATGCCTCACCACTCCATCCCTCCATCTCATCCTCGGCCTCTCCCCCCCTCCACCTTAATTGCATACACTCTCCTCATCAGTATCTCACTCTCCATCCTCTCCACATGGCCAATCCACCTCAATGTATTTCTCCTAACACTTCCCATCACATCAACATCCACACCAAAACACTCCATCACTTCCTCACCTGTCAGAAGTGTCTCCATGTAACTCCATATGCTCCTCCTGAACAACCCACCTCCTCTGCTCTCACTCTTGACTTGTATCCTTCCAGCAAGATCCAAGCTTCACTTCCACAACCTAGAGCTAGCATCACAATACTGTTATGAAGCAACTATTCCACTTCCATGCTCACTTCTCTGTTCCTTATCAATGCTTTCAAACAACCGGCAACCCTTGGTCCCAGTTGTAGCCTTTCAAGCACTTCACCCTCTTAACTTCCATCCTTACTCATCACATTATCCAAGTACTTAAATGCACTCACATTTTCCATTTCCTTTTGATCCAGCATCACTGTACATTCAGTGACTTCAATTCTCTCAAAGACAATAACTTTACTCTTCCCTACATTCATTTTTAGATTACATTTCTTACACACACTCCCAAACTCATTCTCCAAGACTTACAATTCCCCTTCATCTTCACTTAACAATATGGTATCATCCACAAACAAAAGTACGGGGAGTTTCCAAACACTGCCCTCTCTCATTAGGGTCACTCCAACATCCACTGCCCTGCCTTGTATCTCTTTTATAACCCCATCCATATACAGACTGAACAACCATGGAGACATGACATATCCTTGTTTCGATCCAACTTTCAAACAGAAAAGTTCACTCAGTTCACTATCCACACACACTGCAGCCTTAGCACCCTCGTACATACTCTTAATGGCATTCAACAACTTCCCATCTACTCCATATATTCTTAATACTTTCCACAACCCTTGCCTATCCATCCTGTCATATGCTTTCTCCAATTCCATGAAGGCTGCATACAACTTCTTTTCCTTCTCTACAAAATTTTCCACTAAAGATCTGAGAATGAATATCAGATCTACACAACCTTTTCCTTTCCTAAAACCTCCCTGTTTTTCTCCAACAAATTCCTCTGTTATTTCCCTAACTTTGTCAGTAAGTATCCTAACATATACTTTTCCTATTACACTACGAAGACAAATGCCCCTACGATTACCACATACTTCTTTTTCCTCTTTTCCTTTGTACAGGGGAATAATTATACCTGAATTCCAATCCTCTGGGACTCTACCCTCCTCCTAGGCCAATCTGCACATCTTCCACATCCATTCTACTACTATCTCTACCCCATGCTTCGGCATTTCACCACACACTCCATCAATTCCTGGGGCTTTCCCCATTTTAACTTTCTTCATTGCTTCCACAACTTCCATCCTACTGATTTCTTCCTCTCTTCTCACATCCCTCTGTCTTTTCCTTTGTACAGGGGAATAATTGTACCTGACTTCCAATCCTCTGGGACTCTACCTTCCTCCTAAGCCAATCTTCACATCTTCCACATCCATTCTACTACTAACTCTCCCCCATGCTTCAGCACTTCACCACACACTCCATCAATTCCTGGGACTTTCCCCATTTTAACTTTCTTCATTGCTTCCACAACTTCCATCCTACTGATTTCTTCCTCTCTTCTCACATCCCTCTGTCTTTTCCTTTGTACAGGGGAATAATTGTACCTGACTTCCAATCCTCTGGGACTCTACCTTCCTCCTAAGCCAATCTTCACATCTTCCACATCCATTCTACTACTAACTCTCCCCCATGCTTCAGCACTTCACCACACACTCCATCAATTCCTGGGACTTTCCCCATTTTAACTTTCTTCATTGCTTCCACAACTTCCATCCTACTGATTTCTTCCTCTCTTCTCACATCCCTCTGTCTCCCAGTCATTCCCCAGCCACTTTCACTTGCATTATTTTCATTCTCTATATCCAACAATTCCTTGAAATGTTCTCTCCATCTGCTCATTTTTCCTCCCTTCTCCATTAGTAATCTACCATTTTTATCTTTCACTTCCAAACTAACTTCTTTGGCACCCTGTCTAACTACCATTTTCCAGAACATTTTCTTACTTTCCCTCCACTTGACACCCAAATTCCTTCCAATTTCCTCATCCACTCTCTTCTTACTCTCACTTACTAATCTTTTCACCTCTCTTTTCCTCTCTACATATAACACTCTCTTCCGTCTCTCAACTTACTCCACACCCCTGTTTCTCATCCACTTATTACATGTTTTCTTCTTTTGTGCCACAGCCTCTTTCACCTCTTCATTCCACCTTGCTGTTCCCTGCATGCCCTTTCGTCATCTCTTCACCCCACACACAACCTCACATGTTGCACAGATTTCTTCTGTGAACATCTTCCACACACCTTCTACATCCTCCATCTGCTCCAGTCCATATTTACCCAATTGCTCCTCCACATCCTTCTTATTTTCTGCCTTTTTTTTTTTTTTTTTTCATCCTCTTGTAACTTTTCCACCCTCCTTGTATGAACTACTTCCTCCTGCCCTTCCCTTCTTCTATTTCTCCATTTCTTTTGGACCTTGATTCTAACCACCACCAAGTGGTCATCAGAAAGTCCACTCCCTCAACCTCTATATAGTCTTGCATCCATTACACACCTTCTCATTCTGTCATAGACACACACATAATCAATCATTGCCTTCCATTCATTCAGTTCACCACCCATCCTTCTCATCACTCGCCAGGTATGCCTATGGATCATTTTGTGCCTGAAGAGGGTACTGGCTATCATCAACCTCCTCCCAAAACAAATGTCCACTAAAGCACTGACATTCTCATCCTTCTCGGTAGGCACACTCCACTCACCGACTACTCCATCCACCTTCACATTCCCTACTTTTCCATGCATATCTCCAATCGAAAACACTCTCTCACTCCTTTCAAACTTTTTCAAGTACGCTTCCACATTCGTCCAGAACTCTTCTCTCACTCCGCTTGCACGGTCTTGCGTTGGTGCACACATGCACACAATTGCCCACAATTATAGTCCAACTTTCAATTTTACCCACACAATCCTTGAGCCAACTGATCCATACTGTCTTATATTCACCTTCCATCTGTTACTCACAACAATACACACTCGTTCTTTTGCCCTTCCATTCTCACCTACTCCTGCACATATACCTCATCCAAAATCCCATTGTCTCACACTCTCACCTTTTCATTTCAGTTTGTCCAAATACATCCACTTTCACATCCACAAGTATCTGGACAATCTCTCTTTCTTTCACCGCATCACTTACACCCCTTACATTCCATGTAGATATACAGGGTGTGTGTGTGTTCTTACCTAGTTGTTCTTACCTAATTGTATCTTTACAGGAATGAATCAAGCTCGTACTGTCCCGTGTCTTAAACCATATTTATCGTACATATCCTTAAAATTGTTAATTCTTTTGGCACACACTATTTCATTTGGTAGTGCATTCCACTGATCACTTGCTCTATTTGGGAAACTAAATTTCCTTACGTCTTTACCACCTCTCTCATGCAGTTTTTTGCAATGTTCTCTTGCTGATGCTTCCCCATATGTCTATTTATGTCTGTTTTCTCCTTCCCTGATATGCATTTATATAGCATAATCATGTCACCTCTTTTCCTTCTCTCCTGTAGTGCTGGTAGATTCAGTTCATTTGGTCTTTCTTTGTAGCTTAAATCCCTTAAGCTTGGTACCATCTTGTAGCGGCCCTTTGAACTTTTTCAATCTTGTCTATGTGTTTTTTGAGATGAGGACTCCAGACTACTGATGCATACTCCAGGGTTGGTCTGATGAATGATGTTATTATCTTTCTTAGCATGTCTTCATTTATGTATGTGAATGCTATTCTCATACTGGCAAGCAGTGTATACATGTTCCGTATCATCTCACTGATGTGGTCAGCCAGAGATAGTCTGTTATTGATAATCACACCTAGGTCCTTCTGTCTTTCTGATGTGTGTAGGGTTTTATTTCCTAACATATAATCCCAATCATGTTGTTTTCCACTTTTACCAAACTTGATTACATGACACTTGTCCACATTGAATTCCATTTGTCATGAAGTTTATTTAATTCTTCTTGTAGCTCTTTACAAGAGTCTGTGTTAGTAATTCTCCTCTGTATTTTTGCATCATCTGCAAACATATTTAGATAGCTTTCATTTCCAGTGTTACTGTCTATATCATTTATATACACTAAAAAAAATTATTGGTGTTAGCACTGGGCCCTGTGGTACTCCACTAGTCACTTCTTTCCATGATGAGTAATTTCCCCTTAGTACTGTTCTCATTTTTCTTTTTATGAGAAAGTCTTGCATGCAACATTACAGTTTGCCTCGAATTCCTACTTGATGGTACAGTTTCCATAAAAGTCTTTGGTGTGGTACTGTGTCAAATGCTTTCTTGAAATCTAAATAGATCCTGTCCACCCATCCTTCTCTTTCCTGTAATGTGTCTGTTGCTCCGTCATAGTAGCTCAGCAGATTAGTAACACATGATTTTCCTTTTCTGAATCCAAACTTTCTTTCTGCTATCATATTGTGTTCTTCTAGATGATTTACCCAAGCCTTTCATATAAGCTTTTCTAATATCTTGCTTACAACACTGGTTAGTGATACTGTACTGGTCGGTAGATAAGTGGATTTTGTCTATTCCCATTCTTGAATATGGGAACAATGTTTGCTTTCTTCCAAATATCAGGTAGTTTACCTTGTCTCGAGGATTTCTTGAAAATTAAAAATAATTGTTTACTTAACTCCTTTGCACATTCACGTATCACTCAACATGAAATTTCATCAGGACCATTTGCTTTTCCTTTGTCTAATTTACTCAGCTCCTCCTGTATTACTTTTTCTGATGTTTGTATATCTGGTAGTACGTGTGAGCATGCATGTTCCACATAATCCTTCTCAAAATTTTTTTCCTCTGTAAAAACTGATTGGAATTTCTTGTTTAGTGCTTCACAAATATCCTTCTCTTGTGTATAGGTGATTCCATTGTCCGTAATGGATTGTATCTTATCTTTTACTTTGGTTTTGCTTCTGACGTAGCTGTAAAATAGCTTCGGTTGATCCCTATTTTTTGTGGTTTGGCCATGTGGAGAGGATGGAGGGTGAAAGACTGACGAAGAGAGTGTATGTGAGTAAGGTGGAGGAGGGAAGAGGGAGGGGGAGGCCGACGATGAGAAGGAGGGATGGGGTGGAGAGGTATATGAGAGAGGGGGGTGTGAGTTGAGAGCAGGGAGACTTGGAGGCGATTTGTTAGTGGCCACCCCAAACGGGATTGAGGCATCTGGCAATAGATAGATAGATAGATAGATAGATCCTCCTCAAACTGTTTTTGGGCTTCCCTCCTTATTCTTGCATAATCGTTTCTTGCATGTTTATAATTGTTGTACGTCCTTTCACTATTGTGTCTTCTGTATCTATACCACAACAAATCTCTTTTTTCTTTTGATTTTTTACATTCTGTATTGAACCATTTCTTTATTTTCTTTTCTGCTTCTTTGTGCTGTGGGATGTACTTCTGGACCCCTATTTCATAAAGTTTACAGAATTTTTTATATAAAGCATTTAAATCTTGTCCTCTAAGCTCCTTTCCCCAATCAATTTCTAAGAAGTACTTCTATAGGTCATGATACTTTCCCTTTCTATATTTTAGGCTCTTTTTGTAACTTTCATTGCTGTTAACTATGTCATATGCAATCCTGAAGTTGCAATTTAGTACTGCATGGTCGCTTTTGCCGAGTGGAGGGTGATATATTAAATTGTCAATATCGTTTTCTTGTCTAGTAAATATGAGATCTAGCATTGAGGGTACATCAAGTCCTCTGTTCTAGTGCTTTCCCATACATGTTGCATTAGGAAAAACCCCTGCAGGAGATCCAGGAGCTTTTGATCCCAACAGCTTTCTTGGCTTATTATATCTAGAGTACTCCAATTTATATTTGAATTAAAATCTCTAGTTAGTATAATTCTTTCCAATTTCTTTTCTTTTTTATGTAGTAGTGCTCTTAAACACTGAATGAGCTCTCTGCCAGGTCCTCATATTCATCTCTTTCCCATACGTTTGATCTGGGTGGCACGTACAAATTGGTTACAATTACTTTCCCTTCCGAAGTATTGATCCCAACTGCAATCAATTCTACTTGTGAGGGTATATCTAGTTCTATTTCTTTGACTTTGAGATTTTTCTTAGTTAATATTATAATTCCTCCTCCTTTGTTTAAGTTCCTATTTTTTCTCCATATATTATATTCCTCTAAGTTTAGGATGTCATTTGATATTCTTAGTGTTAATTTTCAGTTAGGCATATTATATGTGGTTCATTTTCTCTGATATAATCATTCATCTCTAATAATTTAGATACCATTCCATCCACATTTGAGTACATCAACTTAATCATCTTGTTTATATACTTGTCATGACTTGGTTCTACTACCTTCCTCCTTTTTATTCCTTCCTGTTTATGTACCACTTTCGTACCTGCAATCCAATTACTTTGTAAAAAAATGTATTCTTCTCCTCCTCTGATCTTCCCTCATTTTTTGTTTTTGCTTCCTCCCTCTTCTCTTTCAGTAATTCCAGTTCCTCTTGTGTTAGGCATCTTTTTATCCATACATTTATTAACTCCTCTTTTTCCATAAGATTCTTTGCATTTTTTAGTATCTCCACGGTGTTTACACTCTGGAAGGTTACCTTTAAAGGCCTTGACTTGCTTCCCTCGTATTTCCCTAACCTTTTGAGTTCCTCTATGTCTTTACTACAGATTTCCTCCAATACTTCTTTCAATATGCTCATTACATTTGCCATCTCCTTTTTGTCTCTTGAGATCTTGTTTTTTACTTCTTCTTCTTCTGTACCAGTGATTACTATAGTTTTGTTGATATCAGCTGAATCTCTGACTAATTTAGGATTGTTTTGGATTATTCTTTTCACTTCCTTTTAAATGCTTTTTTCTTCCACCCCTGTTTCTAAGTCTTTCTTTACTTTCACCATTTCAGCATATGTGGTTTCCACATCATTTTTGTAGCTTTGCACAGTTTCATTCACCTGTGTTATCTTCTCCTCAATATCACTGCTCTGGTCTATCAGACTGCTTACTTGCCTAACTGTCTCTGTATCATTTTTGAACTCTTCCATAATACTTTCATGGTTGACTACTGTACTTGCCATTTCACTAATTTTCCTCCTAAGTGTACCCACTTCTACTGTCAACTCATCTATGGTTGTGTCTTTCCTGTTGACTTCCTTTCCTAATTTTTCTATTTCTTCCCTTTGCAAGTGGATCTCTTTCTTAATTTCATCAATCTCATTCTGGAAAGCCATCTCTAGTCTGTGTACCCATTCCACCAGTTTATTGTGAGCCTCCACTTCAACCAGTTCTTGGTAGAAATCATCATCCTGCTTTCTACCTTTATCCCTTTTCTTTTCCAAATTTGCTTTACTAAAGTATGTGGTCATCCTGCAGTACTAAAAGCACATAAACTACTTACATTCTCTGGTGCAGTTGTAGACTAAACAAATGATCAGCTGATTTTGCGCATTCTTGCGCTACTTTGTTTTCTTTACTGTTTGAACAAGTCTTACTTAAAACTTCTTCTTTTTTATATCAGAACGCCATTTAGTCTAACCTGGTACAGAGCTTGACTCATATAAAGATACTAATTTATGTAATGCCACTGGCCAAGTTGGCCAGGTATGGAGTGGTGGCGACGTGTATCTGCTCTCCTCGGTGCCTTGTGTGTGTGTGTGTGTGTGTGTGTGTGTGTGTGTGTGTGTGTGTGTGTGTGTATATAGATAGATAGACAGACAGATATAGATATATCTATGTATGTATCTATCTATATCTATCTATCTATAATATATATATATATATATATATATATATATATATATATATATATATATATATATACAGTATATAGATAGATAGATAGATACAGATATTTAGATAAATAGGTAGATAGATAGATAGACAGACAGATATATATATACATATATATACAGTAAAAGTCCTGTCATCTGAATTGTAGGGGACCAAGGGTATTTCGGACTACAGTATTGTTTTTTTCGGACTATTGAGAGAGACCTCTGAAAACATTAGGAATATGTAGATGATCATTAAATAAACGCTTAAAATCATCTGGGTTATGCTTTAGACACTGAAAATGCACAGAAGTGTAGCTGAATAGTTGCAGGCATGTACTTCCAAGTCCAAGAGAAAGCCCAAGCCAGAACAAATCCTTAGGAAAATGCCCCCCCCCCAAAAAAAAAAAATCACCTTCAAAAATTTGGAGTATTGGGAGATTTAGATTATTGGTGGTCAAATTAGAGGAATTTTACTGTATATGCAGTCAAGCCTCAGGAAGTTGGACACTTATAACTGATCCCTGTGTGAGTCAGACAAGGGGTCACTAAACGGACATCCGAAAAATTCAAAGTTCCATCGCCCTTTAACCCCTAAACCATGGCGTTGTTTTTGCTTGACTTGCGTGTCTCGCGGGCATATTTGCACTCCGACAGACTCTCTAAAAATATTTGCCAAAAATCAGTTATTAGTCCTAGAATATTAAAATTACATAAGCATATGGCACATACCTTCAGCTTTCTCCTGGGATGTTTGTTGAGCCTTCGTCGAGTACCGTAGGACTTGTGGAGACCTCTGAAGTTGGGTAACGAAGTCTCCACTTTACACTTCCCGACAAACCGTAATATGATTACCACAGCCTGATATTATCACTAGAAACACTATTCTATGATTTTCAAATAGTTTGGAATCCATACTCCAAAAAAAAACACTGTGAAAGCAATGAAAATTATGAGCGTGTATGACCTTCCCACTTGCATGAGTTTGCCGCTGGTGTTCTGTCATTTATTATTCATAAAAACACTCACACTTTATATTCCTATTACTATATAACATATATATATCTACAGTCTTTATCCATAAGTTTCCTTCAGTAAGAGTAGTTTATTGTCACTGTAGGCATTCAATTTCTCTTTCAGTAAAATACGTAGCATTTACTTTCTCGTCCTGTATACTAGCGTTGAGAGTGAATCTGTCACTTTCACTTCCACACTCATAACTCATAGTATTCATACATGCTAGAGTGAAACTTTCACTTTCATTACTCCTAGTATATATACTAGTATTCTTATATTACTACTCATTTAAATTTCTATTTAAATTCTCAATTTTATTTACATTATTTACATTTCTATTTTATTTACACTGTGTTATGCTACACTGTGTTATGCACAGTCACTTGCAGTAACTTATAAAGCTATTTTCCACTGTTCACTTATATTTACATTCATTGCTTTCACTTGCTGTTTACACATTATTTACATTTCCACTTGCACTGTTTTACTCACCAGAAAGATCGTAGTCACTGTCTATCATTATCATTGACAAATTAGCCAGTTGACATTCCACAGCAGTCACTTAGCCCTTTACCCCTTTCCACACGAGGTTTAGTAGGGGGTAGAGGTCACAGGGCCCTTTGCATGGGGCTAAAAAGCGGCGGAATTGGACAGGCGGAAATCCGACGTGGTTTCACCTTGAAAGACGACAGTAAACCGAATACAGTGTTGTGGCCTAGCCGTCTAGGGAAAGTGAAGTGCTGCCAATCTCAGCGTGGTGACAGCTGATAATATATACCCTATGAAATGATTGGCAGGAAATCTAGACAATACATAATAAATTAGGTAGTTCCAGGTGAATGTAAATATCACTTAGGCTTCTCCCTTCCTTTCTTGTATATATTTTCATTACGAGAATAGATTATACGGCATATTTCATGGGGGAAATAAACAGCGAAAATTAGCGAACAAGTGCACGTGAGGTGATAATTAGCATATTCCAGGTATATGGCACTATCACTTACCTTATTGGAAAATGTGAGTACGTTTAAGTATTTGGGTAGTGTGATGAGTAAGGATGGAGGTTTGGAGGGTGAAGTGCTTGAAAGGGTACAGTAGGGAAGAAAGGTTGCTGGTTCCTTGAAAGCAGTGATAAGAAACAGGGAAGTGAGCATGGAAGTGAAAAAGTTACTACATGACAGTATTGTGATACCAACTCTAACGTACGGAAGTGAAGCTTGGACATTGTTGGAAGGACACAAGTCAAGAGTGAGAGCAGTGGAAATGAGTTATTTAAGAGGAGCCTGTGGAGTCACATGGAGAGACAGGCTGGCGAATGAGGATATAAAGGAGCGTTGTGGTGTGGATGTGATAGGAAGCGTTATGAGGAACACACTGAGGTGGTTTGGCCATGTGGAGAGGATGGAGGGTGAGAGACTGACGAAGAGAGTGTATGTGAGTGAGGTGGAGGGGGGAAGAGGGAGGGGGAGGCCAAGGATGAGATGGAGGGATGGGGTGGAGAGGTATATGAGAGAGGGGGGTGTGAGTTGGGAGCAGGGCAGTGAAATGGCGGGGGACAGGGCGACTTGGAGGCGATTTGTTTGTGGCCACCCCAAACGGGATTGAGGCGTCTGGCAATAGATAGATAGATAGATAGACTTACCTTATTTCTTTTTTGTATATATTATTTTGTATAAGAATAGGGCATAGAGCTTATTTCAATGGATGAAATCAGTGGAAAATTCCAGGGAAGATTTACTTAGCATAGCACATCCGGGCTGGCGAGAGGAAAGGGTAATGGAGGGGAGGTAGGGAGGGGATTCAAGAATGGGGAGAAATGGCTAAATTGTCAATAATGGATGGGAGTACAGATGAGATTTGGAGTGCTGACTAGTGTTGGACATTGGCAGTACTGATAAATGATACAAGCCACCACTTGAAAGCCTGGGCAAATTCAAAATAACACAGAATCACAAAAGTGATGCCACGCGGTATGATTCCTTGCTCCCAAGTGTCACAAAAATGACGCCCCACGGTTAAGGGGTTAAAAAAACCTGTTCCACCATGAGGCTGAGTTGATCTGATGCCAAACTCTCATTGTTTACACGGTGAGCAGTGACGTGTGTGGTACTGTTTCCCACTGATGAAGCTGTCCGAGGTGCATCAAGCAATGGAGAAAAATTGTACATTGGGTGCACAATAGTAATGAGCATCAGGTTCAGGTTTTTTATCATCACCTATGAGCCTTTCAGGAGGTGGTTATCGGGACGCAATACGGCACAGGAAAGCAGTCAAAAATAGACTTTCTTCCGTCAGCCAACTGCCCTCGCCATCTCTCCCTCTACATCCTCTGCCGAGGCCCATCCACCATCACAACAGCATTCAACCTCTACCGAGGCCCATCTGCCATCACAACAGCCTTCAACCTCTGCTGAGGCCCAACCGCCCTCAGTGCTGCCTTCAACCTCCAGAGATGGTGAGGAAATAGAACTGGACAACAGCTCCTCATCCTCAGAGCAATTCTATCTCTCAGGGCACCACTAGACACATGGAATATATATCATATCATTGCTCATCTCACTATATGTAATATCCTTTGCACAACTGTCATAAATATAGTATAATGTTACGAGACATCATACTTTTAATATATTGTACACTGGTTTGCCTTAACTCCTAAACCGTGGGGTTGTTTTGGCGCGACTTGCGTGTCCCGCTAGGATATTTGCGCTCCGACAGACTCTCAAAAAATATTTGCCAAAAATCAGATATTAGTCCTAGAATATTATAATTATATATGCTTATGGCACATACCTTCAGCTTTCTCCTGGGATGTTTGTTGAGCCTTCGTCGAGTACCGTAGGACTTGTGGAGACCTCTGAAGTTGGGTAACGAAGTCTCCACTTTACACTTCTTGACACCCCGTAATATGATTACCACAGCCTGATATTATCACTAGAAACACTATTCTATGATTCTCAAATAGTTTCGAATCCATACTCCAAAAAAAAACACTGTGAAAGCAATGAAAATTAAGAGCGCGCATGAGCTTCCCATTTGCGCTCGTTCCTCGCTGGTATTCTGTCATTTATTATTCATAAAAACACACACTTTATATTCCTATTACTATATAACACTTATATATATCTGCAGTCTTTATCCATAAGTTTCCTTCAGTAATAGTAGTTTATTGTCACTGTAGGCATTCAATTTCTCTTTCAGCAAAATACGTAGCATTCACTTTCTCGTCCTGTATACTAGCATTGAGAGCGAATCTGTCACTTATACTTCCACTTTCATAACTCATAGTATTCATACATGCTAGAGTGAAACTTTCACTTTCATTACTCCTAGTATATATACTAGTATTCTTATATTACTACTCATTTAAATTTCTATTTACATTCTCTATTTTATTTACATTATTTACATTTCTATTTTATTTACACTATATTATGCGCTGTCACTTGCAGTAGCTTATAAAACCATTTTCCACTGTTCAGTTATATTTACATTCACTGTTTTCACTTGCTGTTTACACATTATTTACATTTCCACTTGCACTGTTTTAGAGTCACCAGAAAGATCGTACTCCCTGTCCATCATTATCATTGATAAATTAGCCAGTTCACGTTCCACAGCAGTCACTTAGCCCTTTGCCCCTTTTCACACGAGGTTTAGTAGGGGTAGAAGTCACAGGGCCCTTTGCATGGGGCTAAAAGGCGGTGGAATTGGACAGGCGCGAATCCGACGTGGTCTCACCTTGGAAGACGACAGTAAACTGAAGGCTGCTGCCTAGGGGCAGTGAAGGGCTGCCAATGTCAGCGTGGTGACAGCTGCTAATATATACGCTATGAAATGATTGGCAGGAAATCTAGACAATACATAATAAATTAGGTAGTTCCAAGTGAATGTAAATATCACTTAGGCTTCTCCCTTCCTTTCTTATATATATTTTTATTACAAGAATAGATTATACGGCATATTTCAAGGGGAAATTACCGGAGGAAATTAGCGAACGAGTGCACGTGAGGTGTTGTGAGGTGTTAATTAGCCAATTCCAGGTGTATGGCGCAATCACTTACCTTATTTCTTTTTTGTATATATTATTTTGTATAAGAATAGGGCATAGGGCTTATTTCAATGAATGAAATTAGTGGAAAATTCTGGGGAAGATTTGCTTAGTGCAGTGTGGCCGGGCAGGCGAGAGGAGAGGGTAATTGAGGGGAGGTAGGGAGGGGAGTCAAGAACAGGGAAAAATGGCTAAATTGTCAATAATGGATGTGAGAACAGATGAGATTAGGAGTGGTGACTAGTGCTGGATATTGGCAGTACTGACAGATGATACAAGCCACGTCTTGTAAGCCCAGAAGAATTCAAAATAACACAGAATCACAAAAGTGATGCCCTGCAGTATGATCCATTGCGCCCGAGCGTCACAAAAGTGACGCCTCATGGTTAAGGGGTTAATACTTGTATGCATGAAAATTAGATGATTTAGGCGGATTTAGAGGACAAGCCCATGTAGGTCGGACAATTGCATAACTCGGACCGAGTTACCCCTCAGTTAGTCTGAGTTACTGAGGCTTAGCTATATACATATGCATACATATACAGTATATATATACAGTAGAACCTCGATTATCCACAAGCCAATCAACCCAAATGGGTGCTAAACTGGAAAATTTAAAGAAAAATTCCAAAATCAATCAACCGGGGAAATTCCAGAACCTAACCAGAATTTCAAATTCACAGCGCAACCATCCTGCCAGAATGGTTTCATTCCTTCATCACCAGAGTACATCACTGTAGTCCCCGCCATTGTTCTGGGGGTTAACAGTGTAAACACCACAACACACCACTGTTTTATCGCAATTTTCTGTAATATTTGGTGGAATATCAGTTCTGTCTGACCAGGAAATCATCGACAGTGTTCTTTTGCCCGAAAAGAAAGATGTAGAAGAGGTGGATTCAACCGATGAGGAAGAGGAGGAAGGAGTACGATCGTCTTGTGGAAAGATGCTGATGAATCATTTCGAAAGATCATCCGATTCATGGAGATAAATCCAGCCTACACAGCTAATGAACTGCTTCATTTTCACAGCCATTATGATGACTTCCAATATCGCCGTCATGTAGCAATCAAACAGCCAGACATCAGAGACTTTTTCACAAGGGCTAAACATGCAAAAACTGCAAACATTTCACTTGTATCCTCCTGTTCATGTGTGGGGTTCCCAGATAGTGATGCATCAATGTCCACACCAGCAAGGACTCCAGCAAAAACGGCTGCTCCACCAGTCTTCCCCATCAGGCCTGTTCAACCCCCAGCCAGCCTATCCACTCACGTCGATAAGCCTGCATCACCCACAACTCTGCCACCCCCACCCAGCCCTCCCTCTGAATCTGAATCTGATGAGGATGATGTGATGGTGATAAGTGATGATGATGAGTGATCATGTACAATAAATAGTGCAAAAATGAAAAAAGGGGAAAATATAAAAAAGAAAAAAAGGAAAATTTTAAAAAAGGAAAAAAATAATGTACGTAGCATAGTTGAAGGATACAATAGTGGTTAACATTTACTTTTTACAGTACTAGTTCAGTAAACATAAGTTTATTATACATTATGCAGTTGTATCAGACATTTAGTAAAATCATTATAGTAGAGGTTGAGTGGCTTTTGGGCAGGTTGGGAGGTGGATTACTGATGACAGGGAATCGTCCAGGGTGCAAATTGTCCTGATGGGGAATCGTCCATGTTTTGACGGGGAATTGTCTGACGGCAAATTGACTTGACGGCGAATTGTTTCGGAACCGTCTTACACCGTACACTATAGAAGTAGTGTGACTTGCATATGCAGTAATAATACCATATACATAATAATTAATGTAATAATACATAAAATTAATGTAACATGTGTATATATATAGCATACAATGTACAATAATACACTAATGAGGTGGTTTGGACATGTGGAGAGGATGGAGAATGAAAGACTGACTAAGAGGGTGTATGTAGGTGAGGTGGAGGGAGGGAGAGGGAGGGGTAGACCGAGGATGAGGTGGAGGGATGGAGTTGAGAGGTATATGAGGGAGGGGGGGGTGAGTTGGGGGGAGGGGAGTCAAATGGTGGGTGACAGAGTGACTTGGAGGCGTTTTGTCTGCGGCCACCCTTTGCGGGATTAGGGCGTCGGGCTATAGATAGATAGATAGATAGTAATGTGTACTCACCCATGACCTGTCGATGCTCCAGTAACATATACATGTTACATTAATTTTATGTATTATTACATTAATTATTATGTATGTGGTACTATTACTGTCTATGCAAGTCACGCTGCATCTACAGTGTACGGTGTAAGACAACAGGAAATAGGTGTTAACCCCTTAACCGCGGGGCGTCACTTTTGTGACGCTCGGGTGCAATGGATCATACCGTGGGGCATCACTTTTGTGATTCTGTGTTATTTTGAATTCTCCCGGGCTTACAAGTGTGGCTTGTATCATCTATCAGTATTGCCAATATCCAACATTAGTCAGCACTCCAAATCTCATCCACGTTCCTGACTCCCCTCCCTACCTCCCCTCCATTACCCTGTCCTCTCACCTCCCCAGCCACGCTGCGCTAAAGCAAATTTCCCCCAGAATTATCCACTGATTTCATCCATTGAAATAAGCCCTATGCCCTACTCTTATACAAAATAATATATACCAAAAAGAAATAAGGTAAGTGATAGTGCTATACACCTTGATTTGGCTAATTATCACCTGACAACACCTCACGTGCACTCGTTCGCTAATTTCCCACGGAAATTTTCCCTTTGAAATATGCTGTATAATCTATTCTCGTAATAAAAATATATATAAAAAAGGAAGGGAGAAGCCTAAGTGACATTTACATTCACCTGGAATACCTACTTTTTTCTGTATTTTTGAGATTTCCTACTAATAATTTTTTAGCAAGTACTGCTACTGTCCACCAATAGTCAGCACTCCTAATCTCATCTGCACTCCCATCCATTGTTGACAATTTAGCCATTTTCCCCCGTTCTTGACTCCCCTCCCTACTTCCCCTCCAGTACCCTCTCACCCCTCCCTATCTCACCTCCTTTACCCTTTCCTATCGCCTGCCCTGCCACGCTGTGCTAAAGCAAATCTCCCCCGGATTTTTCCACTGATTTCATCCATTGAAATAAGCCCTATGCCCTATACTTATACAAAATAATATATAACAAAAAGAAATAAGGTAAGTGATAGTGGTATACACCTGGAATTGGCTAATTATCAACTGACAACACCTCACATGCACTCGTTCGTTAAATTCCCATGGTAATTTCCCCTATGAATTATGCCTTGTAATCTATTTACGTAATAAAAATATAAATAAGAAAGGAAGGGAGAAGCCTAAGTGACATTTACATTCACCTGGAACTACCTATTTCTTTATGTATTGCCGAGATTTCCTACCAATAATTTCTTAGCATGTAAGTTAGCAGCTGTCAGCCCCATTGTCACTGTCAACCCTTGCCTTCTCAGATAAGCCGCGCCATTCAGTTCCTTGTCCTCCTCTGTGGTCAAAGCATGTCGGACTCGTGCCCCGCCATTTCCGCCACTTCTGCGTCCACTGCAAAGGGCCCCGTGACCTCTACCCCCAGAAAAACTCGTGTGGGAAGCAGGAAAGGACTAAGTGTCTCTGCAGTGGAACGTGAACTAATGGATGTACATATGACTGAACAGTGTAATATAGTTTTATGTTACTGCAAGTGACAGTGAATAACATAGTGCAAGAAAAATAGAAGTGTAAATATTGAAAATACAATAGAAAATGTAAATAGAAAGGTAAATAAATAGTAATATAAGAATATGAGTACAAATACTTCAGGTTATAACAGTGAAAGTGAATCCGTGGCTCTCTACGTATTTTAATGAACGAAAAATTGAATGACTTCAGTGACAATAAACTAATACTACTGAAGGAAACTTATGGATAAAGACCGCAGATATATATAAGTGTTATATAATAATAGGAATATAAAGGGTGAGTGTTTGTTTGAATAATAAATGACAGAATACCAGCGGTGAACTAGCGCAAGTGGGAAGGTCAAACGCGCTCGTAATTTTCATTGTTTTTACAGTTTTTTTTTTTGGAGTATGGATTCCAAACTACTTGATAATCATAGAACAGTGTTTCTAGTGATAATATCTGGCTGTGGTAATCATATTACGGGTTGTTGGGAAGTGTAAAATGGAGACTTCATTACCCAACTTCAGAGGTCTCCACAAGTCCTACGGTACTCGACAAAGGCTCAACAAACATCCCAGGAGAAAGCTGAAGGTATGTGCCATAGGCATATGTAATTTTAATATTCTAGGACTAATAACTGATTTTTGGCAAATATTTTTTGAGAGTCTGTCAGAGCTCGAATATGCCCGCAGGACAGAGAAAAACATGCCCGCGGTTAAGGAGTTAATCGATAATCCGGAAAAATAGTTTTACCGGCATCTTGAATTCCCCATGGCTCCTGGATAATCGAGGTTCTACTATATATACACACTGAGGTGGTTTGGCCATGTGGAGAGGATGGAGGGTGAAAGACTGACGAAGAGAGTGTATATGAGTGAGGTGGAGGGGGAAAGAGGGAGGGGGAGGCCGAGGATGAGATGGAGAGATGGGGTGGAGAGGTATATGAGAGAGGGGGGTGTGAGTTGGGAGCAGGGGAGTGAAATGGCGGGGGACAGGGCGACTTGGAGGCGATTTGTTTGTGGCCACCCCAAACGGGATTGAGGCGTCTGGCGATAGATAGATACTATATATATATATATATATATATATATATATATATATATACTGTATATATATATATATATATATATATATATATAGATATATACAGTACAGTAACCTCTCAACTAACGCGAGTTTAAAAAAACGCATTTTTGTTTTAACACGAGCAAATATTTAAGGAGATATGTTTAACTAACAAGGGTTTCTCGATTTAACACGACTTTACACATACGTGATGGTTGCAAATTAGCCGCGCGCGCCTAGGGCAGTCCCGAGCTGATAGACCGTGTGTGGCAGTTTATGGATAAATAATATTTTTATTTGCCTGTTGCTTAAACTTGTTTTATTCGAACTATAATATACGAAAATGAAGTTTGGCCCCATTCTGAGCAATCTGGCTCATTTTCGGACAAAATTTGACCAGGAAAGTGATGGCAGATCTAAATTGTTACAACTTGATGCTGCGGAACAGAAAGAAGAAAACTACTCAGACCAAGATAGAGCAGTTCTTTATGAAGAAGACAGAAAACTTAAGGGAGTTATCTTCATCACCAGCAGCATGGGAGTCACAGGAAGAGGAAGAGAAAGGACAACAAATTTAGGGAGGGAAGCAGCGGGAGGTGGGGGAGCGGGGTGGGGAGGGGGAGCGGGGTGGGGAGGGACAGCAGCAGACGACGAGTGATGCATAGATGAATTGAGGCTGTGTGTTGTTATTGTTTGCGACCTACTTACTGTAATGAAAATGTTGCTTTTACTATAGTGTTTTTATGACCTACTAATGCATTAATAATGTTGCAGAATTTTCACAATGCCGTGAATGAAGCAGAATTGAAACAAAATCCACATAAAAAACAAAAACTGTATTTGGGGAGAAGTAAACAAAGCTTCAGCCCAACTAGGGCCCAAATGTTGTTTATCTCTCCCCAAATATACTGTTTTTTACATGGATTTTCTTTCAAATTAATATTGTTGCTTTTAAGTTTAGAGTAGCATAACTCCTCAAATTGGTAGACTTTCCCAGAGTCCAGGAACGTAACCCCCAATATTACCATTGTTTATTAGAGGAAAATTATGTTTAAATAACGCTTTTTTAACTAACGCGACCTCTCCAGGAACCTAACCCTTGTGTTATTTGAGAGGTTACTGTACTTAAAAATATATTTATAATATATTAACTTATATCAAATTATAACAATTCCATTAGCTTTTATATTGGGATTTTTATTATAGGGAAAGTATAAAATGATAACTGGGAAAACAAATAGGAAACATAAAGCATGTAACATTACTTTTGTATTTCCCTAAAAGTACCAACATTCAGTGATTGGACAAATGGCAAACACAAAACAGTTTCTAAATCTAAGCCTGATCTTGGTGATTTAATGATATACGAAAAGCATTAACATAATTAAGCTTCTGGTCATCACCCAAATAATAAAACACAACTTATACTTCATTGTTCCATATGTAAAATCTTGGCTGGCTGGCCATTAGCCATAAAATGAAACAACATTTGTATTTAAATATATCATGGATCACAAACCTATCGGTGCACAATATGCGTGAAACATTTTGGACCACAGAATGAAGGTCACTGAAATATTAGTGTCTGATCTACCACATGCTTGGTAGCCCTGATATTGCATGGTGTCATATCACCAACTAGCAATGTCTTCTTGCAAACATTTAGCAAATATTATGTTTACATAAACACAGTTCATAAAAAATGAGACGCTGGTAATGTAAGCAGTTGTTCGAATGTTTTCAGTATGCATTGGACCCCATATACACCGTTACTTTAGTATCCCATTGTACTTAGCCTAACACTAGTCAAGAGTTAGTGCATAGTGGAAAAAAATACACCTGCTTTAATCCCTGAGACTGGATTTAACACACTAGTGGTCAAGGACTGATCCTCACAGTATATCATGACTATAACTGCTTTCCACTAAAAAAAGAATAAATGTCTAAGTTCAGTCTATGCAAAACACATACAGCACTTAGACAGTATAGTGTACTGTAGTGGCAAACATTACACACACAAAATGTTATGCTTTTGTAGATTTTAAGTGTCTTCAGTCAAGTATATATTTTTAATTTTGAAAAGCTTTGCACTGAAGGTTCTACAGTTGAAGCGAGCGACGCTTTTTGGTCACAGTGCCTTCACCCATGATAAATGCAGTACTCCCTCATATATCCAGATGCTCAGTATCCGGATGTGTTTATTATCCGGATGCTGGACCTTGGCTCTATTAAACCATTATCCGCTTTTACTTGCTATTATCCGGACGTAAAAGTCCCCAAGAACTTCGGCCAGCCACCCAACAGGCTCAAACATTCGGAATCGTGGCTGCTGGGTTCAAACCGTGAACGGGAAGTAGTCTGTAACCCTCAACCAGAGCCAAAATGTCTGTCCGCCCCTGTACTGAATGGTCAAAGCCGCTTGCTTGTCCAATCACTCCCAACAAACCTCCAGCACCCGAGTACCGTAATACAACTGTAACCCGCAAGCGGTGTCAAAACGTCTGTAAGCATCCACCAAATGTCCAATATCATGCAGCCTCCGGGCTAAGTCTTTCCTAACCGCCACCACCATCAAACACAGACCACAAACCACGAGTACGTGTTTGGAGACAGTGGCTGTCCGCCTCTCTACCGAATGTCGATAGTCCCCGTCACCATGAGTTGTGTTTCTGCATGGCCATTCGGCATCTAACAGACAGCAAGCCACGAGCAAATGTAAAAGCACCTGTCCGCCTATTGACAGAAGGGGGAGAATCCTGCCCACAGCCTCGCTTCTCCTCCCCTCCCATCCCTCCTCCATACCCTCCTGGCTAGCCCTTCACTCCCTCAATCCCTACCCTCCTCTGTGGTGATACCAATGACTTGTGAGTTTTCAAAGATTTTTTAGATTTATTCAACTACAATTGGTCTTATCAAAATTCTGCAAAATTCACGAGAAAGCTCATGAAATTCTGCATCTAGAGATACACTTACCTCTTGGAAGGTGTTGACAAAATTTTGCACTAGGATGGTGGGAAGTTATTTGAAGGTAAGTTTTACTCCTGAACACTTTATTCTCACTGCATTTCTGTGCTTTTACTTATCAGTTTCAGGTGTTTTTATTAGCTTATCTTATAGTACAAACATCACTGAAGATGAGGGTGTACCATTTATACCAATATAACCAATTTCTGGTGGCATATTTGGCCATGGAATTTTTTTTTGAGCCCTGGGAGCAATCACTCGTCACAGATAACTGACAAATGAGGAAGTGAAGGAGTGTTGTGGTGTGGATGAGGATGTGATATAAAGCATTAGGAGAAATAAAGAGGTAGTTTGACCATGTGGAGTGCATGAAGTGTGAGCAACTAATGAGGAAAGTGTATGTGAGCGGGGGTAGAGACCAAGGATAGGATAGAGGGATGTAATGGAGAGGTATGTAAGAGAGGGGAGGAGGTGAGTGGAGGGTAGGGCAGTGAAATGGCAGGGGACACAGCGACATCAAGGTGATATGTTTGAGGCTACCCATTATTGAGGTGTATGGCTATACACAGACAGACAGATAAATAGATGATTTACATGCAATATCATTAGATGATAACTCAAAGGAGGAGGCTTGGAAGAGTCACTATAACCAGCTGATAAAGAATGAATCTGAATGAAACAGAGACATCTAATCTCAACTGAACAAATATAAGGCCGAGGTGTCTGGAGACAGCATGAGTGAGTCATGCAGGCGATAACTTAAATGAAGTAGCAAACCCATCTGGTACTGTGGTGAAAATGTTGAAGGTTTCTGGTAAGATGGATGCTATGCTGAACTTGTCACTGACATAGTTCACACAACAGCACACACCTGCATGGTGCCCAGGGATGAGGGGTCCAGCTACATCATGAATTGCTATAAGGGTAAAGGCAATGCCACAGATCAAAGAAACAATAAGAGTTTTGAAGATGAAGGGTCATGCAAAGAAAGAGATGGAAAGAATAATGGACAGATCAATATGAAAAACTACAGTAGATATGGAAGAAGTTAGTTTCATGCTATGCTAGGCAATCACAAAATATAATAATTATAGTTAGACAACTACATAAGTAATGGTATTTGGCAAAGGATAAGAAACTATACTGCATGTTTATCAATCTGAAAAGTCTTAGACGGAGTCCTGAAGGAAAAGTTATGATGTGCAATGAGAGGGCTGGAAGGTAAGGAATGGATTACTGGGGTGATTATGGCATTATGTGCATATGCTACATGTAGCTTAGAGTCAATGGAACATATGAAAAAGAGTTTGAGTTCAAAGTCAGGGTACATCAGGGATCAGTTCTCAGCCCACTTCTGTTCATAATAATAAGGGAAGTATTCTCACGAGATTTCTGAGTGAGGTGCTCAGGGGAACTCAAATATGCAGATGATGCTACAAGATGGAAGGAGAATATGAAACTATGGATCAGTTGGTTCAAGGACTGTGCAGGTAAGACTGTAAGTAGGACTACAAATGTGTGTCTGTGTGTGTATTTACCTATTTGTAGTATACAGGAATTGAGCAATGCTCGTGTTGTCCTGTCTCCAAAGCCACATTTATTTAGTCTACTTTTACACACATGAATGTTTTTCTCCTGCACCACCTCTTCGTCTAAGTCATTCCAAATATCTATGTATTTACCTAATATACCTAACTAAGATTACACGAAATGTGCAATGCTCGTGGGTTTCCGTCGCTGTTTCTCAAGTCAGATTTAGCTTTAAACTCGTTTAAGTTTTAGACTGGACAATCTCTTTGTCCAGGCTATTCCATAAGTCTATACGTCTATAAGGAAAGCTATATTTCTTGATATCCTTCAACGAGCTTGACTTCTTCAATTTCATTCCGTGTCCGCTTGTTGCTCTCTTATCCCATACAAACAGATCTTCTCGGTCAATTTTATCTACTCCTATCATGGTCCTGAACACTGCAATCATGTCTCCCCTCTTTCTCCTTTCCTCTAAGGAAGGCAAATCCATCTTTTCCAGCCTCTCTCTGTATGACAGATCTGCCAGACTGGGGACCATCTTGGTTGCTGTTCTTTGTATTCTCTCAGTCTTGTTAATATCTTTCTTTTCGTGTGGGGACCACACTACCGCTGCATATTCTAACCTGCAGAGGATCATGGCCACCATCAATTTTTTCATCATCTCCTCATCCATATAATGAAATGCTACTCTTATCTTAGTCAAGAGTTTATACGTCTCTCTAACTATCTTGTTAATGTGTTTTTCAGGTGACAAATTATCATGAACCAGCACTCCCAAACCTTTCTCTTCTCTCATTTTTGTGATAAATTCATTACCCAATGAATAATTCAGTGATGGCTTCCTCGTACTTTTACCCATTTCCAATATTTTACTTTTCTTTACATTAAATTTCATTTCCCATATCCGGCTTCAATCATATATCCTATCCAGATCCTCCTGCAGCATTATACAATCCTCCTCAACCTCTACCTTCTTCAAGATCTTTACATCATCAGCAAACAGACTTGCATAACTGTTCACTCCATCTGCCATATCATTTACATAAATCAGGAACATTACTGGCGCCAACACCGCAGCCTTGAGGGACTCCACTTGTTACTTCCCTCTATCCAGATATCCTGTCCTTTATTAATGTCCTCATTTGTCTATCTCTCAAAAAGTCTCTCATCCATTCCAGGAGATTCCCCTTCAGTCCTCCTATATACTCTAGTTTCCATATTAGTCTCTTATGAGGTATTGTCGAAGGCCTTCTCTAAGTACACACAATCCAACCAACCATCTCTTTCCTGTACCACATAAATCGCTCGAGTAAAAGCACAACAAGTTGGAAACGCATGACCTTCCACTTCTAAATCCAAACTGACATTCAGCCACAATATTCATCTCTTCCAGATATTTTATCCATCTGTCTTTCAGGATTCTCTCACACAATTTTGCGACCATGTTGGTTAGAGACACTGGTCAATAATTCAGGGGTTCTTCCCTGTTTCCTCCCTTATAAATTGGTACCACATTTGCCCTCTTCCATTCGTGTGGCACTTTCCCCTATTCCAGAAAACATATTATTAATCTGTGAATTTTATCTGCCAGTTGTTCTCTGCATTCCTTCAGTACCCAATTAGAAATTCCATCAGGTCCTGGGGCTTTCCTTACATCTTGAGTTTCCAGTAATTTATACACTTCCTGTACCTCCACTTTTATATCTTCTATCACTGGTACATTTCTAATCTCTCCCTCATCTTCCACAAACTCATTTTCATTAGTAAAAACGATTAGTGAAAATGATTCGGCAAATATGAATTGGAGCAGATGGGAGACGTGGAAGGTGTGTGTAGGATATTTACAGAAGAAATATGTGCAGCATGTGATGTGGTGTGTGGAAGGAAGAGAAGACGGAGGGGGGTGCAAGGAACAGCATGGTGGACTGAAGAGGTGAGACAGGCTGTGGCACAAAAGAAGAAAGCATACAATGAATGGATGAGAAATAGGGGTGTGGAAGAAGTTGAGAGGCGGAAGAGAGAGTTATATGTAGAAAGAAAGAGAGAGGTGAAAAGATTAGTAAGAGAGAGTAAGAAGAGAGTGGATGAGGGATTTGGAAGGAATTTGAGTGAAAAGTGGAGGGACTGTAAGAAAATGTTCTGGAAAGAGGTGAAAAGAGTAAGACATGGTGGAAGTTAAGTTAGCAGGGGAGTGAAAGATAAAAATGGTAGATTACTAGTGGAGAAGGGAGAAAAAGTGAGCAGATGGAGAGAACACTTTAAGGAATTGCTGAACATAGAGGATGGAAGTAATGCGAGTATAAGTGGTTGGGGAATGGCTGGGAGAAGGAGGGAGGTGAGAAGACAAGAAGAAATCAGTAGGATAGAAGTTGTGGAAGCAATGAAGAAAGTTAAATCAGGGAAAGCCCCAGGAATTGATGGAGTGTGTGGTGAAATGCTGAAGCATGGGGGAGAGATAGTAGTAGAATGGATGTGGAAGATGTGCAGATTGGCCTGGGAGGAAGGTAGAGTCCCGGAGGATTGGAAGTCAGGTATAATTATTCCCTTGTACAAAGGAAAAGGGGAAAAAGTAGTGTGTGGTAATCATAGGGGCATTTGTTTTCTTAGTATAATAGGAAAAGTGTATGGCAAGATACTTATTGACAGAGTTAGAGAAAGAACAGAGAAATTAGTTGGAGAAGAACAGGGAGACTTTAGGAAGGGAAGAGGTTGTGTGGATCAGATATTCATTCTTAGATCTTTAGTGGAAAAGTTTCTAGAGAAGGGAAAGAATTTGTATGCGGCTTCCATGGATTTAGAGAAAGCATATGACAGGGTGGATAGACAAGGATTGTGGAAAGTGTTAAGAATATATGGAGTAGATGGGAAGTTGTTGAATGCTGTGAAGAGTATGTTGATGGTGCGAAGGCTGCAGTGCGTGTGGATGGTGAACTAAGTGAATTTTTCTCTTTGAAAGTTGGGTTGAAGCAGGGCTGTGTCATGTCTCCATGGTTGTTCAATCTGTACATGGATGGGGTAATAAAAGAGGTACAAGGTAGGGTAGTGGATGTTGGAGTGGCCCTGGTGAGAGAGGATAGTGTTTGGAAACTCCTTGTACTGTTGTTTGCAGATGATACTGTGTTGTTGAGTGAAGACAAAGGGGAGCTACAAGGCTTGGTGGATGAGTTTGGGAGAGTGTGGAAAAAACGGAATCTAAAGGTGAATGTAGGGAAGAGTAAAGTGATGGTCTTTGAGAGAGGTGAAGTCAGTGAATGTACAGCGAGGTTGGACGGTGAGGAATTGGAAAATGTGAGTACATTTAAGTACTTGGGTAGTGTGATGAGTAGGGATGGAGGTTTGGAGGGTGAAGTGCTTGAAAGGGTACAGCAGGGAAGAAAGGTTGCTGGTTCTTTGAAAGCAGTGATAAGAAACACGGAAGTGAGCATGGAAGTGAAAAAGTTACTACATGACAGTATTGTGATACCAACTCTAATGTACGGAAGTGAAGCTTGGACGTTGTTGGGAGGACACAAGTCAAGAGTGAGAGCCGTGGAAATGAGTTATTTAAGAAAAGCCTGTGGAGTCACATGGAGAGACAGGCTGACGAATGAGGATATAAAGGAGCGTTGTGGTGTGGATGTGATAGGAAGCATTATGAGGAACACACTGAGGTGGTCTGGCCATGTGGAGAGGATGGAGGGTGAAAGACTGACAAAGAGAGTGTATGTGAGTGAGGTGGA
This sequence comes from Coenobita brevimanus, assembly GCF_032717465.1. Classification (NCBI taxonomy): domain Eukaryota; kingdom Metazoa; phylum Arthropoda; class Malacostraca; order Decapoda; family Coenobitidae; genus Coenobita; species Coenobita brevimanus. The sequence goes on along the minus strand of NC_137024.1, from coordinate 21,964,681 downwards.
GGAGGGAAGAGGGAGGGGGAGGCCAATGATGAGATGGAGGGATGGGGTGAAGAGGTATATGAGACAGGGGGGTGTGAGTTGGGAGCAGGGCGGTGAAATGGCGGGGGACAGAGCGATTTGTTTGTGGCCACCCCAAACAGGATTGAGGCGTCTGGCAATAGATAGATAGAAAACCGATTGGAAAAATTTGTTCATTATTTCAGCTTGCACTACTGCATCTTTATAGACCTCTCCTTCTACTTTCAGTTTGGTGATTCCCTCCTTTTGTTTCAGTTTGCCATTAACAAATCTATAAAACAGTTTGGGTTGATCCTTGCATCTGTCTATTATACCTTTTTCCAAATGTCTTTTTTCTTCTCTACGTATTCTTGTGTATTCATTTCTAGTTCTTTTATATTTTATCTTTGTTCTGTTGTTACCTCTCTTTCTCCAGTTGCTCCACGCCTTATCTTTCTTTTTTTTTGCTATCATACACCTTCTATTAAACCACTCCTTTTTCCTGTTTTCTTTCCCCCTTACACTTGGTACAAATTTTTCCACTCCCAAATTACAAAGGTCTTGAAAGATATCCCACTTCCTCTGTATCTCTCGTTTCTCTGAATTTTCTCCAATCCGCATTTTCAAAAATTTTCTCAATCCTATAAAATTTGCTTTCCCAAAGTTGTATCTTCCCTGCCTATGAAGCTCGTCTCTTGGCTCGATGTTCCCTATTATCATCTGGAACTCAGTGACCACATGATAACTTTTTCCTATAGGACAGAAATATTTCAATGATTCTATTACATAGGGTTCTTTGGTAAACAGTAAGTCTAACTTTGCTGGTGTGTCCTCACCTTGGAACCGTCTCTTCTTCGACCCCTGGGGTAGGGGGGGTTTTCAAGAATACTCCCCCAGTATCCCTGCTTGTCGTAAAAGGCAATTAAAAGGGTTGGCGGAGGGTTAGTGCCCCTCCCTGGAAAACAACTAACTAAAAAGACAAACAATAAGCCTTGGACAAGGACTGACCAAAAGATGACGACCAAAGACCGGACAAAGGACATGATAATTGGAACGTGGAATGCAAGGGCAGCAAATGATGAGGTGAAAGAGAGAGAGATTGTCCAGGTGCTTGAGGGTGCGAAAGTTGATGTATGCGGAATAACTGAAACGAAATGGAGAGGTAAGAGTGTGAGAGACTGGGAGTATGCATGGGGTATATGTGCAGGAGTAGGTGAAAATGAGAGGGCAAAAGAAGGAGTATGTATAGTTGTGAGTAAAAATGGAAGAAGAGCATAAGAGAGTATGGATCAGTTGGGTCAAGGATTGTGTGGGTAAGATTGAAAGTTGGAATACAAATGTATGCGATTGTGTGTGTGTATGCGCCAACGCAAGATCGTGCAGGCAGAGTGAAAGAAGAGTTCTAGACAAATGTGGAAGTGTGTATGGAAAAGTTTCGAAGGAATGAGAGAGTGTTTTTGATCGGTGATATGAACGGTAAAGTAGGGAATGTGAAGGTGGATGGAATAATTGGTGAGTGGAGTGTGCCTGCTGAGATAGATGAGAATGGCAATGCATTAGTGGACATTTGTGCTGGGAGGGGGTTGGTGATAGCCAATACCCTCTTCAGGCATAAAATGATCCACAGGTATACATGGCAAGTGATGAGAAGGGTGGGTGGTGGACTGAATGAAAGGAAGGCAATGATTATGTGTGTGTGGAAGAAACGATGCAAAAACGTGTAATGGATGCAAGAGTTTATAGATGTTGGGGGAGTAGACTTTCTGACCACTACTTGGTGGTGGCCAGAATCAAGGTCCAATTAAGATAGAGAAATAGAAGAAGGGAAGGACGGGAAGAAGGAGTACAGTATTTGTAGGGAGAGTGGAAAGATTACAAGAGGATGAGAAAAAGGCAGAGTATATGAGAGACGTGGAGGAACGATTGGGCAAATATGAATTGGAGCGGATGGGGGACGTGGAAGGTGTGTGCAGGATACTTACAGAAGAAATATGTGCAGCATGTGATATGGTGTGTGGGATGAAGAGAAGACAGAGGGGTGTGCAAGGAACAGCATGGTGGAATGAAGAGGTGAGACAGGCTGTGGCACAAAAGAAGAAAGCATACAATGAATGGATGAGAAATAGGGGTGTGGAAGAAGTTGAGAGGAGGAAGAGAGAGTTATATGTAGAATGAAAGAGAGAGATGAAAAGATTAGTAAGAGAAAGTAAGAAGAGAGTGGATGAGGAATTTGGAAGGAACTTGAGTGTAAAGTGGAGGGACTGTAAGAAAATGTTCTGGAAAGAGGTGAAAAGAGTAAGACACGGTGGAAGTGAAGTTAGCAGGGGAGTGAAAGATAAAAATGGTAGATTACTAGTGGAGAAGGGAGAAAAAGTGAGCAGATGGAGGGAACACTTTAAGGAATTGTTAAACATAATGGATGGAAGTAATGCAAGTATAAGTGGTTGGGGAATGGCTGGGAGAAGGAGGGAGGTGAGAAGACAGGAAGAAATCAGTAGGATAGAAGTTGTGGAAGCAATGAAAAAAGTTAAATTAGGGAAAGCCCCAGGAATTGATGGAGTGTGTGGTGAAATGCTGAAGTATGGGGGAGAGACTGTAGTAGAATGGATGTGGAAGATGTGCAGATTGGCCTGGGAGGAAGGTAGAGTCCCAGAGGATTGGAAGTCAGGTATAATTATTCCCTTGCACAAAGGAAAATGGGAAAAAAAAATGTTTGGTAATCACAGGGGCATCTGTCTTCTTAGTATAATAGGAAAAGTGTATGGTAGGATACTTACTGACAGAGTTAGAGAAAGAACAGAGAAATTAGTTGGAGAAGAACAGGGAAGCTTTAGGAAGGGAAGAGGTTGTGTAGATCAGATATTCATTCTTAGATCATTAGTGGAAAAGTTTCTAGAGAAGGGAAAGAAGTTGTATGCAGCTTTCATGGATTTGGAGAAAGCATATGACAGGGTGAATAGACAAGGATTGTGGAAAGTATTAAGAATATATGGAGTAGATGGGAAGTTCTTGAATGCTGTGAAGAGTATGTACGATGGTGCGAAGGCTGCAGTGCGTGTGGATGGTGAACTGAGTGAATTTTTCTCTTTGAAGGTTGGGTTGAAACAGGGATGTGTCATGTCCCCATGATTGTTCAATCTGTACATGGATGGGGTAATAAAAGAGGTACAAGGTAGGGTAGTGGATGTTGGAGTGACCCTCGTGAGAGACGGTAGTGTTTGGAAACTCCCTGTACTGTTGTTTGCAGATGATACTGTGTTGTTGAGTGAAGACGAATGAGAGCTGCAAGGCCTGGTGGATGAGTTTGGGAGTATGTGTAAGAAACGGAATCTAAAGGTGAATGTAGGGAAGAGTAAAGTGATGGTCTTTGAGAGAGGTGAAGTCAGTGAATGTACAGCAAGGTTGGATGGTGGGGAATTGGAAAATGTGAGTACGTTTAAGTACTTGGGTAGTGTGATGAGTAAGGATGGAGGTTTGAAGGGTGAAGTGCTTGAAAAGGTACAGCAGGGAAGAAAGGTTGCTGGTTCCTTGAAAGCAGTGATAAGAAGCAGGGAAGTGAGCATGGAGGTGAAAAACTTACTACATGACAGTATTGTGATACCAACTCTAACGTACGGAAGTGAAGCTTGGACATTGTTGGAAGGACACAAGTCAAGAGTGAGAGCAGTGGAAATGAGTTATTTAAGAGAAGCCTGTGGAGTCACATGGAGAGATAGGCTGACAAATGAGGATATAAAGGAGCTTTGTGGTGTGGATGTGGATGTGATAGGAAGCGTTAGAAGGAATAATCTGAGGTGGTTTGGCCATGTGGAGAGGATGGAGGGTGAAAGACTGACAAAGAGAGTGTATGTGAGTGAGGTGGAGGGGGGAAGAGGGAGGGGGAGGCCGAGGATGAGATGGAGGCATGGGGTGGAGAGGTATATGAGAGAGGGGGATGTGAGTTGTGAGAAGGGCAGTGAAATGGCGGGGGACAGGGCGACATGGAGGCGATTTGTTTGTGGCCACCCCGAACAGGACTGAGGCATCTGGCAATAGATAGATAGATAAATATTTAATAATATACTGCCCCACAAATATTTGCTGCCTCATGAGTCCCATTCCTCCCAGTTCACTTCTTTACAGTTAAAGTCACCCACCAAAGTTATATTGTTGCTTTTCTCAATTATTTTTTGTAAATAACTAGCCATATCTGACAACATCTCCTGGTATTCATCATCATTCCATGCTCTTGCATTAGGAGGAATGTACACTACTGCCATATCTCTCATGCCATTCTCTCCAGTTTCTAGTTTCATATTTATCACTTCGGCCCTGCCTTCTCCCATTTCCACGGCATTTACATTTAAGTTGTTCTTCATTGCTATCATCGCTCCTCCTCCCGTTTTTTCTTTTCTGTCTCTTCTCCTCACTTTGTATTTACCATCTCCCAAATGAACATCAATATCTTTTCTTAACTTAGTCTCTACAAAGCACATGACATCAGGTTCAAGTTCTCTCAAGAAATCATTAATTTCAAGTCTTCCCGATATTAAACCATCAACATTAATATATACCACCTTCAAATTATTTTTGATGTTTATTATACCCTCTTCTCTCCTTCTCTCCGTCGGAACCACTTCCTCAATTTCCGATCTTTCATAGCCATCCCCCTTAGTTTCCTTCACTTCTATTTCCTCACATACCAATTCCTTACTTTCATATCCATCACTCTCCAAAAAAAAAGTTTTACATTCTTCCTCTGTCCTCTTACCATTTTTTTCCTTTACTTGTTCCTTCAATGATTTTAAAACTTCTCTTTCTTCTTCATTCAAATCTTTTCTAATTATAATATTTTCCATCCCTGCCTCTTTGCTTAGATTCCAGGTCACTTTAAGTATATCATTTACTACACTTTCTGATGACAACTTGACTCTCATTGGTCTTGTTTCCCCTTTCTTATAAGGCCCTATCCTCCTTACCTCCTCAATTTCTTTTTCCCACTTGTCTCCTTCGCGATCAATCTTATCTAATATTCTTCTCACCAGGTTCATGTTTCTCTTGAGTCTCACGGATCTAACCTTTTCTTCCTCCTGCCTGTTTCCAAATATTACCACACATCTGTTCCTTTCTACAGTTTCTCTCACTATTTTCTTTTTTTTCTTCAGTATTTTCACTACATTTTCTTCCATTTTTTTCTTGTTCATTTCCCTTTCTTCCTGGATGATTTCCCTTAAGCTGACCATTTCTTTCTGTTCTTCTTCTACATGTGCCCACTTTGCCTTATGCTCTTCTAATACACTACTCACTTTCTCCGTTTTATTACTACTCTCTTCTAGTTTTCTCCTCAATTCAATATTTTTACACTTCAAATTCATGATCTCCTCATTCGCCGTGTGTGTGTGTGTGTGTGTGTGTGTGTGTGTGTGTGTGTGTGTGTGTGTGTGTGTGTGTGTGTGTGTGTTCTTACCTAATTGTATCTTTACGGGAATGAGTCAAGCTCGTACTGTCCCGTGTCTTAAACCATATTTATCATACATATCCTTAAAATTGTGAATTCTTTTGGCACACACTATTTCATTTGGTAGTGCATTCCACTGATCAATTGCTCTATTTGGGAAACTAAATTTCCTTACATCTTTATCACCTCTCTTCTTATGCAGTTTTTGCAGTGTCCTCTTGCTGATGCTTCCCCATAGGTTAAGTAATCATTTATGTCTATTTTCTCCTTCCTTGATATGCATTTATATAGCATAATCATGTCACCTCTTTTCCTTCTCTCCTGTAGTGTTGGTAGATTCAGTTTATTTAGTCTTTCTTCGTAGCTTAGATCCCTTAAGTTTGGTACCATCTCATAGTGGCCCTTTGAACTTTTTCAATCTGTCTATGTGTTTTTGAGATGAGGACTCCATGTTATGAGTCCATATTATAATTACAAATCATAACAGATAGACAGACAGCTCCATGCAAGCCTGGGAAAGGGAAATGATCTTGCAAGTTAACTGAGAAAATGTTGACCATTACACAGGAAGTAGCAATGTCAGGGGATGATGTAGGTAGTGTGTCAGCGAGATGGCAGGCGAACAAAGCCTAGTGACATACACACATACACACACACAGGTTTCTGGAACTTTCCAACCACAGTGTAATACACATGACACAACCCCTGTTTCACCAGAATTTAGGAAGGAGAGCTCAGAAGGAGACAGGCCATAGAACTGACAGGTAGTGGAGAGAGTGAACAAGAAAGAGGGGCTCAACTATACTTACTTCTTATTGTCTCTGTAAGACATACCCTGCTCAACTTAGATTTCTCTGAAGATAATAAATTAAGATCAACTCACTGTATTCATCTTTAATTCCTACTACAAGAAATCGAGAGTGACAACTAAACAACAAAACTTCTCTACAAGTTACTACAAAGTCTTTCATGACATTATTGGTGGCAGCGGTGGGATTCGAACCCACGCCTCCGAAGAGACTGGTGTAACAATTACAATACAATTATGTAATAATTCCCAATGTTACAATTATGTATTACCACAATGTTACTACAATATTATAAGTCATACAATTATACCACAATTCTGTATTACCAGTATCATCATACAAGTTAGGTGAAATATTAGACATTACTAAAGGGATAACTCAATATGTAATGTATAACCTAGCAGTATTACCATTGCACAATTATATGCGTATGTCTGTTATACATACACATCTTACAAAATGTCATACAACAACCATTGCATTTATTCAAATATGTAAACAACTTGTTTAAAATGTAATAATACTAGATCATTGCAATTTACTATGAATATTATATGTATACAATATTATAATCCATATTATGTACTAATAGATTGGCATATGTCAATGATGATTGCTGTCGGAGGACCTCCAGCAGCGTGGCTGAGCATATGTTAGGACTCCATATTATAATTACAAATCATAATAGATAAACAGATAAAGAAGATAGATAGAGAGACAGATAGAAGCAGGAAGTCAGATGATGAGAAGGTATTGTGTCCGCAAGACTCGAGCAATGCTAAACGTGCTTACACACTCTTAACTCAAGGAATGCTTTATAGGCACACGACAGCGCCTCGTGACCATACACACACATACTCACACACAAGTTTCTAGAACTTTCCAACCACAGTGTAACACACGTGACACGACCCGTGCAACACCAGAATTTAGGAAGCAGAGCTCAGAAGGAGACAGGCCATAGAACCGGTAGGTAGTAGGGAGAACGAGCCTAGCAACATGGGCGAGAGGAGAGAGAGAGAGAGAGAGAGACAGGAGGTAGCTCGCGGGACTCTACTTAACTTCACTCGTGTGTGAGAGACTTTGTTAATATTTCCAAGACAAATCAAAATAGTCCCATACTATTCTTTACCTCTCCTGCCATTGCATGACAAAAGGGAACCAAGATTATCTACTTACAAGCTACTCACGTATAACAACCGATCGTCCACAAGTTCAATATATATTTAACTGATCTACAAAACTCCACTACAAGTTACTACAAAGTCTTTCATGACATCCAGACTACTGATGCATACTCCAGGGTTGGTCTGATGAATGATGTTATTAATCTTTCTTAGCATGTCTTCATTTATGTATGTGAAAGCTATTCTCATATTTGCAAGCAGTGTATACATGTTCCGTACCCTCTCACTGATGAGGTCTGCCGGAGATAGTCTGTTATTGATAATCACACCTAGGTCCTTCTCTCTTTCTGATGTGTGTAGGGTTTTATTTCCTAACGTATAATCCCAATCAGGTCTTTTTCCACTTTTACCAAACTTGATTACATGACACTTAACCACATTGAATTCCATTCGCCATGTATTACTTCATTCATGACGTTTATTTAATTCTTCTTGTAGCTCTTTACAAGAGTCTGTGTTAGTAATTCTCCTTTGTATTTTTGCATCATCTGCAAACATATTTAAATAGCTTTCATTTCCAGTGTTATTGTCTATATCATTTATATACACTAAAAACATGATTGGTAACACACTGAGCCCTGTGGTACTCCACTAGTCACTTCTATCCATGATGAGTAATTTCCCCTTAGTACTGTTCTCATTTCTCTTCTTATGAGAAATACTTACGAAGAGCATGTGGAGTGACATGGAGGGACAGGTTGACGAATGAAGAAGTGAAGGAACGTTGTGGGGTAGATGTGGATGTGGTTGAGAAGATTAGGAGAAATACACTGAGGTGGTTTGGACATGTGGAGAGAATGGGGAATGAACGACTGACTAAGAGGGTGTATGTAGGTGAGGTGGAGGGAGGGAGAGGGAGGAGTAGACCGAGGATGAGGTGGAGGGATGGAGTTGAGAGGTATATGAGGGAGGGTGGGGTGAGTTGGGGGGAGGGTAGTCAAATGGTGGGTGACAGAGCGACTTTGAGGAGTTTTGTCTGCGGCCACCCTTTGTGGGATTAGGGCGTCGGGCTATAGATAGATAGATAGACTGTTCTCATTTCTCTTCTTATGAGAAAATCTTGCATCCAACAATACAGTTTGCCTCGAATTCCTCCTTGATGGTAAAGTTTCTATAAAAGTCTTTGGTGTGGTACTGTGTCAAATGCTTTCTTGAAATCTAAATAGATACTGTCCACCCACCCCTCTCTTTCCTGTAATGTGTCTGTTACTCTGTCACAGTAGCTCAATGGATTAGTAACACATGATTTTCCTTTTCTGAAACCAAACTGTCTTTCTGTTATCATATTGTGTTCTTCTAGATGATTTACCCAAGCTTTTCTTATAAGCTTTTCTAATATCTTGCTTACAACACTGGTTAGTGATACTGGTCGGTAGTTGAGTGGATTTTGTCTATTCCCTTTCTTGAATAAGGGAACTATGTTTGCTTTCTTCCAAATATCAGGTAGTTTACCTTGACTCAAGGATTTCTTTAAAATTAAAAATACTGGTTTACTTAACTCCTTTGCACATTCACGTAGTACCCAACATGAAATTTCATCAGGACCATTTGCTTTTCCTTTGTCTAATTTACTTAGCTCCTCCTGTATTACTTTTCTGATGTAGTAGTAGTAGTAGTTGTTCCCTAGGCAGTCTGGCCAAACAGCCCCAAGTCCCTAAAGAAGGCCATGGCCAAGACCGGGCTTTCCCACAGAGCTCTCAAAGAGTGTATGTTGTGTTGTTGGCATAGGTAATTGTGTGCAAAGCAGTCTTCCACAATGTGCTTAATAGTATGGGGTGCTGTGTTGCATCCTGAACAGGCATCAGCGACGGAGTCATCCAGCCTCTTCTGGTAGCTTAAGAGGGCTGGATGGTGCCCACATCTCAGCCTGGCCAGGTGGACTCTGTCCTCACAAGGAAGATAGGATTCAGAAGGGTGGATGTCAGGAGGCCGTGCATGCAGCTGTGTGTTGTCTTTAAGTGACTGAATGGAGCAGCAAGTGATCTGAGTGTGGATATGCTTCTGGAAGCTGGTCTGAGGTGGACGAGGGGGGAGAGATGACAGTATTTGTGTATGGTATCGTGTGCTGGGTGTTGTTTTGATGTTCCTTGGTGTGGGTGGATTTGCTGCCATGTACTGTAGTGGATGTTGTGGGTTTGTGGAGGCTGCAGCAAGAAACTGGGTGCCTCTCATGTCTAGGTGATCCTTGACTTTGAGGACTTTGGTTTCTTGATGTAGATGGTCTGTGGGTGTAGTAGCTGTGCAGCCTGTGATTATTTTTAGGGCCTTGTTCTGTATGGTCTGTCGAGTGTTGTAGTGTGTTTTGGTGAGGTTAGAAGCCCAGGCAGGGCTTGCATAATTCATCACTGAACGTATGTATTGTTTGTATACTGTGGTGGTGGTTTCTTTGTTGTGTCCAAATGCTGTATGGACAAGTGACCTTAAAGCATTGAGTCTTGGTGTTATTTTATTTTTAATGTTTGTGATGTGTTGTTTAAATGACATTGATGTATTGCATGTTACACCAAGGATTTTGTGTGTGTGTGTGTGTGTGTGTGTGTGTGTGTGTGTGTGTGTGTGTGTGTGTGTGTGTGTGTGTGTGTGTGTGTGTGTGTGTGTGTGTGTGTGGTAGGGGAGTGTTGTTTATGGTGAGGTGTGGGATGTGACTGTGTTCTGTTGTCCAGTTTATGAGAAGAGTCACTGTAGATTTGGCTGGGGCTATTTTGAGCCTGTTTGTGGTGAACCATTCGTGTAGTGTGTTGAGGTAAGGTTGAATTATGTGTGCAGCTGTGTTTGCGTTTTGGTGTGTCCATGTGTTATATCATCTGCACAGGAAGCTATGTGTATCTGTGGTGTGTGGGGTGTGGGTACGTCGTGTATGTATAGATTACAGAGTGTAGGGGACAAAACAGATCCTTGGGGGACGCCGTTTGTGAAGTATCTGATGTTAGAACACTAACCGGCAAATGCTACCTGTGCACGTCTGCCTGCTAAGTAGTTTGCCAGCCATCTTTTTGTGTTATTGTGCATGTTTGTGTTGAGTATTTTGTTTGTGAGGTTGTGGCGGGGGATGGCATCAAAAGCTTTGCTAATGTCTAGTGTGATTAGGAGTGTTCTGTGTGGTGGCCTAGCTGAATTCATGTCATCGAAAACCCTCTGTGTAAGGTCTGTAAGAAGGGTGTTTGTGGAGTGTAGTGGTCTAAAGCCATGTTGTGACTGGGCTAGGGGTATGTAAGGTATGACTAGTTGTAGTATCAGTCGTTCAGTGACTTTAGAGGGGGTGCAGAGTAGTGTGATGGGGCGATGTGAGGAGGGTAACGTGGGGTCTTTGTTGGGTTTAGGGATAGTGATGATATTGCCATGCTTCCAGATGTTGGGTATTATGTTGTGTGAATAGCTGTAGTTTGATATGTTGGTAAGTGCTTGTATGCCTTGTGGTCCTAGGTGTTTAAGGTGAATGTTGCTTACGTTGTCTGGTCCACAGGCAGATGAGTGCTTGAGGTTGTTAATGATGTGCTTTGTCTGGTTGTAAGTGAAGGTGTGTAGTCTGGGTCTGTGGGGAACTGTCTCTTACGTCTGATGATACGTCGGTCTTCCGGATGGGAGGTTAGATGGCTGACTTGTGAAAAGTGATTGATGAGAGTGTTTGCTTGTTGTTTGTTTGAGGGTATGGTGTCTGTTGTTGTGATGGCAGCATGTGATTGTGTGGTGTTGCTGTTGGAAAGTGTGATACTGTTTAGTGTTTTGTAGAGTGTGCTGATGTTTGTTTTGTGGTCCAGTGTTTTTCTGATGTTAGTATATCTGGTAGTATGTGTGGACATGAATGTTCCACATAATCCTTCTCAAAATTTTTTTCCTCTGTAAAAACTGATTGGAATTTCTTGTTTAGTGCTTAACAAATATCCTTCTCTTGTGTATAGGTGATTCCATCGTCTGTAATGGATTGTATTTTATCTTTTACTTTGGTTTTGCTTCTGGTGTAGCTGTAAAATAGCTTCGGTTGATCACTACTTTTATTTATGATATCCTCCTCAAACTGTTTTTGGGCTTCCCTCCTTATTCTTGTATAATTGTTTCTTGCCTGTTGTGTCTTCTGCATCTATTCCACAACAAATCTCTTTTTTGTTTTGATTTTTTACATTCTGTATTGAACCATTTCTTTATTTTCTTTTCTGCTTGTTTGTGCTGTGGGATGTACTTCTGGACTCCTATTTCATAAAGTTCACAGAATTTTTTATAGACAGCATTTAAATCTTGTCCTCTAAGCTCCTTTCCCCAATCATTTTCTAAGAAGTACTTCTTTAGGTCATGACAGTTTCCCCTTTTTATAGTTTTGGCTCTTTTTGTAACTTTCATTGCTGTTAACTATGTCATATGCTATCCTGAAGTTGAAAATTTTGTACTGCATGGTTGCTTTTGCCTAATGGAGGGTGGTATATTAAACTGTCAATATCGTTTTCTTGCCTAGTAAATATGAGATCTAGCATTGAGGGTACATCAAGTCCTCTTTTTCTGGTGCTTTCCCTTACATGTTGCGTTAGGAAAAACTCTTGCACAAGATCCAAGAGCTTTTGGTCCCAACAGCTTTCTTGGCTTATTATATCTAGAGTGAGTTGGGGGGAGGGGAGTCAAATGGTGGGTGACAGAGTGACTTGGAGGCGTTTTGTCTGCGGCCACCCTTTGCGGGATTAGGGCGTCGGGCTATAGATAGATAGATAGATAGATTAAAATCTCAAGCTGGTATAATTCTTTCCGATTTCTCTTCCGTTTCATGTACAGTAGTAATGATCTTAAACTCTGAATCGTATTCTCTGCCAGATCCTCATACTCATCTCTTTCCCATGTGTTTGACTTGGGTGGCATGTACAAATTGGCTACAATTACTTTCCCTTCAGTTGTACTGATCTCTACTGCAATCAGTTCTACTTGTGAGGGTATATCTTGTTCTATTTCTTTGACTTTTAGATTTTTTTTACTTAATATTATAATTCCTCCTCCTTTTTTTAAGATCCTATCTCTTCTCCATATATTATATTCCTCTGAGTTCAGGATGACATTTGACTGCCTTGGTGTTAATTTTGTTTCAGTTAGGCATATTATATGTGGTTCATTTTCTCTGACATAATCATTTATCTCTAATAATTTAGATACCATTTCATCTACATTTGAGTACATCAACTTAATCGTCTTGTTTATATACTTGTCATGACTTGGTTCTACTACCTTCCTCCTTTTTATTCCCTCCTGTTTATGTACCACTTTCGTACCTGCAATCCTATAACTTTGTAAAAAAATTTATTCTTCTCCTCCTCTGATCTTCCCTCATTTTTTGTTTTTGCTTCCTCCCTCTTCTCTTTCAGTAATTCCAGTTCCTCTTGTGTTAGGCATCTTTTTATCCATACATTTTTGAACTCCTCTTTCTCCATAAGATTCTTTGCATTTTTTAGTATCTCCTCCATGGTGTTTACACTCTGGAAGGTTACCTTTAAGGGCCTTGACTTGCTTCTCTCGTATTTCCCTAACCTTTTGTGTTCCTCTATGTCTTTACTACAGATTTCCTCCAATACTTCTTTCAATATGCTCACTACATTTGCCATCTCTTTTTTGTCTCTTGAGATCTTGTTTTTTACTTCTTCCTCTTCAATAACAGTGATTACTATAGATGTGTTGATATCTACTAAATATCTGACCAACTTAGGATTGTTTTGGATTATTCTCTTCACTTCCTTTTTAACGTTTTTTTCTTCCACCCTTGTTTCTAAGTCTTTCTTTGCTTTCACCATTTCAGGATAAGTGGTTTCCACATCATTTTTGTAGCTTTGCACAGCTTCATTCACCTGTGTTATCTTCTCCTCACTATCACTGCTCTGGTCTATCAGACTGCTTACTTGCCTAATTGTCTCTATATCATTTTTGAACTCTTTCCATAATACTCTCGTGGTTGAGTACTGTACCTGCCATTTCACTAATTTTTCTCCTCAGTGAACCCAGTTCAACTGTCAACTCATCTATGGTTGTGTCTTTCTTGTTGACTTCCTCTCCTAATTTTTCTATTTCTTCCTATTGCAAGTGCATCTGTTTCTTAATTTCATCAATCTCATTTTGAAAAGAAGTCTCTAGCCTGTGTACTTGTTCAACCAGTTTATTGTGAGTCTCCACTTCAACCAGTTCTTGGTAGAAATCATCATCCTGCTTTCTACCTTTATCCCTTTTCTTTTCCAAATTTGCTTTACTAAAGTATGTGTTCATGTTGCAGTACTACAAGCACATATGGTACTTACATTCCCTGGGGCAGTTGCAGACAAAACAAATGATCAGCTGATTGTGCGCATTCTTACTCTAAATTGTTTTCTTTTCTGTTTGAACAAGTCTTGCTTTAAAACTTCTTGTTTTTTTTTTATTTATTTATTTTTTTATTAGAACACCATTTAGTCTAACCTGGTACAGAGCCTGACTCATATAAAGATACTAATTTAGGTAATGCCACTGGCCAAGCTGGCCGTTTATGGAGCGATGGCGGCGAGCGTCTGGTCTCTTCGGTGGTGTGTGTGTGTATGTAATTCACCGGGTCGGTCAGGATCACTTGATGGTCGTGATGGTCAGCTTTTACCCTCCCAGAAGGGAGCTGAGAGCTCATATAGTCCGATCTAAGGGCAAGGCTGTGACCTTCACAAACGCACACACCCGTCCCCTTGCTCGAGGGGGACAGTAACCACTCACTTCGTCAGTGAAACTTTTCGCAACCTGAGCGAGGCGCGAACTCCCGTCCACCAGTTGGCAAGCGAGAGCGTTACCACTGCACCAGCAAGCGGTGTGTGTGTGTGTGTGTGTGTGTGTGTGTGTGTGTGTGTGTGTGTGTGTGTGTGTGTGTGTGTATTTACCTATTTGTATTTACCTATTTGTAGTATACAGGAATTGAGCAATGCTCGTGTTGTCCTGTCTCCATATCCACATTTATCAAGTCTACCTTTACACACATGAATGTTTTTCTCATGCACCACCTCTTTGTCTAAGTCGTTCCAAATATTTAAGTATTTACCTAATATACCTAATTGTGATATACACGGAATGTACTATGCTTGTGGGTTTCTGTCGCTGTTTCTCAATAAGTCGAATTTAGCTTTAAACTCGTTTAAGTTTTTAGACTGGACAATCTCTTTGTCCAGGTTATTCCATAAGTCTATACTTCTGTAAGGAAAGCTATATCTCTTGATATCCTTCAAGCAGCTTGACTTTTTCAATTTCATTCCGTGTCCTCTTGTTGCTCTCTTATCCCATACAAACAGATCTTCTTTGTCAATTTTATCTACTCCCACATGGTCCTGAACACCGCAATCATGTCTCCCCTCTTTCTCCTTTCCTCTAACGAAGGCAAATCCAGTTTTTCCAGCCTCTCTCTGTATGACAGGTCTGTCAGACTGGGGACCATCTTGGTTGCTGTTCTTTGTATTCTCTCAATCTTGTTTATATCTTTCTTTTTGTGTGGAGCCCACACTACCGTTGCATATTCTAACCTGGGGCGGATCATGGCCACTATCAATTTTTTCATCATTTCCTCTTCCATATAATAAAATGCTACTCTTATGTTAGTCAAGAGTTTATAAGTCTCTCCAACTATCTTGTTAATGTGCTTTTCTGGTCTTGGACCAGCACTCCCAAATCTTTCTCTTCTCTCCTTTTTCTGATTAATTCATTACCCCAAAAATAATTCAGTGATGGTCTCCTGGTACTTTTACCCATTTCCAATATTTTACATTTCTTTACATTAAATTTCATTTCCCATGTCCTACTCCAATTGTGTATCCTATCCAAATCCTCCTGCAGTATTTTACAATCCTCCTCAACCTCTATCTTCCTCAAGATCTTTACATCATCAGCAAACAGACTTGCATAACTGTTCACTCCATCTACCATATCATTTACGTAAATCAGGAACATTACTGGCGCCAACACTAAGCCTTGAGGGACTCCACTTGCTACTTCCCTCCATCCAGACATCTTTTCCTTTATTACTGTCCTCATTTGTCTGTCTCTCAAAAAGTCTCTCATCCATTCCAGAAGTTTCCCCTTTAGTCCTCCTATATATTCTAGTTTCCACATTACTCTCTTATGAGGTACCTTGTCAAAGGCCTTCTCTAAGTCTAAGTACACACAATCCACCCAACCATCTCTCTCCTGTACCACATCAATCGCTCTTGAGTAAAAGCTCAACAAGTTAGAAACACATGACCTTCCACTTCTGAATCCAAACTGACATTCAGCCAAAATATTCATCTCTTCTAGATATTTTATCCATCTGTCTTTCAAGATTCTCTCACACAATTTTGTGACCATGCTGGTTAGAGACACTGGTCTATAATTCAGGGGTTCTTCCCTGTTTCCTCCCTTGTAAATTGGTACCACATTTGTTCTCTTCCATTCTTTTGGCACTTTCCCCTCTTCCAGTGAGCATACAATTAAGCTGTGAATTTTATCTGCCAGTTGTTCTCTGCATTCCTTCAATACCCAATTAGAAATTCCATCAGGTCCTGGGGCTTTCCTTACATCTTGAGTTTCCAGTAATTTATACACTTCCTGTACCTCCACTTTTATATCTTTCATCACCGGAACATTTCTAATCACTCCCTCCCCTTCCACAAGCTCTTTTCTTTAGTGAAAACTGACTGGAAACGTTTGTTCATTATTTCTGCTTGCATTGCCGCATCCTTAAAGACCTCTCCTTCTACTTTCAGTTTGGTGATTCCTTCCTTTTGTTTCAGTTTGCCATTAACAAATCTATAAAACAGTTTAGGTTCATCCTTGCATTTGTCAATTATACCTTTTTCAAAATTCCTTTCTTCTTCTCTACGTATTCTTGTGTATTCATTTCTTGTTCTTTTATATTCTTCCTTTGTTCTATCGTTACCTCTCTTTCTCCAATTGTTCCACGCCTTATCTCTCTCTTTTTTTGCTATCATACACCTTCTATTAAACCACTCCTTTTTCCTGTTTTCTTTCCCTCTTACTCTTGGTACAAATTTTTCCACTCCCAAATTATAGAGGTCTAAAAAGATATCCCACTTCCTCTGTATCTCTCTTGTTTCTCTGAATTTTCTCCAATCCGCATTTTCAAAAAAGTTTCTCAATCCTGTAAAATTTGCTTTCCCAAAGTTGTATCTTCCCTGTCTATGAAGCTCGTGTCTTGGCTCGACGTTTCCTATTAACATCTGGAACTCAATGACCACGTGATCACTTTTTCCCAAAGGACAGAGATATTCCAATTATTCTATTACATCAGGTTCTTTGGTGAACAGTAAATCTAACCTTGCTGGTGTGTCCTTCTCCTCGAAACCATGTCTCTTC
Source organism: Coenobita brevimanus (assembly GCF_032717465.1). Classification (NCBI taxonomy): domain Eukaryota; kingdom Metazoa; phylum Arthropoda; class Malacostraca; order Decapoda; family Coenobitidae; genus Coenobita; species Coenobita brevimanus. The sequence continues at coordinate 21,947,930 of NC_137024.1, read as the reverse complement.
TTTGACCCATTGCGTCATCACATTATTCATTATTATATTTAATAACATAGTGCCCCAAGAATCCTCGCCGCCTCCCGGGTACCATTCCTCCCAGTTCACCTCTACAATTAAAGTTGCCCACCAAAATTATATTATTGCTTTTCTCAATTATTTTTTGCAAGTAGTTAGCCATATCTAACAACATCTCATGGTATTCGTCATCCTTCCATGCTCTCGTCTTTGGGGGAACATACACTACCGCCATATCTCTCTTAACATTCTCTCCAGTTTCTAATTTCATATATATCACTTCAGCCCTGCCTTCTCCCATTTCCACAGTATCTACATTTATGTTGTTCTTCACTGCTATCATCACTTCTCCTCCCTTTTTTTCTTTTCTGTCTTTTCTCCACAGTTTGTATTTACCATCTCCCAAATGAACATCAATATCTTCTCTTAATTTGGTCTCTACAAAGCACATGACATCAGGTTCATGTTCTCTCAAGAAATCATTAATTTCGATCCTTGTCGATATGAAACCATCAACATTAGTATATATCACCTTCAAATTATTTTTGACATTATTAATACCCTCTTCTCTCCTACTCTCTGTCCGTACCACTTCCTCAACTTCTGATCTTTCACAACCATCCCCCTTAGTTTCCTTCACTTCTATTTCCTTAAATACCATTTCCTTACTTTCATATCCAATACTCTCCCAAAAAAAGTATTACATTCCTCTTCTGTCCTCTTATCATTTTTTTCCTTTACTTCTTCCTTTAACCCCTTAACCGCGGGGCGTCACTTTCGTGAAGCTTGGGAGCAAGGGATCATACCGCGGGGCGTTGCTTTTGTGATTCTGTGTTATTTTGAATTCACCCGGGCTTCCAAGTGGGGGCTTGTATCATCTATCAGTACTGCCAATGTCCAACACTAGTCAGCACTCCTAATCTCATCTGTACTCCCATCCATTGTTGACAATTTAGCCATTTCTCCCCGTTCTTGACTCCCCTCCCTACCCCCCCTCCATTACCCTATCCTCTCGCCTGTCCGGCCGTGCTACGCTAAGTAAATCTTCCCTGGAATTTTTCACTGATTTCATTCATTGAAATAAGCCCTATGTCCTATTCTTATACCAAATAATATATACAAGAAAGAAATAAGGTAAGTGAGAGTGCCATACACCTGGAATTGGCTAATTATCACCTGACAACACCTCACGTGCACTCGTTCGCTAATTTTCGCAGTTTTTTCCCCTTGAAATATGCCATATAATCTATTTTCGTAATAAATATACATGTAAGGAGGGAAGGGAGAAGCCTAAGTGATATTTACATTCACCTGGAACTACCTATTTTATAATGTATTGTCTAGATTTCCTGCCAATCATATCAGTGCGAGACAAAGCTGTTTCAAGATATAACATTGGTAGCTCTGAATATATATTTCCTAAGTAGGCCTCTAATCTATTTTCGTAATAAATATACATGTAAGGAGGGAAGGGAGAAGCCTAAGTGATATTTACATTCACCTGGAACTACCAAATTTATAATGTATTGTCTAGATTTCCTGCCAATCATATCAGTGCTAGACTTAGCTGTTTCAAGAAGTAATATTGGTAACTCTGAATAACCCCTAGCAGGCCTCCACGCTGGTCCTCCGTTATCAGTTCACTCTCATCTTCCAAAGCGAGAGTACGTATGTTTCTTCTTGCTGACCTCAAGGCTTTTTTCACCCCCATGCAAATGGCCCTGTGACCTTTACCCCCTACTAAACCTCGTGTGGAAAGAGGTAAAGGGCTGACAATTGATAAAAGAGTGACTACGATCTTTCTATTGAGTAAAACAGTGTAAGTGGAATTGTAAATAATGTGTAAATAATGTGTAAACAGCACGTGAAAGTAATGAATGTAAATATACGTGAACAATGGAAAATAGTTTTATAAGTTATTTCAAGTGACAGTGCACAACACAGTGTAAATAAAATAGAAATGTAAATAACGTAAATAAAATAGAGAACGTAAATAGAAATGTAAATGAGTAGTATTATAAGAATACGAGTATATACCCTAGGAGTAATGAAAGTGAAAGTTTCACTCTAGCATGTCTGAATGCTATGAGTTATGAGAGTGAAGATGAAAGTGACATTCACTCTCAATGCCAGTATACAGGACGAGAAAGTGAATGCTACGTATTTTACTGAAAGAAATTGAATCCCTACAGTGACAATAAACTAATACTACTGAAGGAAACTTATGGATAAAGACTGTAGATATATATAAGTGTTATATAGTAATAGAAATATAAAGTGTGAGGGGTTTTATGAATAATAAATGACAGACTACCAAGAGCGAACTAGTGCCAGTGCGACGATCAGACGCGCTCGTAATTTCCTTTGCTTTCACAGTGTTTTTTTTTTTGAGTATGGATCCCAAACTACTTGAAAATTGTAGAATAGTGTTTATAGTGTTTGTATCTGGCTGTGGTAATCATATTACGGGTTGTCGGGAAGTGTAAAGTGGAGACTTCGTTACCCTACTTCAGAGGTCTCCACAAGTCCTACGGTAACCGACGAAGGCTCAACAATCATTCCAGGAGAAAGCTGAAAGTATGTGCCATAAGCATATGTAATTTTATTATTCTAGGACTAATAACTGATTTTTGGCAAATATTTTTCTAGAGTCTGTCGGAGCCCAAATAACCCCGCGGCACACGCAAGTCATTGGTAAACAAGCCCGCGGAGTAGGGGTTAATGATTTTAAAACTTCTCTTTCTTCTTCATTCAGATCTTTTCTTATTATAGTATTTTCCATCCCCGCCTCTTTGCTTAATTTCCAGGTCACTTTAAGTATCTCATTTATTACACTTTCTGATGTAAACTTGACTCCCATTGGTCTTGCTTCACCTTTCTTGTAAGGCCCTATCCTCCTTACTTCCTCAATTTCTTTTACCCACTTGTCTCCTTCGGAGTCAATCTTGTGTGTGTGTGTGTGTGTGTGTGTGTGTGTGTGTGTGTGTGTGTGTGTGTGTGTGTGTGTGTGTGTGTTTGTGTGTGTGTGTGTGTGTGTGCCCCAATGCAAGATAATGCAAGTAGAATGAAAAAAGAACTCTGGGCAAATGTGGGAGCATTCACGGAAAAGTTTGAAAGGAATGAAAGAGTGTTTTTGATTGAAGATATGAATGGAAAAGTAGAGAATGTGAAAGTGGATGGAGTAGTTGGCAAACAGGGTGTGCCTGCAGAAATGGATGAGAATGGCAGAGCTCTAGTGGACATTTGTGTGGGGAGGAGGTTGGTGATAGCCAATACCCTACTGAGACATATAATTATCCACAGGTATACATGGTGAGTGATGAGAAGAGGGGGTCATAAACTGAATGAATGGAAGGCAATGACTGATTATGTGGGTGTGGATGACAATGAGAAGGTGTGTAGTGGATGCAAGAGCATACGGAGGTTGGGGGAGTAGACCTTCTGACCACCAAGTGGTGGTGGCAAAAGTCAAGGTTCAAAAGCAATGGAGGAATAGAAGGAGGAAAGGACAGGAAGACTTAGTCCATACAGGGATGGTAGAAAGGTTACAAGAGGATGGAAAAATGGCAGAATATAAAAGTGGAGAAGCAACTGTGTAAATATGATTTGGAGCAGATGGGGGAGGTGGAAGGTGTGTGCAAGATATTTAACCCCTACACCGCGGGCATGTTTACCAATGTTTTGCGTGTGCCGCGGGGTTATTCGGGTTTCGACAGACTCTCAAAAAATATTTGCCTAAAATCAGTTATTAGTCCTAGAATACTAAAATTACATATGCTTATGCCACATACCTTCAGCTTTCTCCTGGAATGTTTGTTGAGCCTTCATCGGTTACCGTAGGACTTGTGGAGACCTCTGAAGTTGGGTAACGAAGTCTCCACTTTACACTTCCCGACAACCCGTAATATGATTACCACAGCCAGATATTAACACTATAAACAGTACTCTATGATTTTCAAGTAGTTTGGGATCCATACTTAAAAAAAAAACCCACTGTGAAACCAATGAAAATTACAAGCGCGTCTGACCGTCGCACTTGCGCTAGTTCGCTCTTGGTACTCTGTCATTTATTATTCATAAAACCCCTCACACTTTATATTTCTATTACTATATAACACTTATATATATCTACAGTCTTTATCCATAAGTTTCCTTCAGTAGTATTAGTTTATTGTCACTGTAGGGATTCAATTTCTTTCAGTAAAATACGTAGCATTCACTTTCTCGTCCTGTATACTAGCATTGAGAGTGAATGTCACTTTCATCTTCACTCTCATAACTCATAGTATTCAGACATGCTAGAGTGAAACTTTCACTTTCATTACTCTTAGGGTATATACTCGTATTCTTATAATACTACTCATTTACATTTCTATTTACGTTCTCTATTTTATTTACGTTATTTACATTTCTATTTTATTTACACTGTGTTATGCACTGTCACTTGAAGTAACTTATAAAACTATTTTCCACTGTTCACGTATATTTACATTCATTACTTTCACTTGCTATTTACACATTATTTACACATTTTTGCCAACGGCCATACCACGTTGAGTACACCGCTTCCCGTCCGATCAGCGAAGTTAAGCAACGTTGGGTCTGGTTAGTACTTGGATGGGTGACCGCCTGGGAACACCAGACGCTGTTGGCATCCCTATGTGTCAAGTGGGGTTGGTGGAGGATTAGTGCCCCTCCCTGTGAAACAATTAACTCTAAGCCCTTGGCCACCCCGTTTGGGATACATGGCGTCTGGCAATGAATGAATGAATGAAACTTTCACTTGCTGTTTACACATTATTTACACATTTTTTACAATTCCACTAGCACTGTTTTACTCAACAGAAAGATCATAGTCACTCTTTGATCAATTATAAGCCCTTTACCTCTTTCCACACAAGGTTTAGTAGGGGGTAAAGGTCACATGGCCCTTTGCATGGGGGTGAAAAGTCCCTGAAGCTAGCAAAGACCGAACTGACGTACCTCCACGTTAGAAGATGAGAGTGAACTGATAAGGGTGGGCCGGGGTGGTAGCCTACCTAGGGAAATTCATTACTACCAATGTTAGCCTCTTGAAACAGCTATATATAGCAGTGAAATGACTGGCAGGAAATCTAGACAATACATTATAAATTAGGTACTTCCAGGTGAATGTAAATGTCACTTAGGCTTCTCCCGTCCCTCCTTATATGTATATTTATTACGAAAATAGATTATACGGCATATTTCAAGGGGAAATAAACAGCGAAAATTAGCGAACGAGTGCACGTGAGGTGTTGTCAGGTGATAATTAGCCAATTCCAGGTGTATGGCACTCTCACTTACCTTATTTCTTTCTTGTATATATTATTTGGTATAAGAATAAGGCATAGGGCTTATTTCAATGGATGAAATCAGTGAAAAATTCCAGGGAAGATTTACTTAGCGTAGCACAGGCGGGCAGGCGAGAGGATAGGGTAATGGAGGGGGGGTAGGGAGGGGAGTCAAGAACGGGGAGAAATGGCTAAATTGTCAACAATGGATGGGAGTACCGATGAGATTAGGAGTGCTGACTAGTGCTGGACATTGGCAGTACTGATAGATGATACAAGCCCCCACTTGGAAGCCCGGGTGAATTCAAAATAACACAGAATCACAAAAGCGACGCCCCACGATATGATCCCTTGCTCCCAAGTGTCACGAAAGTGACGCCTCGCAGTTAAGGGGTTAAAGAAGTAATCTGTGCAACATGTATGGTGGTGTGTGGGGTGAGGGGAAGGAAAAAAGGGGTGCAAGGAACAGTATCGTGGAATGAAGAGGTGAGACAAGCTGTGGCACAGAAGAAAGCATATAGTGAGTGGATGGGAAGCAGGGGCGTGGAGAAGTTGAGAGATGGATGAGAGAGTTATATGTAGTGAGGAAGAGAGAGGTGAAAAGATTAATAAGAGACAGTAAGGAGAGAGTGGATGAGGAATTTGGAAGGAATTAGAGTATGAAGTGGATAGAATGTGAGAAAATGTTCTGAAAAGATGTAAAGAAAGTAATACAGGATGATAAAGAAGTTAGTTGGGGAGTGAATGTTAAAAATGGTGGATTGCTAGCGGAGAAGGGAGAAAAAGTGAACAGATGAAGAGAATATTTTCAAGAACTGTTAAACATAGAGAATGAAAGTAATGGGAGGATAAGTGGCTGGGGAATGGCTGGGAGAATGAGGGAAGTGAGAAAAGAGAAAGGAATCAGTAGGATGGTAGTAGTGGAAGCAATGAAGAAAGTCAAAGTGGGGAATGCCCCAGGAATTGATGGAGTGTGTGGTGAAATGTTGAAGCATGGGGGAGAGACAGTAGTAGAACGGATATGGAAGATGTGCAGATTGTCCTGCGAGGAAGGTAGAGTCCCAGAGGATTCGAAGTCAGGTACAGTTATTCTCCTGGGAAGGGTTCCAGAGGACTGGAAATCAGATATAATTGTTCCTTTATACAAAGGAAAAGGGGAGAGAGAAGTATGTGGTAACCATAGGGGTATTTGCCAACTTAGTGTGACTGGTAAAATATATGGTAGAATACTCATTGATAGGGTTAGGCATATGACAGAGGAGCTAGTTGGAGAAGAACAAGGGGGATTTAGGAAGGGAAAAGGGTGTGTAGATCAGATATTTGTTCTAAGATGTTTAGTGGAGAAGTATCTAGAGAAGGGAAGGAAAGTGTATGCTGCCTTCACGGACTTGGAGAAAGCTTATGACAGAATAGATAGGCAAGGTATGTGGAAGGTATTAAGAATATATGGAGTGGAGGGGAAATTGTTGAGTGCTGTGAGGAGTATGTACGAGGGAGCTAGGGCTACGGTGCGAGTGGATGGTGAGCTGAGTGAGTTCTTTGATCTCAATGTGGGACTGAAACAGGGTTGTGTGATGTCTCCATGGCTGTTTAATATACACATGGATGGGGTTGTAAAGGAGGTGCAGGGTAGGGCAGTGAATGTGGGGGTGGCTCTAATGAATGAGGGTGAGATTTCGAAGATTCCGGTGTTGCTGTTTGCTGATGATACAGTATATACTGTTAGGTGAAGATGAATGGGAGTTGCAAGGTTTGGTGAATGAATTTGGGACAGTGTGTAGGAAGAGAAATCTGAAAGTTAATGTAAACAAAAGTAAAGTTATGGTGTTTGAGAGGAATGAAGTCACAGAGTGTGCAGTGAGGTTGGATGGTGAGGATATGGAGAATGTGAGTGCATTCAAGTACAGTACTTGGGTAGTGTGATGAGTAAGGATGGAACTTTGGGGGATGAAGTGCATGAAAGGGTACAGCAGGGAAAGAAGGTTGTTGGTACACTGAAAGCAGTGATGAGAAATAGGGAGGTGAGTATGTAAGTTAAGAAGTCACTGCATGATAGTACTGTGATCCCTACCCTGACGTATGGAAGCGAGGCATGGACCTTGCAAGAGGAACAAGAGTGAGAGCAGTGGAAATGAGTTACCTGAGAGAAGCATGTGGAGTGACGTAAAGGGACAGGTTGACGAATGAAGAAGTGAAGAAACGCTGTAGGGTGGATGTGGATGTGGTTGAGAAGATTAGGAGAAATACACTGAGGTGGTTTGGACATGTGAAGAGAATGGAGAATGAAAGACTGACCAAGAGGGTGTATGTAGGTGAGGTGGAGGGAGGGAGAGGTAGATCGAGGATGAGGTGGAGGGATGGAGTTGAGAGGTATATGAGGGAGGGGGGGGTGAATTGGGGGGAGGGTAGTCAAATGGCGGGTGACAGAGCGACTTGGAGGCGTTTTGTCTGCGGCCACCCTTTGTGGGATTAGGGCATCAGGCTATAGATAGGTAGATAGATAGACAGTACAATGGAAAAGGGGTAAAAGACGCATTTGGTAATCATATGGGCATTTGTCTTCTTAGTGTAATAGGAAAAGTGTATGGTAAGATACTTAGTGACTGAGTCGGGGAAAATAACAGAGGAAGTAGTTGGTGAAGAACAGGGAGGTTTTAGGAAGAGAAGAGGTTACATAAATCAGATATATATTCATTCTTAGGTCTTTAGTGGAAAAGTTTCTAGAGAAGGGAAAGATGGGTGGCCTTCATGGATCTCGAGAAAGCATATGACAAGGTAGATAGACAAGGAATATGGAAAATATTAATATAGTAATCCCTCCAATATCTAATGTAATAGAGCCAAAGGCATGTCTAGAAAAGTTGGTTTGTCCGGATACTTTGAAAATGCTTCCTGGACAGGTACTTATGGACCCTAACCCAGCCTAACTCAGAAAACCACCTACTAAAATCTCCCTACCAGACATGCACAGCACCTATTCACACAAATAAAGGACAGAAAGCATGAAATAAATGAAAAGGAACCAGAGAATGAGGAATCAGAAGTTAGTATGGAAAATATCTGGCAGTGTACAGAGTACTTACAACACGTCCATGGCCGTTACGAAGATTAACCTGCCTCCTCCAAGGCTCTGGCAGTGGTGAAAATGCTCTTGAAGCAGGTACAGTAATCCAGTGTTGTGCTGCACTTAATCCTTTGCGCTATGAATTATAACTGTTTAACACTGCATATTCTGTTCTTACTTGTGCCATGCCAGTTGCAACCACCAGTTTGCACTCTGAATTCTAATTTCTTAACACTGCACAACACTGTAAATTCCCATGTGGTCTACTGGCGAGGTATTGCAATTTATTCACTGTTTATTCACAAAAATGAGCATTTGTGGCATCCACTGCAATGAGCGTCTAATCAGGATGGTAGTTAGGCGGTAACTGGGGAGGGGAAGAAGCAAGGGGCCGCACGCAAACACAGCTGTTCAGTGCAGCATGCCATGTTCAAAATAGTTTTTTTTTTTTTTTTTTTTTTTTTTTTTTGGGGGGGGTGTCCGAAGGCCCAGGCCCAAAATGTCCAGACATTGGGGAGTTCGGTTATTGGGCGTCAGTATATTAAAAGGATTACCGTATATGGAGTAAATGTGACGTTGCTGAATGCCGAGATGAGTATGTATGAGGGGGCTAAGGCTGCAGTGTGTGTGAATAGTGAATTGAGTGAATTTTTGTATCTGAATGTTGGACTGAAACAGGGATGTGTCATGTCTCCATGGATGTTCAATCTGTAAATGGACGGGATTATAAAAGAGATAAAGACAGGGAAGTGGATGTTGAAGCAGCTTTAATAAGAGAGGGTAACATTAGGAAACTTCCTGTACCATTGTTTGCAGATGATACTGTATTGTTCAGTGAAGATGAAGGGGAACTGCATGGCTTGGTGAATGAGCCTGGAAGAGTGTGTAAGAAACGGAATCTAACGGTGAATGTGGGGAAGAGTAAAGTTATGTTCTCTGAAAGAAATGATGTCACTGGATACAAGTGATGCTGGATGATGAGGAAATGGAAAATGTATGGGCAATTAAGTACATGGGTAGTGTGATGTGTAAGGATGGAAGTTTGGAGGGTGAAGTGACTGAAAGGGTACAACAAGGAAGAAAGGTTGCTGATTCTTGAAAGCAGTGATAAGAAACAGGGAAGTGAGCGGGGAAATAAAAAAAAGTCACTGCATGACAGTACTGCGATACAAACTCTAACATATGGAAGTGAAGCTTGGATGTTGTTGGAAGGACAGAAGTCAAGAGTGAGAGCAATGGAAATGAGTTATCTGAGAGGGGCATGTGGAGTTACATGGTGAGACAGACTGGAAAATGAGGAAGTGAAGAGGCGTTGTGATGTGGATGTGGATGTGATGGAAAGCATTTTGAGAGGTGCCCTGCATTAGAAGGGCGGTTACGCCACCTCTGCCAAAAACCGTAACACATCTCCCAACACAACACACACACAACAACACCGTTTTATCTACACAGAGAAATGACTCCCCGGCTGTCATTTCTCAATGACTTCTTCTAGCTGGGGACATTGAGAGCAATCCAGGCCCCACCAACAAATACATATGTCCTCCATGCTCAAAACCTATCACGTTGAGCCAACAGACAAAGGGTTCAGTTCAGTGCAATTCTTGCATGAACTGGACCCATTACACCTGCACAACACTTGCATCCAGAAAACATTACACAAACACCTGGACCTGCTCCTTATGCTCCTTTCCCTCACCCACAACCCCCCTTCCAATCCTACTCCTACTTCCTTCACACACTCCACAGCCAAACCCACTGACCCTACCCACACCATCCAGTCCCTCAACTCCTCCCATTCCAACCCATCCTAATCCATCTCAACCCTTACCTCCATCACAACCTCCTCCTACCCCTTCCCCTCCACCCACACCACCTCTCCCCTGTGCTGCAGCAGCCAACACACATCGCACACACAACATAAACATTCTTCAGTTAAACACAGATGGCATAAACACCAAAAAACAAGAACTCACACAATTCATCAAACAACAGAACATACACATTGCCATCCTACAAGAAACAAAACTACACAGAGCACAGAAAACACCGACATTTCATGACTTCACCACCATTTGACAAGACTGGGCCGATGGCGGTGGCGGTGGACTCATCACCCTGGTACACAAATCCATCAACTTTGCAGATACCAGTGCACACACAAAGTCACTTTTCCCCCCACATGACACCACAACAGAAATACACTCAATTAAAATACGCACTGGTAACAAATCACGCATAACAATCGCTAACACATACATTCCCCCCCCCCCAATCGTCCCCCACAGTACCACACAATTACTCTCCACAGATACACCACATCACTAACATACCCATCATCATCCTGGGTGGTGATTTCAACGCCAAGTCATCGGCATGTCAACAACCCTGACACAGACATAGGGCTGGTACTACAATCCCAAACAGATCATCTTTTTATACTAAACAATCTAGACCAACATACCCATATCCCACACCAAGCCCTCTTCCTCCCATCATCTCCAGACATCACCTTCTGCTCCCCAAACCTCGCCCCCACTACATCATGGAGAGTGGTCAAAACCCTAGGTTCTGATCACCTTCCAATCATCATCACTACCAAAACCAGAATCACCCCAGCTGGCCACAAACACACATACACTAATTATAAGAGAGCCAACTGAGAGGCCTTTGTAACTGAAACAGAACAACATTTCAAAACACTAAACAGTACTCCCATCACAAACATCAACAACGCTGTGCACACTTTCAATACAATTATACAAGATGCAGACAAAAGACACATCCCTAGAGGCAACAGAAAGAGACACAACCCTAACTTCACACCAGAAATTCAAGGCCTCATCAGACAATGGGACACACTGCGACACTCCCCAACAGCCCATACACAAGACACTGTACAACAAATACAAGAACTCAACACTCAGATAAACAATAAAATATCAGAACAGCAAACACTAAACTGGAAAAATTACCTCCAAAGACTTGACCACAAAACAAACATCAGCACACTCTACAAAACACTAAACAGCATCACACTTTCCAACAGCAACACCACACAATCACACGCTGCCATCACGACAGACACCATACCCTCAAACAAACAACAAGCAAACACACTCATCAATCACTTTTCACACGTCAGCCATCTAAACACCCATCCCGAAGACCGACGTATCATCCAACGTAAGAGACAGTTCCTCACAGACCCAGACTACACACCTTTCACTTACAACCAGACGAAGCACATCATTAACAACCTCAAGCACTCATCTGCCTGTGGACCAGACAACATAAGCAACATTCACCTTAAACACCTAGGACCACAAGGCATACAAGCACTCACCAACATATCAAACTACAGCTATTCACACAACATAATACCCAACATCTGGAAGCATGGCAATATCATCACTATCCCTAAACCCAACAAAGACCCCACGTTACCCTCCTCACATCACCCCATCACACTACTCTGCACCCCCTCTAAAGTCACTGAATGACTGGTACTACAACTATTCACACCTCACAACCCCTAGCCCAGTCACAACATGGCTTTAGACCACTACACTCCACAAACACCCTTCTTACAGACCTTACACAGAGGGTTTTCGATGACATGAATTCAGCTAGGCCACCACACAGAACACTCCTAATCACACTAGACATTACCTAAGCTTTTGATGCCATCCCCAGCCACAACCTCACAAACAAAATACTAAACACAAACATGCACAATAACACAAAAAGATGGCTGGCAAACTACTTAGCAGGCAATGTGCACACGTAACATTTGTTGGTCGGTCTTCTAACGTCAAAAACTTCACAAACGGCATCCCACAAGGATCTGTTTTGTCCCCTAAACTCTTTAACCTATACATGCATGACATACCCACACCCCACACACCATAGATACACATAGCTTCCTATGCAGATGATATAACACTTACATGTACACATCAAAATGCAAACACAGCTGCACACATAATTCAACCTTACCTCAACACACTACACGAATGGCTCACCACAAACAGGCTCAAAATAGCCCCAGCCAAATCTACAGTGACTCTTCTCACAAACTGGACAGCAGAACAAAGTCACATCCCACACCTCACCATAAACAACACTCCCCTACCACACACAAACACCCACAAAATCCTTGGTGTAACATACAATACATCAATGTCATTTAAACAACGCATCACAAAAATTAAAAATAAAATAACACCAAGACTCAATGCTTTGAGGTCACTTGCCCATACAATATTCGGACACAACAAAGAAACCACCACCACAGTATACAAACAATACATACGTTCAGTGATGAATTATGCAAGCCCTGCCTGGGCTTCTAACCTCACCAAAACACACTACAACACTCGACAGACCATACAGAACAAGGCCCTAAAAATAATCACAGGCTGCACAGCTACTACACCCACAGACCACCTACATCAAGAAACCAAAGTTCTCAAAGTCAAGGATCACCTAGACATGAGAGGCACCCAGTTTCTTGCTGCAGCCTCCACAAACCCACAACATCTACTACAGTACATGGCAGCACATCCACCCACACCAAGCAACATCAAAACAACACCGAGCACACAATACCATACACAGATACTGTCATCTCTCCCCCCTCGCCCACCTCAGACCAGCTTCCAGAAGCACATCCACACTCAGATCACTCGCCGCTCCATTCAGTCGCAAAGACAACACACAGCTGCATGCACGGCCTCCTGACATCCACCCTTCTGAATCCTATCTTCCTCACAAGGACAGGGTCCACCTGGCCAGGCTGAGATGCGGGCACCATCCAGCCCTCTTAAGCTACCAGAAGAGGGTGGATGACTCCATCGCTGATGCCTGTCCAGGATGCAACACAGTACCCCATACTATTAAGCACATTATGCAAGACTGCATTGGACACAATCACCTACGCCAACAACACAACATACACTCTTTGAGAGCTCTGTGGGAAAGCCCGGTCTTGGCCATAGCCTTCCTAAGGGACTCGGGGCTGTTCAGCCAGACCATTTTATGTTGTACAGCACTATACTGAGGAGTTAACTTTCATCTGGGAGTGGACAAGCATCCATTCTCCTAGAGCATATATGGGTGAAAATCACTAAAAACAAAAAACTACTCTGCACCATCAATGTAGCTGGCTCTCTGTACCGAGTGAGGGGGGGGGGGGAATTGTTAGAAGGACTCTTTGTCCCGTCAGGATAGCGGTGCTATACGTGATGAGCAACACATATGATTTGGAAATATTCCAAGGCAACCCCTCCCTCCCAGATGAGATGGGCTGCCTGTCCCGTGAGTGTCCCTTCCCTGGTGTGGGGCCTGCACCAGCCAATCAGATCGTTCCTCTTCCCATCACATGACCGCCCTCAGCAAATGGGAGCCTAGTATGCAGCAGCCATGACAGTCCCTTCTGTTTTGTTCCTGGCTGCGGACACAACAAGGACGCTCTGAACTTTTGCGATTATTATCTTTGAATTACTACTGTCACCTGTTTGTAACTCTGCAGAAAATGTCCAAACAGCATCAGGATCAGGATGAATGTGTTGCAGGGCTCAGGTCTTGGCCAAGCAAGTGATTCGAATGGTGAAGACGATGCTACTCTAAGCAAGCTCAAGTTCTATGGGGGTAGTGGAGTACAGTGATTCCGACCCCAACTTCTCCACATACATGCGTGAATTTACTGATATTAGTGGTAGTTATCCCATCCACCATGAAAGTGATAGTGATGAAAGCGATGGTGGTGGTGATAATAGTATTTCTGGTGGTGTCATGCGTAGTGGTGGTGGTGGTAGTAAACATGGTGGTGGTTAGCATGGCCATGTGGAAGCACGGGGCAACCTTGGTGATGCAGGTGGCGGCGGTGCGGTATGTAAAGAGAAGGGCGGGCAAGTGAGGGAGAGGAATGTGGAGGCATGGCAGCAGAATGTGGCCAAAAAATGCCATAATCTTAGCCAAGAATACATTAGCCATTCCATGAAAAAACGTGTAGCGGCCAGAAAATTCGGCGCTCCATGTCCTGATGGGTGGTTTGACAAAGGTGGGGAGGGAGAACACTGACAGCATTTTTAGAAGTTTCTGGGCTGTGGGTGATTACAATGCACAGAATGCATATCTACAGTCTCTGATACGCGAGGAGGCTGTGATATTTACTGTGGCAGAAACCAGCCAGTGGCCGGTGCACTAAGGGTTTTGTGTAAAAGTTAACCAAAGGGGGTTTCCTGTGTGTCGGAAAGCATTCACTCCCATCCATAGCCTCACTAATAAGAAAGTGAGGCTGCTTGTATTCAAAAGGAAAACCTCTCCCCATGGTACACCCATTCCTGATATGCGTGGCCATCACCCGTCAGGTAGGGTCATCACAGGCGATCAGCTAGCACATGTCCGCGAACTCATCAAGAGTCTTCCTGTCACTGCTAGCCATTCCTCTCGGTGTTGTGCCCCACACCGCAAATACCTAGAAGGTGGTGGCAACATTGGTGAACTGTATGGCTGGTACAGGGGGTGGATGAATGAAAACTACATAGGTGATGAAAAGGTGTCTGAGATGTTTTATCATGAAATCTTCACAAGCATTACAATATCATGTTTCAGCCACCAAGAACCAACATTTGCAACACTTGTACAAAGTATGAGATCGTGATGAAAAGTGAAGCAGGTGACAAGGAAAAAATGCAGACCTGGAGGCAAGTCTGAGGGAGCACAAGGCCACTGCACAGGTGCCACGGGACTTAGACCACCAGAAAGAGAAAGTTGCAGCAAGCAGTGCCGACGATAACATCAAGGTGGTTTGCACTGACCTCCAGCAAACTCTGCCATGTCCTAGTGTCTCTACTGGCATTGCCTATTATAAATGGAAAATGTGTGTATGTACAACTTCTGTGTATTCGACCTCAATGAGGAGGAGGGCACTCTGTTTGGGGTGAGGTCACAGCAGGACGAGGGTCATATGAGATGGCAAGTTATATGCTGAAGTGGCTATATTGGAAAATGGACATACAAAAGCAGGACTTTGTGCATCTATGCATATTCTGCAATAATTGCGCTGGCCAAAACAAGAACATTAACATGGTCCTCATGGCACTACGGCAGGTGCAATGCAGCTGTTTGTTCAGGGTAGAGTTCATTTTCTTAAAAAGTGGCCACTCTTCCCTGCCCTGTGACCAAGTCTTCGGTTCAATAGAAAAAAGATCAGCAAGGCAGAGTACAATGCCACACCAGAGGACTACATGGACATTATTCGATCAGCCGTGAAAAAGAGGTTCCCTGTTGTTGCAATGCAACGTGATGACTTCATGAATGTCAAGGCACTCCAGGAAGTCATCTAACGACGAAGTGCCCCAGGATTTGCTCAGGCATATCAGCTGTTTGTGGCCAACACCTACCCTGAAGGCTACACAATAAAAAATGATGAACACCTGGATGACATTCCTGCAGACATCAAGAAAATCCAGTTGATCAAAGGGAGAGGTGTCTGGAGTCATCTGCATTTCAACCTCTCCACTGTGCAACTCACCTGCAGATACCCCGATGCCCGTCTGCTATCAGAGGAGAGGTGCCAAGACCTATGTGTTCTGGATGGGCTTCTTGGTGACCAGACCAAAGCCTGGTTTATTGCCCTCCTTGACCACCAAGATACCCTTGGGCACTCAGGTGGTGGCACTGAGGAGGACACAGAAGAGGCACTTTCTCATGGATTATGTGCCAGTGGAATAGTTCCATGTCTCCAGCACCATGACATCTGGCCATACTGTTGACGACCTGGATCTCTTAGTGGATTAGAAATGGATTACGCATACACAAGAATGCCTCTACTGTTGACGACCTGGACCTGTTTATGGATAATGGATGGATAACACAAACACAATGAACTCTAATCTTCACTCACTGGTGAGTGTTTATGTAACTTTTATAATAATAATAATAATAATAATAATAATAATAATAATCTATCTATCTATATACCTAGGCAGCTTCCCCCACGGAAAGGGAGGTAGCCGAGACAGGACGACACACTCTCCATTTACTCATCCATTCAAACACATTCATTCGCATCTTAGCCCCAAAGGGGAGAACGGACAGATCCTCACCTCACCACACCGCACAAGGGTCAACTGCGCAATGCAGTCAGTGACATCCGCAGCAGGGCCCAACAGCAGAGCTGGTTTACCCCTGCCACATCATAACAACCTCATCCCCTTACCCGCACCTGACCTGAAATAGCTGATCAGACCAAATGCGGGAGAATATCCCCTCAGGGCTGCGTCATCACTTATTCATTCACAATTTCTCTCCATTTATATCTGTCACGCACAACAGCCACTCTTCCTTGCTCAACAGACATCCCTCTCGCATCCAGCGCTCTCTCCACACTGTCCATCCATCCTATTCGTGGTCTTCCTCTCAGCCTTACACCTCTCACATCAGATCTAGTTATCTTTTTCACCAATCGCTCATTATCCATTCTCTCCCTATGCCCAAACCATCGCAACACCCTCTGCTCAACTCTACCAGCCATCTCCCGAACAACTCCAGTTCTCCTTCACACTTCATCATTCCACACTCGATCCATACGCGTCACTCCACACATACTCCTCAGACACCTCATCTCCATTACATTCAAATTTTTCCTCTCTGCTACACCCATATTCCATGTTTCAGCCCCATATAATGCAGTCGGTACCACAACACCTTCATACAGCCTTCTCTTTACATCCAGTCTAAGCGAACGACATCTAAACACTTTTTTCATTCCTCCCAGCACCTTTCCTATTTCATTTATTCTAAACTTCACTTCTGCATCTATTCTTCCATCCACAGCAACAAGTGACCCTAGATATTTAAAACACTCTACCTCCTCAAGCAACTCGCCATTCAAAACTATAATCATCCCCCTACCATCTACCAACCTCGTACACTTCATCACTTTACTCTTATTCTCATTTACTTTCAATTTCCTCCTTTCACACTCCAAACTCCTCTACCATCTGTCTCAATCTCTCCTCTGAATCAACCACCAGTGCAGTATCATCTGCAAACAGCAGCTGCTTCAGATTCCACTCTCCACCACCAACATTCACCATACTCAGACCTCCACCTAAAACTCTTGCATTCACCTCCCTTACAACACCATCCACATAAATATTAAACAACCAAGGCGACATCACACATCCCTGTCGCAGCCCCACTCTCACAAGAAACCAATCACTCACAGCAATTCTCACTCTTACACACGCTCTACTATTTACATAAAAACTTTTCACCCCTTTTAGTAACCTACCATCAAGTCCATACAATCTTAAAACAGTCCACAAAGCCTCCCTATCAATTCTATCATACACTTTCTCTAAATCCATAAATGCCCAAAACACATCCTTGCCTTTCGCTAAATACTTTTCACACACTTATCTCACCGCAAACACCTGATCCACGCATCCCCTCCCTCTCCTAAAGCCACACTGCTCATCACCAATCACTCCCTCTGTACCCTCTCTAACTCTCTTAATTAACACTCTACCATACACCTTACCTACAACACTCAACAGACTTATACCCCTAAAGCTAGAACCATCATACTTATCACCCTTGCCTTTATACAACGGGACCACACAAGCACTTGCCAAGTCAACTGGCACCATACCTTTCACAAAGCACACATTCAACAATCTTACTAACAGTCACTCCACCACCCTTCAGGCATTCCACAGCACACCCATCCATACCTGCAGCTTTCCCTGTTTTCATCTCCTTTACTGCTTTCTCCACTTCCTCCTTCGTGATCAAAGAATCATTCAACTCTCCCACCACATTTATTCCTTGCACCCTTCCATCTGTCACAATCTCAGCCACCCTTTCCTCCTCTACATTTAACAATCTTTCACAATACTCTGCCCATTTCTTCCTTACTGCATCCATCTCAATTAATATCCTTCCCTCCTCTGCTTTTACTCGTTCTTCCTTCCCAGACTCTCCCTTTCGCACCCTTTTCACCTCCTTCCAAAACATTTTCTTATTCTGTTGAAAATTCTCTGTCAGCCGCCTACCCCACCTCTCATCTGCTGCCACTTTAGCATCACGCACAGCCCTTCTCGCCCTATTCCTCTTTTCCTTATACCTCTCATATGACATCTCATCCTTCCTCTGCAGCTACACTTCATATGCACGTCTCTTCTCAGCCACAGCCATACTTACTTCCTCGTACCACCATTCACTTCCTTTTCTTACACCACCACCCACACATCTCACACCATACACCTCTTCTGCATGTCCCACCACAGCACTCTTAAATAACTGCCATTCCTCCTCCACACTGCCATTTTCCCGATCTTTCACTGCGTTCCACTCATCTTTCAATTTCTCCTGATACTCTATCTTTTTCTCTCTTTTATCCAACTCACTCACTTTCAAAACCTCCCTGCCACACCTAACCCTCCTAGCTCTCACCCATCTCTTACCTACTCTTAACTTTCCCTCCACCAGGTAGTGGTCAGACATACCTCCACCCTCCCCTCTCAGAACTCTCACATCCAACAATCTTCCTATTACATTCCTAGACACAACCACATAGTCCATCAAAGCTCTATCAACAACCCTTCCACCCTCCTGTCTCACCCATGTATACTTATAAATATCTTTCTTCTCAAACAGCGTATTTCCAATCACCATCTCTCGCTCAACACACATCGCTATCATTCGCTCCCCATTTTCATTTCTTCCAGGCAAACCATGCATACCAACTACACCTTCAACTGCTACATTTCCCACTCTAGCATTCAGATCTCCCATCATTACCACATTCACATTCGCTCCAAAACTCTGCAGACACTCATCAACATCATTCCAGAAAGATTCCCTCTCTTCTTCACCCCTTTCACTACCAGGCCCATATGCACTCACAAACACCCACAACTCACGTTCAAATTTCGCTTTCACCCACATCAGTCTCGATGACACCTCCTTTCATTCAATCACAAACTGCTGTACTTCCGGACTCACTAACAAGGCCACACCTTCTCTTGCCCTTCCTCTATCAACACCTGACAATCTTCCATTCACACTTCCAAACGTAGACTCACCCTTCCCCTTCATCTTCGTTTCACTTAAAGCTAACACATCCAACTTTCTTCTCACAAACATTCTCCCAGTCTCCTCCCTTTTAGCCTCAATCGTACTACATCCACGCACAATCATAGACCCAATCTTCAGGGTACGGGGATAACTCCATCCCCCATCCCTTTCTCTGGCCTGTCTCTTTTTAGGAACTAAAAAACAGAGGAGGGGGTCCCTAGTCCCCTCACCCCGCCCCTTTTAGTCGCCTTTTACGACACGCAGGGAATACGGTGGCAGTATTCTTCCTAACACAACCTGGCCACAGATTAGTAGTACCACCCCATAGTGCGGCCAGATTGTGTCCCCCCCGCCACAGGGGGGATAATAATAATAATAATAATGATAATAATAATAATAATAATAATAGTATTTATCATCATCCATCATCCAATCCTACGTTGCCCCATGAGGAGCGTAGAAGCCTGGGGCTAGGCAGTTGGTGCTGACATTTAAGATGAGAAAGACCAACCTCACTCATCCCTGAGTGGCATTACGTGAGCAATAAACCCCAACCACCCCTTGGATATAAACCTTCACCGGCTCAATCCGATTGGAGCACAATAATTACCCACTAAACCACCAGGCGCCAATATTTAGTTATAAGGTTACCACCCAGCATAGTAAATAATAATAATAATAATATTACAGTATAATAATAATAGTAGTACTTATCATCATCATCCACCATCTAATCCTACGTTGCCCCAGGAGGAGAGTAGGAGCCCGGGGCTAGGCAAGTTGGTCCTGACATTTAAGATGAGGGTGACCAGCCTCACCCATCCCTGAGTGGCATTACGTGAGTAATAAACCCGAACCATCCCTTGGATATAAACCTTCACCGGCTCAATCCGACTGGAGTGCCGTAATTTCCCATTAAACCACCAGACACCATAATCTGGTTATATGGTTACCACCCAGCACAGTAAATGGTTTCCTGGTGTACAGGAAACCATTTGGCTTGTCACTCAGTGTAGAGTCACCCACAGGCAGAAGGAAGAGGAAAGAATGAAAGAAAGAAAGGCAGAACAGGGAGTGTAAAGTCACCCTTAGGGAGAAGGATGAAGAGAGATTGAAGTAAAGAAAGACAGACGAGGAAGGAAGTAAATAAGGAAGGTGGAGAGGAAAGGGCAGACAGCCGAGAGCAGCACTTCATCGAGTGAGTGGATGGTGAGCGTCCCCACCTACCACCTATAGTACTTATTATTACTGTATAATAATAATAATAGTACTTACTGTTATTATTAGTAGTAATACAGTGCCCTCGTACAGTGAAAGTATTCAGAGTAAACGATTCACCTAGTGAACAAGGAGGGGGTAATCAGGTCCACAAAACCTTAATGAACAAGTTGATCTCCGAGTGAATGAAATCAGGGAAAAGAGTAGGCCACAACCGCCGTCTCCCATATTGAACGACCCCCCCCCTCCCCCAGTAAATGCTGCACAAGAGGTCAGATCTGAGCAACCTGTTGAACAGATTCCAATGGAGGACGAAGATTTGCTCCTGTTGAAGACCAGTAAAATTCTAGTGGCAGTGGATATTCTGAGAGAAGAGGTCAAAGCAAATGAAACTAGCTACCTTAGGACACAGGAAATGCTTGGTGGAGTAGAAACCACTTTTCGTTATTAGACTGACAGGCACGATACGGAAGTCAACATGAGAAAACAAACACTCATCACAAGCTACAACTGAATTCAAGAATAACAGGTGCCAGTTGCCTCTACATCGTCTGCTACACTTCCTGAGGAAGACGATCATGATGTGATGTCAGTGGTGTCATCTTTGGATGTTGAAAGTTTTATGGGAGAGGTGAATGGGGTAGAGGCACGTGGGGAAGTGGTTCAGTCAAGTGATGAGAGTGGGACTGGTGACGGGATCGACGGAGTGGAAAGTGATGTGGAAAGGACACCCTAAGTGTATCTCCCTGCCTTGGAACCACCTGTATTCAAGTCAATCAGGATTGCCATTTGCTCAACTTAAGGTAAATAATCATGTGTTTCATATTTTATATATCTGTACTTTATGTGTTTGAAATGTGCCATTTAGTACATCACTATGGCTCAAAAATTGGACTTTGAAGAAGTGATGCCGCCCATATGCTATTTTTCCCATAAGATATGTTCCTCACAGTGAACGAATTCGCAGTGAACGTGCTCGTCTGCCGCCCATAAACTCGTTCACTGTGCGAGGGCACTGTAGTATTATTAGTAGCATTAGCAGTATTATTATAACTATCATCATCATCATCATCATCATCATCATCATTATTATTATTATTATTATTATTATTATTATAAATATCAATATTATAAAAAAAAAAACTATTATTATTATCATTACTATTATTATTATTAGATCTATAGTGGAAAAGTTTCTAGAGAAGGGAAGAAAGTTGTATGCGGCTTTCATGGATTTGGAGAAAGCATATGACAGGGTGGATAGACAAGGATTGTGGAAAGTATTAAGAATATACGGAGTAGATGGAAAGTTACTGAATGCTGTGAAGGGTATGTATGATGGTGCTAAGGCTGCAGTGCGTGTGGATGGTGAACTGAGTGAATTTTTCTCTTTGAAGGTTGGGTTGAAACAGGGATTTGTCATGTCACCATGGTTGTTCAATCTGTAAATGGATGGGGTAATAAAAGAGGTACAAGGTAGGGTAGTGGATGTTGGAGTGGCCCTGGTGAGAGAGGGTAGTGTTTGGAAATTCCCTGTACTGTTGTTTGCAGATGATACTGTGTTGTTGAGTGAAGACGAAGGGGAGCTGCAGGACTTGATGGATGAGTTTGGGAGAGTGTGTAAGAAATGGAATCTAATGGTGAATGTAGGGAAGAGAAAAGTGATGGTCTTTGAGGGAGGTGAAGTCAGTGAATGTACAGCGAGGTTGGATGGTGAGGAATTGGAAAATGTGAGTATGTTTTAGTACTTGGGTAGTGTGATGAGTAAGGATGGAGGTTTGGAGGGTGAAGTGCTTGAAAGGGTACAACAGGGAAGAAAGGTTGCTGGTTCTTTGAAAGCAGTGATAAGAAACAGGGAAGTGAGCATGGAAGTGAAAAAGTTGCTACATGACAGTATTGTGATACCAACTGTAACGTATGGAAGTGAAGCTTGGACGTTGTTGGAAGGACACAAGTCAAGAGTGAGAGCAGTGGAAATGAGTTATTTAAGAGGAGCCTGTGGAGTCACACTGAGAGACTGGCTGACAAATGAGGATATAAAGGAGCGTCGTGGTGTGGATATGGATGTGATAGGAAGCGTTAGGAGGAATACACTGAGGTGGTTTGGCCATGTGGAGAGGATGGAGGGTGAAAGACTGACGAAGAGAGTGTATGTTAGTGAGGTGGAGGGGGGGAGAGGGAGGGGGAGGCCGAGGATGAGATGAAGGGATGGGGTGGAGAGGTATGTGAGAGAGGGAGGTGTAAGTTGGAAGCAGGGCAGTGAAATGACGAGGGACAGGGCGAAGTGGAGGTGATTTGTTTGTGGCCACCCCGAATGGGATTGAGGCGTATGGTAATAGATAGATAGATAGATAGATTATTATTACTGTAGAGTTTTGCTGATGTCTGTGAGCATCATGCCTTGAAAGTGAATGCAGAGAAGAGTAAGGTGATGGTGACTCCCAGTGTGATGTCACAGTGAATGGAGAGAGACTGGATTTGGGAGCAGGGCAGTGAAATTACGAGGGACAGGGCGAAGTGGAGGCGATTTGTTGGTGGCCACCCCGAACGGGATTGAGGCGTCTGGTAATAGATAGATAGATAGATAGATTATTATTACTGTAGAGTTTTGCTGATGTCTGTGAGCATCATGCCTTCAGAGTAAATGCAGAGAGGAGTAAGGTGATGGTGACTCCCAGTGTGATGTCACAGTGAATGGAGAGAGACTGGATTTGGTGAAAGAGTTCAAATACTTGGGTACAGTGATAGAAAGGAGAGGAAAATGTGCAAAAGAAGTTAAAAGTAGAGTGACACAAAGAAGAAAAGTAGCTGGTGCAATGAAGGCTTTGATAAGAAACATAGGCTTAAGTGTTGCAGCTGCATGAGGCTTACATGAGGGAGTGTTAGTGCCAACTTTAACATATGGGTATGAGACCATGGTGTGGCATGAAAATGAAAAGTCAAGAGTGAAAGCAGTGGAGATGGGACTGCTGAGGAGTGTATGTGGGGTACAGGGGGTGGACAGGATATGAAATAATGTGATTCATGAAAGGTGTCGAGTGAGGAAGTCGGTGGACACCAGAATCGAAGAGAGTGTCCTGAGATGGTACGGTCATGTGGAAAGAATGGATAACAATAGAGTGGTGAAAAAGGTATACCTGAGTGAATTGAAGGAGGGAGGAGGCGAGGTAGGCCAAGGAGAAAGTGGAGAGACATGGTGGATGAGGGTTCGAGGAGGAGAGGTTTGGAGGTTGGTGAGGCTAGGGAACTGACAAGAGACTGAGCTGGTGGGATGAATGTTGTAAGGATAAGTGCATGATCAGGGATTCTGGCACCCCTTGTGAGCATGGCAGCGTCCGGATTGACTCAATCGGATACGTTTGTGTGAAGCTGCAGAATGTGGTGAATGTTTCTGGCGTATCCGGTAGAGCCACGACTCCGGGGGCTTGAGTGATGAATGAATGGAAGTGTGGCCTATTTGGATTGGGCAAGTTTGTGCTGTCTGGAAATTGCTACTCCTCACCCTGCCCTTGGGTGGGAAAGGAGATCCAGATAATAATAATAATAATAATAATAATAATAACAATAATAATAATAATAATAATAATAATAATAACAGTTGTAATAATAATAATCAATAATAATAATAATCAATAATAATAATGATGATGTTGATGATGATGATGATTATTATTATTACTAGCACAAATAATGAGAGTAATCATAATCATAATACTAACACTAATATTAGTAATAATAGTATTGTTAGTGTTATTGGTGCCTAGGTTTTGTCATGCAGTACTATAGTGTATTCAGTGTTATTACTGATGCCTAGGTTTTGTCATGCAATACTGTACTGTTGTGTAATCCACATTGTAAGCCTGCGTGGCTTGTTGTTGGCATAACTGTCATTGACAGTAATAATTGCATTATTAATAATAACATTAATACCAATAATGCAAAACTCAAAGAGACATTACTCACGTGTGTCAAGCACACAGTTTACTTTTCTATTACGTTACTGTAATGCATTACTACGACAGTATTAATAATTTTGTAATTAATAACATTATTAATACTGATGTATTATTATGGGCATAATGCTTTGGAAAATTATTAATACTGATGTATTATTATGGGCATAATGCTTTGGAACGTTAAACAGTGTGTGTTCAACACATTCGGCTTGTCTTGCCTCTTGTATGCATTATTATTGTTGTTATTATTATTATTATTATTACTACGCTCCTCATGTGGCGACATTGGATTGGATGATGGATGGATGGATTATTATTATATTATTGTGGTAGGTGGGGGCACTCACCATCCACTCACTTGATGCAGTGCTGCTCTCGGGTGGCTGCCCTTTCCTCTCTTTCTTCGTTCTTTCCTTCCTTCCTCTTATGTCCTTCTTTACTTCATTCTTTCCTCCTCTTCTTTCCTCTTCCTTCTGTCTGTGGGTGACTTTACACTGACAGACAGGACAAATGGTTTCCTGTACACCAGGAAACCATTTACTATCCTAATTAGTAACCATATAACCAAATTATGGCACCTGGTGGTTTAATGGGTAAGTAAGGTGCTCCAATCACATTGAGCCTGTGTAGGTTTATATCCAAGGAGTGGTTGGGGTTTATTGCTCATGTAATGCCACTCAGGGATGAGTGAGGCTGCTCACTCTAATCTTAAAGGTCAGAACCACCTTGCCCAGTACCGGGCTCCTAAACACCTCATGGGGCAATACAGGACTGGATGATGGATGGGTGGATTATTATTATTATTATTATTATTGCATAACTTTTAGTGATATTTTATGAGTACTGTAATAGTATTACAAAGAAGGAAACATTACTGATCTAGACAATGATTACTGTCAGAAAGCAAGTACTGCCAGAAAACGCACTCGAAATGTTTGTCGCATGAGTTGGCGCAAATGTCCCTTCTAATTTCCCAATCTTGGTCCATCGTTAATAAACTTTTCATTCTTGTTTATATATATATTTTTTCCATCATTAATAATGATGAAACATCAATAACATATACATTAACCCTTTTGCACATGATGACTCAATAGGAGTCATAATCCTTGCAATCTGAAGAGTAACCGATGATGCAACATAATGCACCTTCCCTATAAATGGTTGTAGATACTTTTCCTGGGGATAGATTTCCTTCAAATTTGATTGAGTCAAAGCTGAGGGTGGCCAGGTCTAGAGGAAATATATGGCAACACCCGGGAGCTTATCGGAGGGGCAAGCGTCCTATATTTAGTTCAGTGTTCTCCCGGCAGTCAGCCTCGAAGGGTGTGTGAGCACGTAGCAGGCCATTTAAACTTGCGTTTCCTACTACCGCACCGTCCATACCTTACGTGTATTATAGAGATATTGTGTTATATACAGCGCATTGTGCTTGTGAAGAAGGTTTATAAGTGTTTCTTATATATTTTCAGAGAAAGCCAAATCTGAAAATTCCTAACCGATTGTTACCGTTCCCCTGCTGTTTTACACTATATTTAAAAATGCCTCGCAAGGGCTTATCCGAGAAGGAGAACATAAAATACTTGTTCAGTAGAAGCAAGAGTGATGAAAGCAGTGAAAGTCAAACGGAATGTGAATATATGTTGTGGAGGAGAGAATGAGGAGCAAGAGATTGAGAGCTAAATCTGACCCCAAGGGAGATAAGCACAAAGCCGCGGTCAAGGCCACAGCGATTAGCGCAACAGAGAGTAGTAGCACCATCACTACCACCACTCCTTTCACCACTGCCACCACTGGTGTAACTACTCCTGTCACTACTGCCAACACTCCTTGGACAATTGTCACCTCTGCCATCACTTTTGTGACAACCACCATCCCTGCCATCAGTCCTATTACCCTTGACACCACTGCCATCACTGGCACCATTCCTATCAACACTTGTGTCACGCCTGCCACTACTGGAACCACCCTGACCCTCGAGACTGAGCCGAATTATCACCACCTCTCTTCCACCCACCCCCATCGCAAACACTGACCTCTTTCCCCACACAGTCACCCTACACTCTCATCACACTCCAACCTGCCCGCATCTCACCACCCATCCAAGATCATCTTCCCCTACTAAATCTGGAAAGTCACTGTCCCCTTCAGACTTCATTTCCCCTGAATATAAGCCAGCATCATCATCAGCACCACCACCACCATCACAACCATCTCCTCCACAACCATCTTCACCACAACCATCTTCATCACAACCATCTTCATCACAACCATCACCACAACCATCTCCATCACCAATGAAAGCACACAGCAGTAAATCACATCGCAAATGCAAACACACACACACACACACACACACACACACACAGCTCGCTGGTGCAGTGGTAACGTTCTCGCTTGCCAACTGGTGGACGGGAGTTCGTGCCTCGCTCGGGTTGCGAAAAGTTTCACTGACGAAGTGGGTGGTTACTGTCCCCCTCGAGCAAGGGGACGGGTGTGTGCGTGTGTGAAGGTCACAGCCTTGCCCTTAGATCGGACTATATGAGCTTTCAGCTCCCTTCCGGGAGGGTAAAAGCTGACGATCACAACCATCAAGTGATCCTGACCGACCCGGTGAAAAAAAAAATTACACACACACACGCTGTGATCGTACCTGTCCTCCTCTCAGCAACTCCCTCCCCTAAAAAAAAACTACAACGTTGCTAGAGGACGCGAGTAACCAGCTTATTTGTCCAGTTTTTATACTGTACTATTGTAGTCTAAGGTATAAAATGTGTGTTTAATATATATTTCTCATAGTTTTGTGGTAGGTGGGGGCGCTCACCATCCACTCACTCGATGTAGTGCTGCTCTCGGGTGTCTGCCCTTTCCTCTCCATCCTTCTTTCTGTCCATTCTATTCTGTCTTTCTTTCCTTCATTCTTGTCCTTCTGCCTACAGGTGACTTTACACTCCCTCTTCTGTCTTTCTTTCCTTCATTCTTTCCATTTCCTTCAGCCTGTGGGTGACTCTACACTGAGTGACAAGCCAAATGGTTTCCTGTACACCAGGAAACCATTTACTACCTGGATGGTAACCATATAACCAAATTTTGGCGCCTGGTGGTTTAGTGAGTAATTATTGCGCTCCAATCGGATTGAGCCGGTGAAGGTTTATATCCAAGGGATGGTTGGGGTTGATTGCTCACGTAATGCCACTCAGGGATGAGTGAGCCTGGTCACTCTCATCCTGAATGTCGAGACCGACTGCCTAGCCCCGGGCCCCTACGCTCCTCATGGGGCAATGTAGGATTGGATGATGGATGGATGGAAAAATGTGGTACATTTTACTGCTATTCTCTCAGTCATTATACTCGTAAAGTATAGGTCGCATCAAAAATCTGAAGAAAGCTTGATCAAGCTGATGATTTCTTATGCATACTTTTGTAAAGCAAAGTAACCTATGTGTCAAAATAACTGGAGAAAAGTTACAAAAGACAAACATACTCAGCCTATGGGCCGAAGCGTAGGTGCCGTCACCGCGAGAAACCCATCGTAGCTTTTCAAAATTAATTTTCTCAGTAACAATAAGGGTTATAACACTGTGAATTATATCATGGGCTTCCTTAACCTTTGGGCTACAAAACTGGACAGAATTTACATGTACCTGTATGTCTGTTACAGTGTCACTAATAACACAAAATAATAAACAAATAAGACGTTTTTAGGCGATTTTCGTAGTTTTTTCGGTTTACTCGAAAACTATTGGGCGTATCAACTTGAAACTTTCTCACATGAAAGATCGTGAAATTCTGCACATAGACTACTACTGTGCGTCATGAGCAAAATTTTTCACAGTATTGCTGGGACGTTATGAGAAGCTAGTTTTCACCTAAATAAGGTTTATTCTGGCTTCATTTCTGTACATTTAACATGTTTTTTTTTTTTTTTTTATCTGACACCATAAACATCAAAGAAGATGATGGGATGTGATTTATAACAATACTTTTCGAGGATAAATTGGGCCATACAATTTTTTTCCTTGCCGTGCGAGCAGAGACAGCCTGAGCAAAGTTTTGGTACTGTGTGTGGAACCAAAACTTACTGAAAACTTATGGTGCACGAGAGGGTTAAAAACCGAAAACACAGTCAAAATTCGATCAAACTTCCAAAACCATAACAGACGATGCAGAAAAATGTTATATTTTTTTCTCTACTGTTTTATGTTACATTAAAAAGAAACAACAATGACAGTTTAATGATCTACACTGATTCAGGGTTATTTTGAGACCAAAGATAATGTTCTATCATGCTTAATAACTAAGTTATGATTGTCAGAAGTTGGTCGAACTTTGATTGCGTTTTCTGGCTATTTCTATATTGGAACGTGCAGCCCTTTTAATTTGAAGCAGCTCAAATACATTCAGGTGGTTTAGCCATATGAAGAGGATGGAGAGTGACAGACTAATGAGGAAAGTGTGAGTGAGATGAAGGGGGGGAGAGGGATGGAGGGGAAGGGGGCAAGGTTGAGATGGAGGGATGGAATGGAGAGATATATGAAAGAGGGGGTGTGAGCTGGGAGCAGGGCAGTGAAATATCGGGGGACTGGGCAATATGAAGGTGATTTGTTTGTGGCCACCCGTTATGGGATTAACGTGTCTGGCAATAGATAGATAGACTGACTAATAAATCTCATGCTAATGGCATTGTGTATGGAAGAATTGGCTGAAAATTTTCAAAGGCAGGGAGAAGGTATTGAGTCAATATGTCTCCAAGTGTACTGTACATCAGGAATACAAAAGCCTTGATCTGCGGGTGAGGCATGGGTCAGTTATGGAATCAGGTAACTGGCCATATGCTGCAAGTAAGAAAGATGCGGGGTAGTTACAGTATTTACTATATTACACGTAGCTGCAAATTTTGGATGCACAAGAGATGTGAAGTGCATGGTAATTTGAGGCTGGCAGTAAACTTCAGATGTATTTATTAATTGTAGTGGCACAGTTAGACTGCTCGATGGTAGACTGATGCTATCCTTGGTGACAGGAGATAAGTCACAAAAGGATGTGGACAAATCCTGTTGTCAGGGTTAAGTCATTAGTGCAGAGTATAATACCAGAATATCATTGCAAGGGGGCAGAGTGGTTGTAAAACATTCAGACAACTGTTACCTATCCTGATATCTCAATTCTTCTCATTATCCACAAAATGGAAAGTGCTGGTGCCTGTACTACCAATGTCTTATTGCATGGAAGTGAAACATGGGATGTAAAAGACAAGGATACAATGAGACCTGTACAAAATCATGTAAGAATAATCTGACAGATATGGAAAGTGGATGAGAGGATGTCTTCTGAAGAACTAAGAAGGTGGCTGAGAATGGAATGCATCAGGAAGGATGTAGTGAGGAGAAAACTGAGATGGTTTGGACACAATGAGAGGATGAACCCAGGAACTTTTGTTAAAAGGTGTAGCAATGAAGAGGTCCCAGGCCATCAACAGTGAGGATGGGTGAGGAAGGCATGGGACCAGATGGAGCACGCTGACCCTGAATCTCAAAAGAAAATTACTAGAGAATTAGTGCACGGCAGAGCAAAGTGACAGAATGCATCAGGTGAACCGATCTGTCCCATGTTACATGGAAGACAGATTTGGCACCAAAATAATCATGATGATGCATAATTACATGTGTGAAGGGAAGCCTTTCCAGAGGAGTATTATCTACATAGACTGTATATACAGTAAAAGTCCTGTTATTCGAATGGCAGGGGATTGAGGGTCTTTCGGACTAGTTTTTTTTTTTTCCAGACTATTGGGAGGAACCTCTGAAAATATTAGAAATATGTAGATCATTTAACCCCTTAAGTCCTAACTGCATCAACTGATGCGATTTGAGTTTTATGCAAAAATGCCAAATCGCATCAACTGAACGCGGCCTGTAAAAAACTGCGGAGCGCTTGCTCCACCCCGATTATGACGTACATGGCTTCAGGCCAATGAGAACTTGCCCCTGATGTGGCATGAGGGGGGATCGGACCAACCCGGGCGGTGGGGGGGCACCCCCCTCTCGGCCACTTCATGCCACCCTCTACTCCACTCCCTCCTTGTCCCACATCACTCTCCCACCCCTCCATGCAACTGCATCTCTCCTCCCACAACAACCTGCATCCCTTCCCACCCTCTCTTGCCCCTCCTCCCTCCCTGCTAGCCTCATCCCCTCCCCCCCAAACCTCACCCCATTTCTAACTTCTTGTCCCTCATTACCCTTCCAACCCCCATCTGGCCCCCGAGTGTCAGGCCTGACGTACGTACCTGTTTCATTTTATTTCTACTTCTTCCCAATATTTTACACCTCACTCTGTTCATTTCTCATTTCGTACCTACTAGTTTCTGTACGTACGTAGTTGGAGAATGCAGTATGTTGTACTACATACTATGCATCTTATTTATTTTTGTTTTTTATTCTCCCTACCTGCCCAGATTAGCACCTCTGAGTATTGTCCGTCTGTGTTAGTTTTCGAAAGACTATGAGGCCTTGTAGGGCTACTCCCCGCACCTGTTTCATCTCCCCACACATACAAACACACCTGTTTTCATGGCTGGTGTGATAAATTCCAATGAAATGAAGAGTTTCCACAAGAGAATTTGGTTGTTGTCAAAATTGTAATGATAAGTGAGATGAAGTGTAATGATAATGTGATAATTGTAATGGTGTGATGAATGTGTAATGAGAAGTTGGAACAGTAAAAAGAGAAATCGGAAATAATTTATTGCTTTTTTACCCCTTTCTTATGCATGCATTTATAGCATTATTCAACTTTATTTTGATGTCCTTGATGGTTATAAACATTTATATGAGTCTGTGTTAGTTTAGGAATGACTATGAGGCCTTGTAGGGCTACTCCCCACACCTGTTTTATCTCCCCACACTTACATGCACACCTGTTTTTATGGTTGGTATAATAAATTCCATTGAAATGGAGGGTTTCCACAAGAGAATTTGGTTGTTGCCAAAATTTTTCTCCCCAAGTACCACCAAGGCCTTGTAGGCCTACTCCCTACACTAGTTATCTTCCCACACCTACATACACACCTGCTTTCATGGTAGATGTTACAGAACACAATGAAGTGCTTTCTTTTCATGCAAAAAGCTGGTTATTTCCAACCCCTGTACCTACTGTATAGGCCCACTCTC
Source organism: Coenobita brevimanus (assembly GCF_032717465.1). NCBI lineage: Eukaryota > Metazoa > Arthropoda > Malacostraca > Decapoda > Coenobitidae > Coenobita > Coenobita brevimanus. Next base: position 21,916,108 of record NC_137024.1, on the reverse strand, counting down.
CACAGCCTACTTTATCTCCCCACAGTCTGGTAATCTCCCCACACCTTCATACACCTGTTTTCAAGGTTAGTGTGACAAAACACTTTGAAATGACCTGTTTCAATAAGAAAAATAGGTAGTTATAAAAATTTTCATGTTTTCGACTGTTTTCGAGGGGTAACTATCATAAACTTTTTTTAACTTTGACGGGCAATTGTGCGGTAACCTTTAGGCCTATGGGGGTACAGATTGCATTGTCAGGTGTGTAAATTCTTCCTCTTTCGCCAGAACACAGTCAATCTGCCCTTGGTGAAAGTCACCAAAACACCCCCAAATTGCGGTTGTGTGAGGTACCCTGCCTGAAACAATTGCGGTCTCAAGGGGTTAATAAACACTTTAAATGACATGGGTTATTGTTTTAGACACCAAAAATGCGTTGAAGTGTAGGTGAACAGTTACAACCAGGTCCAAGACCAAGTCCAGGCCAGATGAATCCTTAGATAAGGCCCAGAAAAATCTGAAAAATGCCCAGAAAACTTTGAAAAATTTCTATCTATCTATCTATTGCCAGACACCTTAATCCCGTATGGGGTGGCCAAAAACAAATCACCTCCATGTCGTCCTTGAAAAATTCAGAGTATTGGGATACTCGGATTATTGGTGGTCAAACTGGAGGACTTTTACTGTACCAAGGAGTTCTGTTAGTAAAAGTCTTATACACCAAAATATAATATTACCTGCATCACTACAGTGATATATACAGTACCATAATATCATCATATCATCATCATCCAGACCTCATTTCCCACCTTGGGCAGGGTGATGACTAGCAAAGTGCAGACAGCCCAAATTTGCCCAGTCCAATGGGCCAGGCTTCCATTCACTCATCATTCAAAGCACCAGGAATTCTGGCTCTATCTGATATGCCAAAAACATTAACCACGTTCTGTAGCTTCACATAAACGTATCTGAGAGTCAATCCAGATGCTTTCATGATAAAAAGGGGTGCCAAATTCCTGATCATGTGATTCTCACAATAATCATCCAGCCAGTTCAATCTCTTGTCAGTCCCCTGGCCTCACCAACTTCCAAATCTCTCTTCCTTACACACTCATCCACCATATCCCTCCACCTTCTCCTTGGCCTACCTCGCCTCCTCCCTCCTTCAAATTCCCTCAGATATACCTTTTTCACCATTCTATTGTTATCCAGTCTCTCCATATGACGATACCATCTCAGTACACTCTCTTCGATTCTGGTGTCCACAGACTTCCTCACTCCATATCTTTCATGAATCACATTCTTTTGTATCCTACCCACTCTCTGTACTCCACATACATTCCTCAACAGTCCCATCTCCACTGCTTTCATTCTTGACTTTTCATTTTCATGCCACACCACAGTCTCACATCTGTATGTTAAAGTTGGCACTAACACTCCTTCATGTACGCTTCGTGCAGCTGCAACACTCAAGCCTCTGTTTCTTATCAAGGTCTTCATTGCACCAGCGACTTTCCTTCCTTGTGTCACTCTACTTTCCACTTTTTTTGCATATTTTCTTCTCTTTTCTATCATTGTACCAAGGTACGAAGTATTTGAACTCTCTCACCAATTCCAGTCTCTCTCCATTAACTGTAACATCACACTTGGAGTCACCTTCTCTCTCAATAACCATCACTTTACTTTTTTCTACATTTACTCTCAAGGTCCGACACTCAAAGACATTAGCAAAACTCTGCACTAGTCTACCAAGTTCTTGTCTGGTATTTGCAAGTAGTACTGCATCATCAGCATACAACAAATTTGAGATATTCCATTGATCACCATTCATTGACAACGCAATCCCCATCTCCATCACTCGTGTTTTTACTTCTCTCTTCACACCATCCATATATATATTGACCAACCATGGGGACATCATACAACCTTTTTACACACCCACACCAATTATGAACCTTTCATTTAGATGCCCATTAACCCTTACACATGTTTCACTACCATCATAAAAACTTTTGACAGCAACTAGTAGCTTACAACCTACACCGTACATGTGCAAAACCTTCCTCAATCCTTCTTTGTCTACAATGTCATGTTTTTTCCAGATCCATAAATGCCATAAATACCTTACAGCACTTCTGATACCTATCTTATTTTCTCTATAATAATTCTTCCATATACCTTCTACTACACTCAATAAACATGCACCGATAATTCTTCGACTCAATTTGCTCACTTTCATTTTTGTACGGGGGTGCAATCACAGCCTTTTTTCACCTGCTGGCACAGTTTCACTCATCCATGCCTTCTTACATATCTCCAACAAGCACTTCATTCCGCTCTCCCCAGTACACTTAAGCATCTCTGCATACACCTCAACTCCAGCTATCTATCTATCTATCTATTGCCAGACACCTCAATCCCGTTTGGGGTGGCCACAAACAAATCGCCTCCAAGTCGCCCTGTCCCCCACCATTTCACCGCCCTGCTCCCAACTCACACCCCCCTCTCTCATATACCTCTCCACCCCATCCCTCCATCTCATCCTCGGCCTCCCCCTCTATCTCATCCTCGGCCTCCCCCTCCCTCTTTCCCCCTCCACCTCACTCACATACACTCTCTTCGTCAGTCTTTCACCCTCCATCCTCTCCACATGGCCAAACCACCCCAGTGTGTTCCTCATAACGATTCCTATCACATCCACATCAACACCACAACGCTCCTTTATATCCTCATTCGTCAGCCTGTCTCTCCATGTGACTCCACAGGCTCCTCTTAAATAACTCATTTCCACTGCTCTCACTCTTGACTTGTGTCCTTCCAACAACGTCCAAGCTTCACTTCCGTACGTTAGAGTTGGTATCACAATACTGTACTGTCATGTACAGTAGTAACTTTTTCACTTCCATTCTCACTTCCCTGTTTCTTATCACTGCTTTCAAAGAACCAGCAACCTTTCTTCCCTGCTGTACCCTTTCAAGCACTTCACCCTCCAAACCTCCATCCTTACTCATCACACTACCCAAGTACTTAAACGAACTCACATTTTCAAATTCCTCACCATCCAACCTCGCTGTACATTCACTGACTTCACCTCTCTCAAAGACCATCACTTTACTCTTCCCTACATTCACCTTTAGAGTCCGTTTCTTACACACTCTCCCAAACTCATCCACCAAGCCTTGCAGCTCCCCTTCATCTTCACTCAACAACACAGTATCATCTGCAAACAACAGTACAAGGAGTTTCCAAACACTATCCTCTCTCACCAGGGCCACTCCAACATCCACTACCCTACCTTGTACCTCTTTTATTACCCCATCCATGTACAGACTGAACAACCATGGAGACATGACACATCCCTGTTTCAACCCAACTTTCAAAGAGAAAAATTCACTTAGTTCACCATCCACACGCACTGCAGCCTTCACACCATCGTACATACTCTTCACAGCATTCAACAACTTCCCATCTACACCATATATTCTTAACACTTTCCACAATCCTTGTCTATCCACCTTGTCATATGCTTTCTCCAAATCCATGAAAGCCGCATACAAATTCTTTCCCTTCTCTAGAAACTTTTCCACTAAAGATCTAAGAATGAATATCTGATCTACACAACCTCTTCCCTTCCTAAAGCCTCCCTGTTCTTCTCCAACTAATTTCTCTGTTCTTTCTCTAACTCTGCCAACAAGTATCCTACCATACACTTTTCCTATTATTCTAAAAAGACAAATGCCCCTATGATTACCACACACTTCTTTTTCCCCTTTTCCTTTGTACAAGGGAATAATTATACCTGACTTCCAATCCTCCGGGACCCTACCTTCCTCTCAGGCCAATCTGCACATCTTCCACATCCATTCTACTACTATCTCTCCCCCATGCTTCAGCATTTCGCCACACACTCCATCAATTCCTGGGGCTTTCCCCGATTTCTTTATTGCTTCCACAACTTCTATCCTGCTGATTTCTTCCTGTCTTCTCACCTCCCTCCTTCTCCCAGCCATCCCCCAGCCACTTATACTCACATTACTTCCATCCTCTATGTTCAACAATTCCTTAAAGTGTTCTCTCCATCTGCTCACTTTTTCTCCCTTCTCCACTAGTAATCTACCATTTTTATCTTTCACTCCCCTGCTAACTCCAGCTGCTTTCCCATTTTTCAGCCGCTTCACAGCCCACTTCACCTGTGCAAATGTCGCGTTTCCTGGCATTGCATTCCTTCTCTGCACACCCCCAAAACATGTTTGCAGTGGCTCTGCTCTCTCTGTTCCTGTTCAAAAGGCTTTCAAAATACTCTTTCCATCTGGTCCTTACTTCATCCCCACGGGTTAATAATCTACCACCTACATCCTTCACACCTTCATATTTCTTTCCGCTTTCACTTTTACATCTCCACACCTCTTTCCTAGAATAACTTTCTGTTTTAAAAGTTATTTGCATTGCTTTTTCTTCCTAGATCATCATTTACCTCCTCCTTTTTCCTCTTCACTAGTCTCTTTATGTGCTTCTTGCTCTCAGTATATTCAGTTCTTATTTCAATTAAACCCCTGTCCTGTAACCACTCTAGCCACTTCCTTTTTTCTTCATCTGCTCTCTTAACCTCTTTATCCCACCATGTCATACCTTTCTTCTTGGTTGTTACCCTTGCCACACCACACACACCTTTAGCATTTTTAACTATGCAATGAAAAAGATTGCAGGGAATGAGAGTGTGTTTTGGATTGGTGATATGAATGGTAAAGTAGGGAATGTGAAGGTGGATGGAGTAGTTGGTGAGTGGGGTGTCCCTGCTGACAAAGATGTGAATGGCAGTGCTTTAGTGGACATTTGTCCCAGGAGGGGGTTGATGATAGCCAATACCCTCTTCAGGTACAAAATGATCCACAGGTATACATGGCAAGGGATGAGAAGGGTGGGTGGTGAACTGAATGAGAGAAAGGCAATGATTGATTATGTGTGTGTGGATGAAAGGATGAGAAGATATGTAATGGATGCAAGAGCATATACAGGTTGGGGGAGTGGACTTCCTAACCACCACCAAGTGGTGATCAGAATCAAGGTCCAAGTGGAGAAACAGGAGAAGGGAAGGCCAGGAGGAAAGAGTGGATGCAAGGAGAGTGGAAAGGTTACAACAGGATGGGAAAAAGGCAGAATATAAGAGACAAGTGGAGGAACGATTGGGTAAATACGAACTGCAGCTGATGGGGGACATGGAAGGTGTGTGCAACATATTCACAGAAAAAATATGTGCAGCATGTGAGGTGGTGTGTGGGGTTAAAAGAAGATGAAAGGGGGTGCAGGGAATAGCATAGTGGAATGAAGAGGTGAGACAGGCTGTGGCAGAAAAGAAGAAAGCATATAATGAATGGATGAGAAATAGGGGTGTGGAGGAAGTTGAGAGACAAGAGAGAGTTATATGTTGAAAGGGAGAGAGAGGTGAAAAGATTAGTGAGAGAGAGTAAGAAGAGAGTGGATGAGGAATTTCGAAGGAATATGAGTGTAAAGTGGAGAGAATGTAAGAAAATACTCTAGAATGAGGTAAGAAAGTTAGACAGGGTGGCAATGAAGTTACGGGAGTGAAAGATAAAAATGGTAAATTACTAGTGAAGAAGGGAGAAAAAGTGAGCAGATGGAGAGAACATTTTAAGGAATTGTTGAACATAGAGAATGAAAGTAATGTGAGTATAGGTGGCTGGGGAATGGCTGGGAGAAGGAGGGGGGTGAGAAGACAGGAAGAAATCAGTAGGATGGAAGTTGTCGAAGCAATGAAGAAAGTCAAAATGGGGAAAGCCCCAGGAATTGATGGAGTGTGTGGTGAAATGCTGAAGCATGGGGGAGAGATAGTAATAGAATGGATGTGGATGGTGTGCAGATTGGCCTGGGAGGAAGGTAGAGTCCTGGAGGATTGGAAGTCAGGTATAATTATTCCCTTGTACAAAGGGAAAGGGGAAAAAGAAGTGTGTGGTAATCATAGGGGCATTTGAGTTTGAGAGAGTGTGTAAGAAACGGAACCTAAAGGTGAATGTAGGGAATAGTAAAGTGATGGTCTTTGAGAGAGGTGAATTTAGTGAATGTACAGCGAGGTTAGATGGTGAGGAATTGGAAAATGTGAGTACGTTTAAGTATTTGGGTAGTGTGATGAGTAAGGATGGAGGTTTGGAGGGTGAAGTGCTTGAAAGGGTACAACAGGGAAGAAAGGTTGCTGGTTCCTTGAAAGCAGTGATAAGAAACAGGGAAGTGAGCATGGAAGTGAAAAAGTTACTACATGACAGTATTGTGATACCAACTCTAACGTATGGAAGTGAAGCTTGGACATTGTTGGAAGGACACAAGTCAAGAGTGAGAGCAGTGGAAATGAGTTATTTAAGAGGAGCCTGTGGAGTCACGTGGAGAGACAGGCTGACGAATGAGGATATAAAGGAGCGTTGTGGTGTGGATGTGGATGTGATAGGAAGCGTTATGAGGAACACACTGAGGTGGTTTGGCCATGTGGAGAGGATGGAGGGTGAAAGACTGACGAAGAGAGTGTATGTGAGTGAGGTGGAGGGGGGAAGAGGGAGGGGGAGGCCGAGGATGAGATGGAGGGATGGGGTGGAGAGGTATATGAGAGAGGGGGGTGTGAGTTGGGAGCAGGGCAGTGAAATGGCGGGGGACAGGGCGACTTGGAGGCGATTTGTTTGTGGCCACTCCAAACAGGATTGAGGCGTCTGGCAATAGATGGATAGATAGATTTGTCTCAGTGTAATAGGAAAAGTATATGTTAGGATACTTATTGACAGAGTTAGGGAAATAAAAGAGCTATTAGTTGGAGAAGAACAGGGAGGCTTTAGGTAGGGAAGAGGTTGTGTAGATCAGATATTCATTCTTAAATCTTTAGTGGAAAAGTGTCTAAAGAAGGGACTGAAGTTGTATGCGGCCGTCATGGCTTTGGAGAAAGCATATGACAAGGTGGATAGACAAGGATTGTGGAAAGTATTAAGAATATATGGAATAGATAGGAAGTTGTTGAATGCCATGAAGAGTGTGTATGAGGGTGCTAAGGCTGCAGTGCGTGTGGATAGTGAACTGGGTGATTTTTTCTATTTGAAGGTTGGGTTGAAACAGGGATGTGTCATGTCTCCATGGGTGTTCAATCTGTGCATGGATGGGGTTATAAAACAGATACAAGGTAGGGCAGTGGATGTTGAAGTGGCCATAATGACAGAGGGCAGTGTTTGGAAACTCCCTGTACTGTAGTTTACAGATGATACTGTGTTGTTAAGTGAAGACGAAGGGGAGCTGCAGGACTTGATGGATGAATTTGGGAGAGTGTGTAAGAAACGGAATCTAAAGGTGAATGTGGGGAAGAGTAAAGTTATGGTCTTCAAGAGAAGTGAAGCCAGTGAATGTACAGTGAGACTGGATGATGAGGAAATGGAAAACGTGAGTACGTTTAAGTACTTGGGTAGTGTGATGAGTAAGGATGGAAGTTTGGAGGTGAAATGCTTGAAAGGGTACAACAAGGAAGAGAGGTTGTTGGTTCCTTGAAAGCAGTGATAAGAAACAGGGAAGTGAGCATGGAAGTGAAAAAGTTACTACATGACAGTACTGTACTGTGATACCAACTCTGACGTATGGAAGTGAAGCTTGGACCTTGTTGGAGGGGAAACAATTCAGGAGTGAGAGCAATGGGAATGAGTTATTTGAGAGAAGCCTGCAAAGTCACATGGAGAGACAGACTGACAAATGAGGTTGTGAAGGAGTGTTGTGGTGTGGATGTGGATGTGATAGGAAGCATTAGGAGAATCACACTGAGGTGGTTTGGCCATGTGGAGAGGATGGAGAGTGAAAGACTGCCAAGGAGAGTGCATGTGAGTGATATGGGGGGGGAGAGAGGGAGGGGGAGGCCAAGGATGAGATGGAGGGATGGAGTGGAGAGGTATATGAGAGAGGGTGGTGTGAACTGGGAGCAGGGCAGTGAAATGGCAGGGGACAGGGCGACATGGAGGCAATTTGTTTGTGGCCACCCCGTATGGGATTATGGCATCTGTCAATAGAGAGATAGATAGATAGAACTAAGCAATCCCTGTATGCATTCCACAGGCTGTCCACATCCATTTCATTCCATCTCACTGATTCTAACTCCTCCCCTACTTTGGTCCCGTATTCATATGCCATTTCTTTGATCCTCAGCTTCTCGACTTTCAGTCTCTCTCCCTGACTGCTCCTCTCTCTCCTAGTCCACCGCAAACCTCTCAGCTTGATCTTGCATACCACAATCATATGATCTGACAGACCTCTGCATCGTCCTCTCACAGCCCTTGTATCAGCAACCATTCCCTCTACGAGCACATAATCAATCAGTCTCCTGTCAACATCATCTCCATTCCCTCTACACAATGTACATTTATGTGCATCTTTGCGTTTAAAATACAAGTTACAAATGCACAATCTCCTTTCCTGACACATATCTTTCAGTCGCTTCCCATTATAATTTTCTCTTTGTACTCCATTACAACCCATTATGTTATCCTCAGTACCAATGCCTACACTTCCATTCGTATCACACATTATGATTACTTAATAGCTCCTGGGCATTTCTCCCACAGCTTCATCTAGTTCATCCCAAAACCTGTCTTTCTCTCTCTCATTTCTGTCCTCACATGGTGCATATGCTACAATTACTGCAACTTTCACCTTCTCGAACATGAACTTGACATACATACACCTCGAGCTGACACATTTGTAATCTCTCATTCCACTTTGCCACACCTCATTCATCAACAAAGCAATTTCTTCCATGCATCTTCCTTGCCCATTCACACCCTCCCACTCCTCCACTTCACACCCTTTCATTTTTGTTTCACATAATGCCATCATGACATATCTCGAAACCTTGAACACATTCACCACTTCCACCCTCTTGCTCTCCTCAATTCACACCTCTCACATTCCACATGGCCATGCGAATCTGCCCATTTGGTTGGGGCCCTGGGCAGGTATTGGGCCCTCCGAGGCTCTCCAAAACAAATGCCATGATTAAGCGAATTTAGATAGGGGAATCTGGGGCACACTTACCCCAGCCAAAACCCCCAGTTATATGGTTACCACCCAGCATAGTAAATAGTTTCCTGGGTACAGGAAGTGTAGAGACCATAAGGCCTTACCTCAAGATCGCCCTCATAATTTATCAACTAAAACAGATCTTATGCCACCTATTATGTTTAATACTCAGGAGATCTGAGTCATTATACAAGAGTAGTAATACAGATATCCCTAAATGAACAATATTTCACTTTAACTTTTTTTTACATGCTTTTCTGGTCAACGATGCCTCAATTTGCACCTTAAGAAGACCTGGGACAAAGTCACAGAGTGACCTCAAGGATAACAGACTGAACAGGGAGGCTGCCAAAGATTGTGCACCATGGAAAGCAGCTATTATTTGACCAAGGCTGACACATGCATGCATGTTGGAGCCTATATAAACACAATGAAATTAGAGGGAAATCTACATATTTCATCTGCTATGGTGGTACCATTCTTAACTGGCGGTTTGGATGGGGCACCAACCTCTGTACAGCGTTGCCACGTTTTCCATACCCGCGATGCCTCTCTCTCTCTCTCTCTCTCTCTCCTGGGGGAAGATGTGCGTCACCCTTGGGAATTTTGTTTCCTTTATGAGTGACATAAACTTGTGCTTTCATTTCTTTATTTTGTTTTTATTATATCTAATTATATTTTAAAATATCACTGTTTTACATATGGCGCCAGATGACCTCACTATTATGGCGCCATGATTTGTTTTCATTCAATCACTCTCTCCCTCCTTCGTTCCCTCCCTTCCTCCATCTCTCACTCAGCTGCACTCAACACTGCCCCTGGTCTGCCTTCCCCCCCCCCTCTCTCTCTCGTCTGTGGTATTTTAGGATACATTTTGGTTATTTTCTTTTACTTTATAATGTACATATTGTAAATTTGACTTTATTTCCACATCACCCAGGAGGTAAAAGTCTTGGTGCGTTTTTTTTTAAGAGGTGTCCCCAAACAGGCCTAGGACAGAGGAAGCTCTGGCCAGGTGGGACTGGGTGTGTGTAAGTGTTGCCGCTCACGAGGGTTTAATTATTATTACTATTTTTTTTTTTTTTACTAAGAAACTGACATATTTTTACTTATATTCCTGCACATTATCTTATAATCATAATTGTGACATTATTACCAACCCCAGAAATACGGTAACAGCCAATAAAAGTGACTACTTTTTTTAAAGCAACACTGTAAAATATTCAGTGCTGGGCAGGTGCGCAAACACGTGCTCAAAACGCAATTGCGCACCCTTGCGCTCCGGTGATATCGTTTGCGCATTGCGCACCGCACGAGACCATGCGCAATTTTGCGCTTGCGCACATGAAAAGGTAGGTGCGCAAGCACAAACTTAGTTGCGTCTGCACAATTAAATTTGCGCACCTGCCTTGCGCACCTCCCCTGTGGATTGCGCACCGCGCAATCCAAGGGACACGTGGTCTTCCAAGGGACACGTGGTCTTGGGAGCTTCCCACATGGCTGGACAATGGATGGGGGAGGCTGGGGCAGGTCGCGAGGGTGGGTTGGTGGGGGGAGGCCGGAGGGAAGGGGGTTGTAGCATTTCTTAATATGCTTCAACAGAGATAATGTATTTTTAATATTTTTTAAATTATTATTATTAGTAAATAATAAATATACATTATTTATTAAGATTAGCATATGCAATTCCTCACAAAAACCATTCAAACATATTATTTAAATCAAATATCCACAGCCTAATAATTTATTAGGCTGTGGATATTTGATTTAAATACTCTTTTTCACGATTTTTTATTTTTTGTAACGAATTACATATGCTACTGTATAACTATATTGAATTATTAAATAAATTGTCTTGATAAGACAAGAGAGAGAGAGAAAGAGCATTATTCTGAAAGAGAGAGAGAGAGAGAGAGTAAATATGGAAAGAGCAAAGAAGCGTCCCTTTGAGTGTGGAGATAAGGCATAAACTTCGTCCCTCTTCTCTCTCTTATTCTCCATTCCTTCCCTCCTCTCTCTCTTATTCTCCATTCCTTCCCTCCACTCTTTCTTCTTCTCCATTCCCTCCCTCCTCTGTCAGAGAGAGAGAGAGAGAGAGAGAGAGAGAGAGAGAGTAAATACGGAAATGGCAAAGGAGCGTCCCTTTGAGTGTGGAGATAAGGCATAAACTTCGTCCCTCTTCTCTCTCTTATTCTCCATTCCTTCCCCTTTGCCAATGCCTTGGTAAATAAAGGCTGTTTTTCCCGGACAATGACCTACTGTACCTCAGTCACCGCGGGAGGTGGGCAGGTTGCTAATTTAGTAATTTATTTAATTATACCAATATATATTTCACAGTAATTCCCACAAATATTTGCAAATGATTTGCGCTAGCGCTTTGTGACACTGCACAAGCTAAATATTAGATTGCGCACTTGTGCAAATTACAAACAATAGAAAATAATAATAATAAATAAAAGTAAGTTAGTAGGTATGCTGTTTTATTTAAAATCTCAATATTTTTCAATAATTTCCAAAAATATATGCAAATGGTTGGCGCTTGCGCTTTGCGACATTGCGCAAGCTAAACATTTGTCAGATTGCACATTTGCGCTTGCGCAAGGTGGTGAACTGTGGATTGCGCTTTGCGCTTGCGCAAGGTCCTTCTTCGTTTGCGCTGCCCACCACTGAAAATATTTATGCCACGTTTCTGTATTGCCGTATAAATATTTTACGCATAATAAGTTTACTGTTCTTTCATATATTATAATACACACGTTACCATTATATTTTATGTGTTTATCTTATTGTGATGCCTATTACATATATCAGAGCCGTTCACATAGCGCCTATGGAACATGTGGCAACACTGTACAGAGGTTCGTGCCCCACCCAAACTGCCACTTAAGATTGGTACCACCATAGTTACATATCTCAGGCCTAGGCTGTTAATCTGTCATGATCACTACAGACAGAACCCTGATTTTCACCTACACTTTGTTTACCAGAACAGCTGCACAAGAGAGATCTCTCTTAAATTTTGCTTCATCTTCATTCATTTGCATCCTATTGTTGCTCAACACCATTCACCATTATCTGTACAATTCAGAGGTTTGCTGCAGTAAAACCAATAATGTATTCTGTAATAAAAGTAAAAAAGAAAAAGTTAGGTGCACAGATGACCATCTTTGGCCATCAATGCCATACAAATGCAAAGAGTTACAACACCAATTTCCCCTAATTATAATAAACATGTTATATGCACTATAATTCTGAAAAGTAAAGTTTTTTTAGGTGTAATGAGAAAACAAGGATATGACATGTGCATAAATCAGAAGCACTGTTATAAGGAAATGTGAGTGCCAAGTAAACTTTTATGATCACAGTACCCAAAGTGTCCTTTTTTTCTATCTATCTATACACCCTGGCTGTTTCCCCCAGAGAAAGGGAGGTAGCTGAGAGAGGATGACAGACCCCCAATTAACTCATCCACATACACACATTTATTCGTATCTTAGCCCCAAGGGTAGAAGGTACAGATCCTCACTGCACAACATTGCACGAGGGTCAAGGGCGCAGTGCAATCAACAACATCCGCAGCAGGGCCCAACAGCAGAGCTGGTTTACCCCTGCCACATCATAATTGACCCATCCTGTTACCCGCACCTGACCTGATCACAAGCCGATCAGATCTAATGCGGAAGTCAGTGAATGTACAGTGAGGTTGGATGGTGAGGAAATGGAAAATGTGAGTACGTTTAAGAACAGTACTTGGGGAGTGTGATGAGTAAGGATGGAAGCTTGGAGGGTGAACTGCTTGAAAAGGTACAACAAGGAAGAAAGGTTGCTGGTTCCTTGAAAGCAGTGATAAGAAACAGGGAAGTGAGCATGGAAGTGAAAATGTTACTGTATGACAGCATTGTGATACCAACTCTAACGTATGGAAGTGAAGCTTGGTTGTTGTTGGAAGGACACAAATCAAGAGTGAGAGCAGTGGAAATGAGTTATTTAAGAGGAGCCTGTGGAGTCACATGGAGAGACAGGCTGACAAATGAGGATATAACAAGAAGTGTTGTGGTGTGGATGTGGATGTGATAGGAAGCATTAGGAAGAACACACTGAGGTGGTTTGGCCATGTGGAGAGGATGGAGAGTAAGAGACTGACGAGGAAAGTGTATGTAAGTGAGGTGGAGGGGGGGGGAGAGAGAGGAGGAGGCAGAGGATGAGATGGAGGGATGGAGTGGAGAGGTATATGAGAGAGGGGAGTGTCAGTTGGATGTAGGGCAGAGAAATGGTGGGGGACAGGGCGACGTGGAAGCGATTTGTTTGTGGCCACCCCGTACGGGATTAAGGCGTCTGGCAATAGATAAAGATAGACAGAATTTCTCTCCAATCATTCCTATCACGTGCAGCCACTCTTCCTTGCTCAACAGATATCCCTCTCACATCTAATGCTCTCTTCACACTGTCCATCCATCCTATTCATGGTCTTCCTCTCAGCCTTACACCTCTCACATCCAATCCAGGTCTCTTTTTCATCAATCGCTCTTTATCCATTCTCTCTATATGCCCAAGCATCGCAACACTCTCTGCCCAACTCGATCAGCCATCTCCTGCATAACTCCAGTTCTCCTTTGCACTTCATCATTTCTCACTCAATCCATACACATCATTCCATACATACTCCTCACACACCTCATCTCCATTACATTGAAACTTCTCCTCTCTGTTACACTCATATTCCATGTTTCAGCCCCATATAAAGCAGTCGGCACCACTACACCCTCATACAGCCTTCTCTTTATATCCATTCTATGTGAACAACATCTAAACACTTTTTGCATTCCTCCTGGCACCTTTCCTACTTCATTCATTCTAAACCTCACTTCTACATCTCTTCTTCTATCCACAGCAACATGTGACCCTAAATACTTAAAACACTCTTACCTCCTCAAGCAACTCACTGTTCAAAACTATAATCATCCTCCTACCATCTACCAACCTCATGCACTTCATCACTTTACTCTTATTCTCATTTACTCTCAATTTCCTCCTTTCATACATCCTTCCAAACTCCTCTGCCAACTGTCTCAATCTCTCCTCTGAATCAGCCACCAGTGCAATATCATCTGCAAACATCAGCTGACTCAGATTCCTCTATCTACCATCAGCATTAACAATAATAATAATAATAATCTGGTCTTCTGTTTCTCAAAAGCGCTAGTTCTTCCTTTGGGAATTCACTAGCGCTCGACAAACATACATTATTTTTACAATTAAAAGAATTGTGACATCTCTCATATATAATACAAGCTACACCATATATATATATATATATATATATATATATATATATATATATGAAAGTGGCAATAATTAAACCATATAATCATCCGTCAGACTACCTCTCTCCAGGTCATAGCATTTTGAAAAAAGAAAGGCTTTCAGCTGTTTCTTAAAGGATTCAACAGAAGAGAGTTGTCTTATGGACAATGGTAATCTGTTATATAATCCAGGGGCTCTGCACACAAAAGAACGATCAGAGGAAGACGACTTGTGAATGGCTCCAGGCTCGTTAAGATGCAAGGAATCATCTTCACTGTGTAATATCACACCCAGGCATACAGATGGGAGTTTTAATAATTTGGCAAGATGCTTCGGTTCACCAAACTTAAGAACCTTGAATGTAATGATACAGTTTAAATTCAATTCTAGCTTTTACTGGTAACTATTGCAACTCAATCTGGAATGGGGTAGTCAAGGTTCTCGGGAGGGAGACCAAAGATATGCTGTGCTGCCCTGTTCAACACCGACTGAACATTTGTTAGTATATTATTCGGAAGACCAACCCACAGTGAATTACAATAATCAACACGAGACAAGACCACTGCATGGACCAATGTTAAGAGACACTGTCTATTCAGGAATTTTCTCACAGAGTACATATTTCTAATATGCAAGTTACACCCTCTGACAACCTGATTAATATGTTCTTTTAATTTAACTCTGAATTAAAATAAACACCAAGATTTTGAACAGAACTGACCGAATGAAGCTGTACACGCCAATGTTCAATGCCAGGGCATTATCAGAGTCATCATCCCTTCTGTTTCCTCTGATGATGAAGATCTCAGTTTTACCATCATCCAGCATAAGTTTCCTCTTAGCCATCCAAATCTTAATATCAGACATCAGAGATTTAAGCTTTGGATTAGTATCGTTGATATCTGACATGTTAACATAAAACTGGGTGTCGTCAGCATAAAAATGATAAGGCACATCGTGAGCATCAAGTAAAGACAATAAACTACTTGTGTTGACAGTAAATAGAATTGGACCCAAAACTGATCCTTGAGAGACTCCAAATAGAAGGGGAGCAGAATCACAGCTAATGTAATCAACAACCACTCTCTGAGATCTGTCCGACAGATACGACTTAATGAGCAAAAGGGCACTATTACGAATGCCATAAAAATACAGATCATCCACCAATAGTCTATGACCTACTGTACCAAAAGCTGCAGACAGATCCAACAGAACTAGGAGAGAGGACATCCCACTATAAGTGTTTGCCACCAAGTCACTATGAATCCTTGTTAGTGCAGTTTCAGGTGAATGGTATTTTCTGTATGCTGATTGAAAAACAGGAACAACTCTGTTGTGTTCCAGTAGTGGTAAGAGTTGTTCGAGTATGGCCCGCTCAATTATCTTGGATAAAAAAGACAGGTTAGAGACAGGATGATAATTTGTCATGGTCTTGACATCAAGGCCACGTTTCTTAATTAGGGGCCTAAGCAAAGCACGTTTCCCAGACTGCACAAAATCACTCTCTAAGGAGCATCGATTTATTATGTTGCAGATAAATTCTGTAGCGTGGTCATACACATCAGGCAGCTGTGACATGTTACACAGATCGAGTGGGCAAAATGTTTTATTAAGTTCTCTGATGTAACATTTGACTTTGTTTATATCCAGCAGATGAAATGTTGAAAGCAAATGATCCCTGGTGCACCATGGCCTGAAGTCAACCGAGTAAGCTTCACTACGAGAACTGCTGTCTAAATCACTTCTTATGCAACATATCTTAGTTGTAAAAAAATAAAGCAAACTCAAAAGCCAACTGGGCATCAGATACAGAAGTTGGTTTAATAATTACATTCCTCCGACCAACCAAACTGTTCACAACTGCAGACAGTCTTTTTGATCACCACCACATGAATCAACTTTATTTTGATAATACCTAGCCTTTTGGGCTTTTACAGTGTGAATGACTGCTCTTCTCGCAAAAACATAACGCAAATGAGTTACTTCGGTCTGCTGCAAGCACCACTCACGTTCTGCCTTTCTAGGTTGTCTACGCAAAGAATTAATGGATGGACCATACCACAGAGAATTATCATGTACAGTTATTGTTTTTACTACCTCTGGACAATAATGGTCAAAAATTGACCTAAGCTCATTGTTGTAAATATCAACCAATTCATCAGGAGAAAGACTTGAAGAATCAATGTAGTTTAAATGCTGATCAATTTCAAGACACATCAACTGGCAGTCAACATTCCTGTAATTTCTAAACCTGATGACCTTTTTATATGAAGGGGATTTCAGGACATCAAAACTAAGAGTGATCAGAACATGATCAGAGATGAGGGGGTCAAATGAGCCAACCTCCACATCTGATATGTGCCTGCAACCAACATGGGACAAGATCAAGTCAAGGACATGTCCTGAGACATGAGTTGGATTAATTACATAATTGAATAAATTGTTCTGGGTGATCAACTCAAGGAATTCTAAAGAAAATGGTTGTGACTCTGGACCATCAATCCAATAATTGAAATCACCACAAACAAGAAGTCCTCCAGATTTAAGAGAAAACCCTTCAAGAAATTGCCCAAACTCCTCCATAAAACCTCGATCTGTGCCCAGATGACCTGGTCAACACACAACTGCAATTCTAATGGTAGTCTGATGGAAATTTATTAATACTTCCATAAATTCAAATGAAGATGGGGTCAGGTCTGAGTCAACGTGAGAAACGTTTGCAAGTGCTGCTGAGTAGAGTGCTACACCTCCTCCCGGATAGTCAGCAGCAGGCCTGGGAACAGAATGTGTCTTAGGCAAAGCATTACGAATAATGTCAATATCAGACTCATACAAACCAGGTTTCAGTCAAGCAAAAAATGTCAGGCTCATGCTGATTTAAAGTTTCATTAATATTGTCTATCTTATTACAAACAGAACGAATATTTAAAAGTCCCATCCTCAACTGGTTCAAGAGGGATGTAGTAAGTTTTTTGCATGGTCAAAATTGGTGTTTTCAATCAATCTATTCCTATGAGAAATCATAACTGGACAGTCTCTGCTTGATGCAAAATGGGCAACCGACTGTGAATTTGAATTAGCATCTTGATGTCTTAAAGAAGAGCAGTTGATGCATTTGGGAGAATTCCTGTTACTACAATCCTTTGATTTATGGGCTCCAGCACAAAAGACACATATAGATTCGTCATTTTTCCTAGAACATCTCTCAGATGTGTGACCAAAGCCCTGACAGTGATGACACTGTGTAACCTAGAATCTGTCAAAAGCGCGGCATCTTGTAAGATCCATATAGATATAATTGTCCTGTTCTGCAATACAGGATCTCACCTCTGGCAACATCTTCAAGACAGCAGTTCTGGTGTCATTCCTTGTTCTTGTGAACAGAAGGTTGAGGGTACAACCTCGATCAACGAGCATCTTAATTTTACTGTTTTTTCTCAGAATGTTTGGGATGATGTCAGAGTCACCCAAGGAAGAGGAAAGGCCTGTCACGGTCATTTTAGGCAACATTATCTTTGGGTCTGATATGCAAAAAGTGCCCTCAGAGCCAAAATGATCAATCAGCACCCCACCTGCTTCACCTTTGGCCTCAGCTGATGGAAACTTCATTACCAGCCCTCCAGCCTTGGTCTTAAGGCAGCTATCAACTGGTCCTGAGTTAAGCACAGTCATTACTCGTTTTACGATGGGGTTACGTCAGGTCATACCTTATCGTATACCGATTTTATCGTAAATCAGGAGATTGAAATCCATTATAAAAGAGGGGTTATGCCAACTCAACTTCCCAAAGTCACCTAACCAAGATTGAATCATAAATGACAACCCACCTTCATTCCTTCCTGTGTTGGTCCAAGTCATCCCCCCCCCCCCCGACGCTGGGGGACAGCCTGTGCTTACAGGCACTAGTGGTCAGCCTCTGAGTCAGACAGGAACAAGTTAGGGGGAGGGGAATCCGGCCCATACCTGCACCAACCTCAACACTGGGACCCATACCTACACCAACCATAGCAGTGGAAACTACACTGGCACTGACCTTACCACTGGGCACACAAATCCACAGAAGTAATCCCTTAATTCATGCGAACTTTTTTCAAGCGATTTCGGTTATCCACGAATTTTTCGTACAATAATGAAAACAAAATTTTAGTACAGTATTCAAATAATTTTAATATACGAGAGAAATAAATAAAATATAAAAATGCCTACCTGCTGCCTGTGTGCATACATATGTGTGTGTGTGTGTGGGGGGGGGAGGGAGGTCTACCACGCACAACACAGTCAGTTTGAATCTGACTGTCGAACCGTGCATGTCTCACGAATTGTTATTTGTGGCTTATTTTTCTGCCTTCCAGTGATCGCTTGCCTTGTTTGCCAACATGGAGCCTAAGGGTAGTGCTAGTGATGCATGTGGTAACACACCAAAATGGACTTGTAAAGCGATATTGCTGTAGGGGAGAAAGTTAAAGTGTTGGACAAACTTAGGGAAGGAATGTTGGCAACAATTCGCCGTCAGGACAATTCCCCGTCATTTATTTACTATCTATCTATCTATCTATCTATCTATTGCCAGACACCACAATCCCGTTTGGGGTGGCCACAAACAAATCACCTCCAAGTTGCCCTGTCCCCTGCCATTTCACTGCCCTGCTCCCAACTCACACCCCCCTCTCTCATATACCTCTCCACCCCATCCCTCCATCTCATCCTCGGTCTCCCCCTCCCTCTTCCCCCCTCCACCTCACTCACATACACTCTCTTCATCAGTCTTTCACCCTCCATCCTCTCCATATGGCCAAACCACCTCAGTGTGTTCCTCATAACACTTCCTATCACATCCAAATCCACACCACAACGCTCCTTTATATCCTCATTCGTCAGCCTGTCTCTCCACGTGACTCCAAAGGCTCCTCTTAAATAACTCATTTCCACTGCTCTCACTCTTGACTTGTGTCCTTCCAACAACGTCCAAGCTTCACTTCCGTACGTTAGAGTTGGTATCACAATACTGTCATGTAATAACTTTTTCACTTCCATGCTCACTTCCCTGTTTCTTATCACTGCTTTCAAAGAACCAGCAACCTTTCTTCCCTGCTGTACCCTTTCACCCTCCAAACCTCCATCCTTACTCATCACACTACCCAAGTACTTAAACGTACTCACATTTTCCAATTCCTCACCATCCAACCCCGTTGTACATTCACTGACTTCACCTCTCTCAAAGACCATCACTTTACTCTTCCCTACATTCACCTTTAGATTCCGTTTCTCTCCCAAACTCATCCACCAAGCCTTGCAGCTCCCCTTCGTCTTCACTCAACAACACAGTATCATCTGCAAACAACAGTACAGGGAGTTTCCAAACACTATCCTCTCTCACCAGGGCCACTCCAACATCCACTACCCTACCTTGTAGCTCTTTTATTACCCCATCCATGTACAGATTGAACAACCATGGAGACATGACACATCCCTGTTTCAACCCAACTTTCAAAGAGAAAAATTCACTTAGTTCACCATCCACACGCACAGCAGCCTTCGCACCATCGAACATACTCTTCACAGCATTCAACAACTTCCCATCTACTCCATATATTCTTAACACTTTCCACAATCCTTGTCTATCCACCCTGTCATATGCTTTCTCCAAATCCATGAAAGCCGCATACAACTTCTTTCCCTTCTCTAGAAACTTTTCCACTAAAGATCTAAGAATGAATATCTGATCTACACAACCTCTTCCTTTCCTAAAGTCTCCCTGTTCTTCTCCAACTAATTTCTCTGTTCTTTCTCTAACTCTGTCAATAAGCCATTTATTTACATACCAGTTTATTTAGCAAGTACAGTACACTAGTTATTTACTTATATGAGCTATAAAATCCCCCTGAAAATTAGTTTTTAAGTATTAATTAATCAATAATAAGTATATTTATAGAATGACGGGGAATTGTCCAGGGTGTGAATTGTCCTGACGGGAACTCATCCATGTTTTAAAGGTGAACTGACTTGACGGTGAATTGTCTCGCAACCGTATGCTTGGGATGAGTGAGTCAACTGTTCGTACAATAAAGAAGGCACAAAATGGTATACGGGAGGTAGTGAGGGCCAGTGCACCAGACTGTGCTAAAGTGTCTTCACCTACGTCTATGAATTGTCTCAGAACCGTATGTTTGAGGTGAATGAGTCAACTGTTCATACAATAAAGAAGGCAGAATGTAGCATACGGGAAGCAGTGAGGGCTAATGCACCAGACTGCAAAAGTGTCTCTGCCTATGCCAGCGCCTGGCGCTTTCCGATGGCAAAATCGTTATACTGTAGTGGGAAATTTATTGTAAATCGAATTTTGAGGTGGAACTTTTCTATTATCACTGAAGCGAATTATCGTAAACCGAATCATCATAAAACGAGTAATGACTGTACACCTCTGATGTCTTCTGGTCCCATCTGATTTGCCAGGGCATCAGCACTGCTCTTTGGTTTCACAATCAGTACATGCTGACTATGACTGGCTTTTATTCTGCCCATGAGCACTAATCTCAATCACGTCCCCAGGCAGATTCTTCCCTTCCCCCAAGAGAGACCCGCGAACAGCATCCGCAAATGACTTGGTCTGATCTTGAGTGACAGCCATGGGTGATGAGTTCTTGTCTCTAATGCCTCCAATCTATCTGAAATGTCTCTAATTGCCTGAAAGATCGGGCCAATACCTTTATCTTCAAACTCCTTCTTGGTTACACTACTTCCTCCACCAGCTAAGACCTCGTCCGCTGGTGCAACACATTGGCTACACAACCAGAGAAAGCCCAGCTGGTGGCTCTCCTTCATAAATATGTAGTCACCTGCATCTATATTTTCACAAGCTATATGAATCCACTCACTACAGTAGGCATACTTCAGTGCTTGTGCACTTTTTGCTATAGATCTATTGCAGCGAGGGCACTGGTGTTGTTTGCTCATGGTAGAGGAGAAAAAAAACAAACACAAAATGACAAAAACAGCAGCAAAAAGTATATACAAAACTAGCCGAGATAAACCTGGGTAGCGCCGCCCCCATTTGCATCACCCTAATTTAGGAGAAAAAAAGAAAACCGAAAAAACACAAAGAACAGAAAAGAAAAAAAAAAAAGGGTGTCTGTGAGGTCACCACGAGCAGGTGAGGTACGACTTAACTACGCTTCTAGGAAAGGTAACCCAAACCGTGGTCCCGCAAAAGTGCTGAGATGGTACTGACAACTTTTCCTAATTTGAGCTTGATAGCAGCAGCAAATACATCACTTAGGCAAGACCTTATTGGTTACAATACTGCCACTGGCATTCACCACATTCAAACCTCCATTTAACGCTCTCACAATCACCTCCCTTACAACACCATCCATATAAATATTAAACAACCATGGCGACATCACACATCCCTGCCATAGCCCCACTCTCACGGGAAACCAATCACTCACAGTATTTCATACCCTTACACATGCTCTACCATTTACATAAAAACTTTTCATTCCTTTTAACAACCTACCATCAAATCCATACAATTTCAAAACAGTCCATAAAGCCTCCCTATTAGTTCTATAATACGCCTTCTCTAAATCCATGAACACCCAAAATACTTTTCACACACCTGTCTCACAACAAACACCTGATCCATGCATCCTCTCCCTCTCCTAAAGCCACACTGCTCACCTCCAATCACTCCCTCTGCACTCTAACACTCTACCATACACCTTATCTACAACACTCAATAGACTTATACGTACCCCTAAAACTAGTACAGGTAGATTCTATTATACGACCACTCGATATACGAAAAACCGATGATACGACCTGGGTATATTAAGGAATATTTTCATTATATCATCTTGAAAATCCAATGATATGACATTCAGTCTGGGGCGAGGTGTTAGGATTCTAACTCAACCATCCCAGCAAACGCAGTCACCGCCGTTATCTCTCAACCTCGGATAGAAATAGCAGGACTGCTCAGCTGCTGCATTGCCAGATGTGCAATAATCATCACAAAATGCAATATTTTTGCACAATGCGATATGTGATAGCATGCATGCGATAATGCGATAACTTTCATAATTTCATACATTGAATAATAAATCAGGGATGGCAAAATTAACAAGTCTACTGGAAGACTAGTACAACAGTAGGATTTAGTAACTCTTAACGAATCCAGTATTATAATCTGGTAGGTACTTAACAGTTAAACAAATTCAATAACATTAATTAATCACTCCACATATATTAATTCCACAGTAATTACTGATTTATGTGAAGAAATGCCTTTGTTCATGAGTACGATAATTTTGATCCAAAAGCAATACAGTAAAACCTCACTATATCAGACTAATTGGGGCCCAAGCCAGTCCGAAAAAAGCGACATCAGGCCTCCCCCACCCCCCCTGGACTTCCTCCTCCTTTTGTTAAGCACAGACGCTTGCTTGTCATTCATGCATTTATTCTCTCTCTCTCTCTCCCTGCACTGGGCACTTCTATTTTACTTCACATATTTTTGTCTTTGTCGTCACCTTCATATTCACCTTCCCATTCATTTTTATTTTCACTTTCAGTTCACTCTGACATTCACATTCACTTTCATATTCTCTTCCATGCTCATTTCATATTCACCTTCACCTTCACTCACTTTCACCATCACTCATTTTGAATTTCCCTTTCACCTTCATTTGCTGCCTTACTTTCTCACTTTCACATTTACCTTCCCAATTATTCACTCACCTTCACTTCTGCCCTCCCTTCTTTTACTATCACATTCACCTCCACCTTCACTCACATCTTCACTTTCACTTTCTCTTTCACCTTCACTTTAACCTTCATCTTCACTTTTACATTCATTTTCACCTTCACTTTCACCTTCATTTTCTCCTTGGCCTTTACTTTCACCATCTTCACTTTTACATTCATTTCCACCTTCACTTTCACCAGAGGATTGGAAGTCAGGTATAATTATTCCCTTGTACAAAGGAAAAGGGGAAAAAGAAGTGTGTGGTAACCATAGGGGCATTTGTCTTCTTAGTATAATAGGAAAAGTGTATGGTAGGATACTTATTGACAGAGTTAGAGAAAGAACAGAAAAATTAGTTGGAGAAGAACAGGGAGGCTTTAGGAAGGGAAGAGGTTGTGTAGGTCAGATATTCATTCTCAGATCTTTAGTGGAAAAGTTTCTAGAGAAGGGAAAGAAGTTGTATGCGGCATTCATGGATTTGGAAAAAGCATATGACAGGGTGGATAGACAAGGATTGAGGAAAGTGTTAAGAATATATGGAGTAGATGGAAAGTTGCTGAATGCTGTGAAGAGTATGTACGATGGTGCGAAGGCTGCAGTGCGTGTGGATGGTGAACTAAGTGAATTTTTCTCTTTGAAGGTTGGGTTCAAACAGGGATGTGTCATGTCTCCATGGTTGTTCAATCTGTACATGGATGAGGTAATAAAAGAGGTACAAGGTAGGGTAGTGGATGTTAGAGTGGCCATGGTGAGAGAGGATAGTGTTTGGAAACTCCCTGTACTGTTGTTTGCAGATGATACTGTGTTGTTGAGTGAAGACGAAGGAGAGCTGCAAGGCTTGGTGGATGAGTTTGGGAGAGTGTGTAAGAAACGGAATCTAAAGGTGAATGTAGGGAAGAGTAAAGTGATGGTCTTTGAGAGAGGTGAAGTCAGTGAATGTACAGCGAGGTTGGATGGTGAGGAATTGGAAAATGTGAGTACGTTTAAGTACTTGGGTAGTGTGATGAGTAAGGATGGAGGTTTGGAGGGTGAAGTGCTTGAAAGGGTACAGCAGGGAAGAAAGGTTGCTGGTTCCTTGAAAGCAGTGATAAGAAACAGGGAACTGAGCATGGAAGTGAAAAAGTTATTACATGACAGTATTGTGATACCAACTCTTACGTACGGAAGTGAAGCTTGGACGTTGTTGGAAGGACACAAGTCAAGAGTGAGAGCAGTGGAAATGAGTTATTTAAGAGGAGCCTGTGGAGTCACATGGAGAGACAGGCTGACGAATGAGGATATAAAGGAGCGTTGTGGTGTTGATGTGGATGTGATAGGAAGCGTTATGAGGAACACACTGAGGTGGTTTGGCCATGTGGAGAGGATGGAGGGTGAAAGACTGACGAAGAGAGTGTATGTGAGTGAGGTGGAGGGGGAAAGAGGGAGGGGGAGGCCGAGGATGAGATGGAGGGATGGGGTGGAGAGGTATATGAGAGAGGGGGGTGTGAGCTGGGAGCAGGGGAGTGAAATGGCGGGGGACAGGGCGACTTGGAGGCGATTTGTTTGTGGCCACCCCAAACAGGATTGAGGCGTCTGGCAATATATATATATATATAATATACTTTCACCTTCATTTTCATATTCACATTCACCCTCACTTTCACCTTCACTTTCATCCTCACTTTCACTTTCGACTTCACCTTCACTTTCACATTCACGTTTACTTCCACCCTCACCTTCACTTTCACCCTCACTTTCACTTTCACCCTCACTTTCACCTTCATGTTCACCCTCACTTTCATCTTTCACCTTCACTTTCACATTCACATTTACTTTCATCCTCACCTTCACTTTCACCTTCACTTTTACTTTCACCTTCACTTTCACTTTTGACTTCACTTTCACCTTCACTTTTACTTTCACCTTCATTTTCGCATTCACACTACCTTCACTATCACCTTCACTAATCTTCACTTTTTCATTCTCTCCCGGAGACAGAGATTAGGGGAGGAAATATATAAGGAGAGAGAGAAAGGAGGGACCAAGGTTATGCCTATCTCCATCATTTGTTTATGCCAAGGGAACGCCACTTGTCATTTCTGTATTTATTCTCTCTCTCTCTCTTAATTTTGACATTCCATATTCACTTGTGTGCTCTCTTTTACTCTCACTGTTACACTCATTTTCACGGTTACTTTCATTTTCAGTTTTACCTTTCTCTCTCTCTCTCTATCTCTTTCTCACTGGACAGGGGACGAGGAGGAAGGGAAGGTATGGAGGAGAGAGAGGAGGGACCGATGTTATGGTATCTCCTCCGTTTGTTTGTTGATTCGTTTATTCAAAGAAAGGACTGCTTCTGGCTTTATTGGACTTTTCCTGATGCATAAGAATTAAGTCCACTTGGCTCCTCGAGTCCGATAAAAGCGAATTCCGCTATATTGAAGTCCGTTATATCGAGGTTTTACTGTAATTATAACGTGCCGGGTACGATAATATGGGTTTGGGAATCTGGCACGGCTGCTCAGCTGGCGACCGCCAACTTCCCACCTCCAAAGCAAAATTACCACCTATAGATGAGTGTTATGCATGTTTTATATGTTTAATTAATGTGCAATCATGTTATTTGCATACTATTTGTTCTTTCAGGTTGCTTTCTCTACAGTTCAGTAATATAGATATGTTTGTTGCATTTGGTATCGTATATTATAGCTTGAAAACTTGCCTTTGATGGGGTCCTTGAACCCATCCAATATTTTACCATTAGTTATGTGTTTTGTTATACGGGAATGGAACCTAACTGTCCGTATCTTCAGGACCTCCCCGTACATTCATACTTAACACCCTTACCTTCATACAGTGGAACCACACAAGTACTTGTCCAGTCAATCGGCACCATACCGCTCACAAAACACACATTCAATAGTCTTACTAACCACTCAACAATAGTCACTCCACCACCTTTCAGGCATGCCATAGCACACCCATCCATTCCTGCAGCTTTCTCTGCTTTCATCTCTTTTACTGCCTCCTGCACTTCCACCATCATGATCAAAGAATCATGCACCTCTCACAATACATTTATTCCTTGCGTCTTTCCATCTGCCACAATCTCAGTCTTTCTTTCCTCCTCTGCATTTAACGATCTTTCAAAATACTCCACCCATCTCTTCCTTACTGCATCCGCCTCAATTAACACCCATCCTCTGCTTTTACTTGCTCTTCCTTCCCAGACTCTCCCTTTCACACCCTTTTCATCTCCTTCCAAAGCATTTTCTCATTCTGTTGAAAAATCTCAGTCAACCGCCTTCCCCACCTCCCATCTGCTGGCACTTTAGCATTAAACACAGCCCTTCTTGCCCTGGTCCTCTTTTTCTTATACCTCTCATATGACACCCCATCCTTCCTCTGCAGCCACACTTCATATGCATGTTTCTTCTCAGTCACAGCCATGCTTACTTCCTTGCACCACCATTCACTTCCTTTTCTTACACCACCACCCACTCGTCTGAACTGAAATTCATTATCTATAATAGTTTATAGCACCAGTATATGGTGCTTTAAATGGCTATGAACTAAGTTTTGGACTTAGATTAGTAAATGTATCTTTCACAAAGGGCCAGCCTTGGGACCTCAAGCAATCCTGGTATATCCGTAATGATCCATGTTACAACACATTCACTAAATGATAATTTACTAAGCAATACATTTTTGGGCATGGTAACTCTACTGGTAACTGAAGGGTGTCTGTAGTATGTGCTACAATGTACTGTACTTTATCCATATTATTACAATACTGTAATCCTTTCAATGATTACAGAACTTCTCTAAAGGACTACGACACACCAAATTTCAATAGCACGGAGTATACAAACTTCAGCCTATGGAATATGGGCCCAGATGGTATTATATCATTTATAAAGGTTCCACCACACTTGCATGTGTTGGCCTTGGTCACCTAATGGCAGCTTTCCATGCTACTAGATCTCTGGCAGACTCACTGTTCAGTCCCTCATCCCTGAGGTCACACTCTATAACCTCATCCAATGTCTTTTTCATTCTGCTTCTCTCAACATTCACAGTTCTGACAATTGTCAAACTCTCATTATGCCCAAACCATCTCCATCTACTCTTTCTCATCACAACACCAATACACTCCAATCCCATTCATCTTCTCAACTCTTCACTTGCAATCCTGGTCCCACACATTCAAGGACTCACTATACATTCATCTGATCATCGTAATTTCTGTACATCTGAACCTGCGAATATCCCCTTCCTTTATTCCTCAGCTCTCACTGCCATACAGCATTACACTCTCAAAACATGTCACACACAAAGATCCCTTAACATGGAGGGAAAGCCCTCTCAATGTCAGGTGAGTCTACACCTCCCAGAACTTCTTCCAGCCACAGAAATAGCTCCAGACCCACCTACACAACATAATATGTCCCCCATATAAAAAAACACTTCCACACACTCAACAGATAATCCAGCAAGATTAATCCTTTGACACCTGACACTCTCTACATGCTCTCCCCAACACATCACACACAAGAAATCAGCATTATTTTACAGTCTACCTCTAATACCACAACATCTCTTATGCACCCACTGATAACAAAACTGCACAAGATGGAGTTACTTCCCACACCCTTGTGGCAAACTGCACTCGGACAGTAACAACACCAGCCCTAGATATCATCACTTGTGATGGTGTGAAGGATGTAGGTGGTAGATTATTAACCCATGGAGTTGAAGTAGGGACCAGATGGAATGAATATTTTGAAAGCCTGATGAATGGGAATAGAGAGAGCAGAGTGGCTATAAACGTTTTTTTTTTTTTTTTTTTTTTTTTTTTTTGGGGGGAGCAGAGAAGGAACGCAGTGCCATGAGATGTGACGCTCGCACAGGTGAAGAGTTTTTTTTTTTTTTTTTTTTTTATGTGTCCGACTCTGGGCAAAGGTTTCATGGCCTATATCTCGGGGGCAGTAGCCTATCCCAAGGCCCAGTAGTCCTCCTACACCTCCACATGTCACCACTTCGGCGCTAACACCCACCGTCCATATTGAATACATGCTAGGGCTGTCTCATGCAGGACTGGTGTATTGGTATTAGCGGGGGTACTTTTATGACATGTCGGCGGGTCATCTGGTAGATCAGGAAAGTCTGCTTCTATGAAATTCAAATCCATAAACTGTTCCCTGCCCCAGCCGGGATTCGAACCTGGGTCCATCAGGACTGTAGGCCGCCTCTCTACCGATTCAGCCACCGCTGTGAAATGGCTGAAAAATGGGAAAGCAGCTGGGATTGATGAGGTGTATGCAGAGATGATTAAGTGTAGTGGTAAGAGTTGAATGAAGTGCTTGTTGGAGATATGTAAGAAGGCATGGTTAAGTGAAACTGTGCCAGCAGGCTGGAAAAAGGCTGTGATTGTACCCCTGTGCAAAAATAAAGGTGACTGAGGTGAATGCAAGAAATATCGTGGAGTTTACCGAATGTGGTAGGGAAGGCATATGGAAGAATTATTATAAAGTAAGAGAGATATCAGATGTCCTAGTAAGCGATGAACAGGGTGGCTTTAAAAGTGGCAGAGGATGTGTGGATTACATATCTGCAGTGAGACAGATAGCAGAGAAGGCCTGTGAGAAGGACCATAAGGTATTTATGGCATTCATGGATCTGGAAAAAGCATACGACAAAGTGGACAGAGAAGGATTGTGGAAAGTTTTGCGCACGTATGGTGTAGATGGTAAGCTGCTAGGTGCTGTCAACAGTTTTTATGATGGTAGTGAAGCATGTGTAAGGGTTAATGGGCATCTAAGCAAATGGTTCACGATCGGTTTGGGCGTGCAACAAGGTTGTGTGATGTCCCCATGGTTGTTCAATATATACATGGATGGGGTGATGAGAGAAGTAAAAACATTAGTGATGGAGAGAGGGATGGCACTGATAATGAATGGTGATCGATGGAATATCTCAAAATTGTTGTATGCTGATGACGCAGTACTGCTTGCAAACACCGGACAAGAACTTGGTAGCCAAGTGCAGAGTTTTGCTGATGTCTGTGAGCATCATGCCTTGAGAGTAAATGTAGAGTGAAGTGATAGTTATTGAGAGAGAAGGTGACTGCCAGTGCGATGTTACAGTGAATGGAGAGAGACTGGAATTAGTGAGAGAGTTCAAATATCTGGGTACAGTGATAGAAGAGAGGAAAATGTGCAAAAGAAGCTAAAAGTAGAGTGACACAAGGAAGAAAAGTAGCTGGGGCAATGAAGGCCTTGATAAGAAACAGAGGCTTGAGTGTTGCAGCTGCACAAGGCTTACATGAAGAAGTGTTAGTGTCAGCTGTAACATATGGATGTGAGACCATGGTGTGGCATGATAATGAAAAGTCAAGAGTAAAAGCAGTGGAGATGGAACTGCTGAGGAATGAATGTGCAGTACAGAGAGTGGATAGGATACGACATAATGTGATTTGTGAAAGATGTGTTGTGAGGAAGTCAGTGGACACCAGAATCGAAGAGAGTGTACTGAGATGGTATGGTCATGTGGAGAGAATGGATAACAAAAGAGCGGTGAAAAAGTATATCCGAGAGAATGTGAAGGGGGAAGGGAGGCGAGGTAGGCCAAGGAGAAGGTGGAGAGATATGGTGGATGAGTGTGTGTGAGGAAGAGAGGTTTGGAAGTCGGTGAGGCTAGGGAACTGATAAGAAATCAAGCTGGCTGGACGAATGATGTGAGGAGAACTGCATGATCAGGGATTTGGCACCCCTTTTTAACCTGGCAGCGTCTGGACTGACTGTATCAGATACATTTATGTGAGGCTACAAAAAGTGGTGAATGTTTTTGGTGTATCCGATAGAGCCAGGATTCTGTGGGCTTGAATGATGAGTGAGCGGAAGCGTGGCCCATTGGATTGGGCAAATTTGGGCTGTCTGGACATTGCTACGCCTCACCCTGCCCTAGGGTGGGAAAGGAGGTACGGATGATGATGATGATGATGTTTAATCTGCATTTACTCTCAAACCCTTGTGTCTGTTTCTCTATTTCCAGAATATTTCCTCTGCCTCCTTTTCATTCTCTGCAATCAACACCAAGTCTTCAACATATACAGTAACATCTCCCATGGCAGTCCATTTCTGACATCACGTGAGACAGCTTCAACCACCATGACAAACAACAAGGGGCTCAAGACTGACCCCTGAAGCATGCCAACATTCATAAAAAACTCATCACTCAAATCTCCACTCACTCTCACCTGGGTGCAAGCACCCACATACATAACCATAACCACTCTAACCACACTCCTCATACTTTCTCATTGTTCACTTCACCACCACCCTAGGAACTCTAAAAGACTTCTTCAAATCAACATTAACAAAGTACAGATCCCTTTTCTTTCCTACATATTTTCCTGAGGCTGCCGATCAATGAATATGATACCAGTGGTCCCACTGCCTGGCACAAATCCAAAGTGCATCTGGTCAATATTCACTCCTTCTCTTATCATACTTTCAAGGGCTCTCTCTGCTACCCTATCATGTTCAAAAGTTTTATGCCTCTATGATTTCCTCTTTCCCAGGCATGACCCTTCCCCTAGATGTCGTTTCGTTTTCGTTTCGTTTTTAAAGGCTCCAACATGCTTGCATGTGTCGGCCTTGGTCACCTAATGGCGGCTCTCCACGCTGCACGATCCACTGTAGCCTCCCTGTTCAGTCCCTTAACCCTAAGGTCACACTTAATGACCTCGTCCCATGTCTTTCTCAGTCTACCCCTCATAACCCCACCCCCAATATTAACACTTCTTACCTTCCTCACCCAATTATCATCCTCCATCCTCTCCACATGTCCAAACCACCTCAATCTACTCTCCTCATCACAACACCAATACACTCCAGTCCCATCCTACCTCTCAACTCTTCAATTGTAAACCCAGCCCCTCCAGGCCTTGGACGCAGGGACACACTGCACATCCACCTAATCATTGTCATTTCTGTACGTCTGAGCCAGCGAATATCTTCCTCCTTCACTGCCCAGGTCTCACTGCCATACAGCATTACACTCCTAACACATGCTGCATACAAAGACCCCTTAGCACATAGGGAGAGCCATCTCAATGTCAGGAGAGGCAAGAGCTCCCTGAACTTCTTCCAACCACTTCTCACCCTAGCCACAGAGCTAGTTCCAGCCCCACCTCCAGCACACAACATGTCTCCCAAATAACAAAACTCTTCCACACACTCAAGATATCCACCAACAAGTTCAATCCTTTCACGTTTGACAATCTCCACCTGCTCACCCCGGCATGCCATACACATAAAATCAGCATTATCTTCCAGTCTACCTCTGATACCACTACATCTCTTATGCATCCATTTATCACACACACCGCACAAGATGGAATTACTTCCCACGTCCTTGTGGCAAACTGCACATGGCCACTCTCCCTCGTCTTTGACAGTACCGCCACCAACCCTAGATATCATCACTTTTGTTTTATCTGCATTTACCCTTAAATCCTTTTGCCCCATACCATCTCTCCACTTCCTAAACCTTTCCTCCACCTCCCTTTCATTCTCTGCAATCAACACCAATTCATCAGCATACAACAACTCCCACGGGAGTCCATTTCTAAAGTCACGTGAAAGGGCTTCAAGTACCATGATAAACAACATGGGACTCAAGACTGACCCCTGATGCACACCAACATTCACGGAAAACTCATCACTCAAATCTCCATTCACTCTCACCTGGGTGTGAGCACCCACATACATGGCCATAACCACCCTAACCAGCCACTCCTCCAAGCCAAGCTTTCTCATTGCCCACTTCACCACCTCTCTAGGGACTCTGTCAAAGGCCTTTTCCAAATCAACAAAAACAAAATAAATATATCTGTGGCAGAATAATATTCTGTGTGTGCTCATCTAGTTTTGCCTCTTTTCATCTGATGGCAGAACAGAAGATTCTGTACAACCTCCTCTGTTCACCAAGTCAACACAAAAACTTATACTGTAAATTGCTGCTAGTAAAAATTTATATTTTCAAATGTTTTGTAGTACACTGTGGAGTCGCCTAAATCAAGTATCTGTAAGCCGCGGATTTGTAAATCATGGTACTTTGCCCAACCAGTCCCTATTTTTTTTATTTTGCAGAAAAAAATAGAAAAACGCGGTTCCTAGGTTCCAAAGTGGCCCATTTCCAAGGAGATTTAAAATATCCAGGCACCCATTATGTATTCAAAGGCTGCTAGCCAACCACAGACAACCTAGACCCAGCAGCCAATCACAGCCCGGCCCTGGTGGCAAATGTGTACACTACAGCCAGAATGTTTTGTTTTCCTCCTGTCCCATCAACCACCAACCACGTGTGTTTCTCCGTGAGTTCTGAGCGCTACCTGGCTTTTTTTTTGTCAAGGTTACCCCTCCCTGGGCTCTGTTATGGACGGCCTCAACCCCCCAAGGCAATGTTTGACCCAGGTGGGGTCCAAGAAGAAGGCTCCTCTCAGTTATCAGCAGCGTTTGGACATTATTCGTCGTGTGGAGAAAGGTGAGAAGTTTGCACACTTGGCCAGGGAGTCCGGCTAGTTATGTGTAGGTTGGGTGCTGCAAGGGGGTTCCACGAGGATCCAGACTAAATATCCTTTTTTCCCATTGGTTCTGAACATTGTAAACCGCACAATTCATAAAACACGGGTAGGTACCAGTCTCTAACTGCCACGGATTAGGCAACTCCACTGTAGTTCAAATATTCAGAGCTGAAATGATTCCCATCATATATTTACTGAGTGAAGAAATTGTCAAATGTAATATGATGGGTAGGCTACTAATAACAGGATGTGGTTTGACGTAATTCTTTACACATAACGGCTTCACAGTCAAAGTACCGTACTACAGACAACACAAAAATAAATGGTCCAGGGAGGGAGAGATTGCTGTGACTGATAAAGATATACACAATTCCTGCTGCAAATACTCAGGATTCAAGAAGAAACTCTCAAGAGATACCACTCTGGCCCTATTGTCTATTGTCATTAGCTGCGCTCTGTATCTCAAACATTTTGCTCTGCCAATTGCATTTGTGCTAGCTGCTTTAATTACTTCAATACTGTACACTACATAACTTAAATTAAGGCAAGATTTTGCCTTTACCTTGATATCTGTGAGAAGATCATGGAAGGCATTATACAAGTCCTCTGTGTCCTGGGTTAAGTGGAGGACTGACTTCATCTCCTGTTGTGTCCTGCCCCCTGCCCCACCAAACACCATGCTCAGGGATGCCATCACACTGAAGGGGGAGAAGAACAGATTTCCTGTCTTCCCACGAGACAACTGCTGCTGGGACATGCAAAGCTTAATAAGATTATCAGCACTTATACTGCTTCATAATGTAATTCTATCATTACTATACAGGTAATGTACTTATTAGGAAATTTCTGAATTACTACTAACAAATGGAAGATAAATACTTGTATCCATCCATTCATCATCCAATCCTATGTTGCCCCATGAGGAGCGTAGGAGCCCAGGGCTAAGCAGATTGGTCCTGACGTTTAAGATGAGAGTGACCAGCCTCACTCATCCCTGAGTGGCATCATGTGAGCAATAAACCCCAACCACCCCTTGGATATAAGCCTTCACCGGCTCAATCCGACTGGAACACCTTAATTACCCAATAAACCACCAGGCGCCATAATTTGGTTATATGGTTACCACCCACTGTAGTAAATGGTTTCCTGGCATACAAGAAACCATATGGATTGTCACTCAGTGTAGGGTCACCCACAGGCAGAAGGAAGAGGAAAGAATGAAGGAAAGAATGACAGAAGAGGGAGTGTAAAGTCACCCGTAGGCAGAAGGACGAGGAAAGAATGAAGGAAAGAAAGACAGAAGAGGATGTAAGGAAAGAAGGATGGAGGAGAGGAAAGGGCAGACACCTGAAAGGAGCACTACATCGAGTGAGTGGATGGTGAGCACCCCCACCTACCATGTAAAATACTTGTAACAATCAAATATAGAGTGTTTTGAAAGCCAAAACATGGGAATGATGGGAGAAGAGCTGTGGCAAACTAGACTGATCTAGTGGCACACAAAGAAGGAAGGAATCAAGTGCCCATGAATGTGTTAATGCAGGAGTGCTGTCAACAGACTGCCATAAAAAATAGCAAAAATCATAAAATGCAGCTGAGAGAACAGAATGAATTGATTAGAAAGAAAATCAGTCAGAGGGTTGGGATGAGTAAAGATGGAGCTGTACCAGTGTAAATAAAAATGGCTGTGATTATACCTTCAAACAAAACTGGTGGCGACCATCATCCACTCACTTGATGTATTGCTGCCTACTTCTTCCTTAGCCTTTATCATTCTTTTTCTGTGCCTGCCCTCCTTTCTTCCTATTTCTCCCATCTTTTCTGTCACTACTTATTGCTTTTCTTTCCGTTACAGGTGGCTTTACATTGAGTGACAAGCCAAATGGTTTCCTGTAAGCCAAGAAACCATCTACAACGCTGGGTGGTAACCATATAACCAACCCATACGTGCTCCCTACGTGTCAAGTGGGTTGGTGGAGGGTTAGTGCCCCTGTAAAACAAATAACTCAGAGTCAAATGGCCACCCCTTACGGGATTGTGGCATCTGGCAATTGATTGATTGATTGACAAAACCAATGGTAACTACTTGTATGCTGAGTAGTCACATTCTCCTGAAAAAATCTGCCATGTGCTGGTAAGCCTCTTGAGTGTGTGGACGAGTTTTGTTATTTGAAGGACATGTTATGTGACGGAGGTAGGGTTGGAGCTGGCTCTGTGGCTAGGGTAAGGAGTGGTCGCAGGAAGTTCGGGGAGCTTTTGCTTCTCCAGCGTCATGAATTTGCAAGATCGTGTTATTTTGACAATTCATGACATTGTTTTATTATTATATGAACTCATGAACTGCACTGCTAAGGCTGAAGGCGTGTGGATGGTGAACTGAGTGAATTTTTCTCTTTGAAGGTTGGGTTGAAACAGGGATGTGTCATGTCTCCATGGCTGTTCAATCTGTACATGGATGGGGTAATAAAAGAGGTACAAGGTAGGGTAGTGGATGTTGGAGTGGCCCTGGTGAGAGAGGATAGTGTTTGGAAACTCCTTGTACTGTTGTTTGCAGATGATACTGTGTTGTTGAGTGAAGACGAAGGGGAGCCGCAAGGCTTGGTGGATGAGTTTGGGAGGGTGTGTAAAAAACGGAATCTAAAGGTGAATGTAGGGAAGAGTAAAATGATGGTCTTTGAGAGAGGTGAAGTCAGTGAATGTACAGCGAGGTTGGATGGTGAGGAACTGGAAAATGTGAGTACATTTAAGTACTTGGGTAGTGTGATGAGTAAGGATGGAGGTTTGGAGGGTGAAGTGCTTGAAAGTGTACAGCAGGGAAGAAAGGCTGCTGGTTCCTTGAAAGCAGTGATAAGAAACAGGGAAGTGAGCAAGGAAGTGAAAAAGTTACTACATGACAGTATTGTGATACCAACTCTAACGTACGGAAGTGAAGCTTGGACGTTGTTGGAAGGACACAAGTCAAGAGTGAGAGCAGTGGAAATGAGTTATTTAAGAGGAGACTGTGGAGTCAAATGGAGAGACAGGCTGACGAATGAGGATATAAAGGAGCGTTGTGGTGTGGATGTCGATGTGATAGGAAGCGTTATGAGGAACACACTGAGGTGGTTTGGCCATGTGGAGATGATGGAGGGTGAAAGACTGACGAACAGAGTGTATGTGAGTGGGGTGGAGGGGGGAAGAGGGAGGGGGAGGCCGAGGATGAGATGGAGGGATGGGGTGGAGAGGTATATGAAAGAAGGGGGTGTGAGCTGGGAGCAGGGCAGTGAAATGGCAGAGGACAGGGCGACGTGGAGGCAATTTGTTTGAGGCCACCCCAAACGGGATTGAGGCATCTGCCAATAGATAGATAGACAGATAGATGAACTGCACTGAAACCCCACAGAACTTCACTCAGTCAGTTAACCACTTGTGTTTGCACTCAGATTTGAAGCATTTTTTTCATAGCATTCGTCATGTATCATATGTGACTGTCTTTATGTATAGACAATAGTGTTTCACTGACCGATAATTTTTGTGTAATAATCGTTCCTCCTCCTTGACTCTCTAGCTCTTAAGCTAGGCCACGCCTACTTCTGATGATCATGTATTGCTTTATGGGTAGTGTGAGAATATTAGTCAGCTGGTGTAGTGTTGCCACAGGAGGAGGATCTGAAGAACAGTGCTAAGCAGTGAAAACTCCCATCTTGCAGCTTATCACCCAGTCTCTAGCAGTTCTACAATCACCGCATCTCCCCACAAGTTGGTGATCAGCAACAGTGGACGTCATGAGCAATACGCAGCACAATGGCCGAGCAGCAGTGCCACCCTGTCTCATCGCAGCCACGTTTCCATTTTCTCCATTAACCAGTATTTTCTTTCTGTGTTTTCTAGGCTTAAGATTATTAGCTAGTGTGATCGACTGCATGAGTAAGTGATTACTCATTAAGTTACTCTGTAACATAAGAATTCACTTTGTTTGTAATGAATAAATTTACAGTTCTATTCTTTGGGATTGATTAAATGTAAGAATCGTGTTTCATACTGTGCTTACTTTATTGTAGTTTGCTACCCCCAGTTTGCACAAACTTCATATATTAAGCCACTTCTTTCATAATTCATAAATCCACTTGCACCAACTAGGAGTTAGCACCAGCAAAACTCTGTCTTTATTGGTATTAATTACTGATTGTCAGGGGTAAGGACACTTTCTCAGAGACCAACAGTATCAGTGATTCAGCATTCATGAGTAATTAGTCTCCGCGTGTACTGCGGAGAAAGTTTATGAAATTCTCTTCCTTAGTGAATCGACAAAGTAAGCCGATATAAAGTAAAAACTTACTACAGTAATCCCTGTAATACCTGAATGCCTAATTCCCAGACACCCCAACTGCCGGACATTTGAGCCCGGGCCTTTGGAACAAAAAAAACAAAAAACAAAAAACAAAAAAAAACAAAAATCCAACATTTTTTTTCAACCGTACTTTGAACTTGGCACACAGTGCTGAACAGCTGTGTTTTCGCACGTAGTAGAGCGGTCCCCTGCTTCCTACTTTCCCCAGTTCCCGCCTAACTACCGTCATGACTAGACGCTTGTCGCAATGGCTGCCGCACATGCTCGTTTTTGTGAATAAACAGTGAATAAACTGCAATACCTCACCACTAGACCACATGCTAATTTAGTGTTGTGCTGTGTTAAGAAATTAGAATTCAGAGTGCAAACTGGTGTGTTGCAACTGGCGTGGCGCAAGAACAGAATGTGCAGTGTTAAACAGATATGATTCACAGTGCAAATGATTAAGTTCAGCACAACACTGGATTACTGTATGTGCTTCAACAGCATTTTCACGACTGCCAGAGCCTTAGAGGAGGCGGGTTAATCTTTGTAATGGCCACGGACATGTTTTAAGCACCCTGTACACTGCTAAATATTTTCCATACTCACTTCTAATTCCTCATTCTCTGGTTCCTTTTCATTTATTTCATGCTTTCTGTCCCTTATTTGTGTGAATAGGGTCTTAAGTAGGTGCTATGCATGTCCGGTAGGGAGACATGTAGGTGGTTTTCTGAGTTAGGCTGGATTAGGGTCCATAAGTACCTGTCCAGGAGGCATTTTCCCAATTCTCAGACAAACCCAATTTCCAGACATGCCTTTGGCTCAATTATATCGGCTACTGGAGGGATTACTGTATTTGATTTCATAGGTTGATTCCATTGTGGCAGCTTTCCTCTTCTCTCATCAGCAGGAAAAATATTCAACATATTCTTTTCCTCTCAGCAACAGACTGGCAATCTGTAAGCTATTCATACCATTAAAAATGGATATTTACCCCAATATCATAAACCCTCCCTGACATCTGGCGACCTCATTCCAGGATATTTACTCCTAGCATTAAAGTTATTAACGAAATAATTAACTCACTCATAGCTAGTTATTAGTTATAACACTGGACAACAGCCAAAATGGTTCTGATTTATTCTCAACTGTTTCTAACTAATTTGTTATCTCCAATTTCCAAACTGACCCTAAAATCTGGCTATCATGCAACCATGACGTACTACATCATAAGTGAGGACAATTCCATGAATCAAGCAAATTCGTCAGGAAGAAATCAGTAGGATAGAAGTTGTGCAGGCAATGAAGAAAGTTAAATTGGGGAAAGCCCCAGGAACTGATGGAGTGTGTGGAGAAATGCTGAAGCATGGGGGAAAGATAGTAGCAGAATGGATGTGGAAGATGTGCAGATTGGCCTGGGAGGAAGGTAGAGCTCCGGAGGATTGGCAGTCAGGTATAATTATTCCCTTGTAGAAAGGAAAAGGGGAAAAAGAAGTGTGTGGTAATCATAGGGGCATTTGTCTTCTTAGTATAATAGGAAAAGTGTATGGTAGGATACTTATTGACAGTTAGGGAAATAACAGACAAATTAGTTGGAGAAGAACAGGGAGGCTTTAGGAAGGGAAGAGGTTGTGTAGATCAGATATTCATTCTTGTATCGTTAGTGGAAAAGTTTCTAGAGAAGGGAAAGAAGTTGTATGCGGCTTTCATGGATTTGGAAAAAGCATATGACATGGTGGATAGACAAGGATTGTGGAATGTATTAAGAATATATGGAGTAGATGGGAAGTTGTTGAATGCTGTGAAGAATATGTATGATGGTGCTAAGGCTGCAGTGCGTGTGAATGGTGAACTGAGTGAATTTTTCTCTTCGAAGGTTGGGCTGAAACAGGGATGTGTCATGTCTCCATGGCTGTTCAATCTGTACATGGATGGGGTAATAAAAGAGGTACAAGGTAGGGTAGTGGATGTTGGAGTGGCTCTGGTGAGAGAGGGTAGTGTTTGGAAACTCCCTGTACTGTTGTTTGCAGATGATACTGTGTTGTTGAGTGAAGAAGAAGGGGAGCTGCAAGGCTTGGTGGATGAGTTTGGGAGTGTGTGTAAGAAACGGAATCTAAAGATGAATGTAGGGAAGGGTAAAGTGATGGTCTTTGAGGGAGGTGAAGTCAGTGAATGTACAGTGAAGTTGGATGGTAAGGAATTGGAAAATGTGAGTATGTTTAAGTACTTGGGTAGTGTGATGAGTAAGGACGGAGGTTGGGAGGGTGAAGTGCTTGAAAGGGTACAGCAGGGAAGAAAGGTTGTTGGTTCCTTGAAAGCAGTGATAAGAAACAGAGACGTGAGCATGGAAGTGAAAAAGTTACATGACAGTATTGTGATACCAACTCTAACGTACGGAAGTGAAGCTTGGGCATTGTTGGAAGGGCACAAGTCAAGAGTGAGAGCAGTAGAAATGAGTTATTTAAGAGGAGCCTGTGGAGTCATATGGAGAGACAGGCTGACAAATGAGGATATAAAGGAGCGTTGTGGTGTGGATGTGGATGTGATAGGAATCGTTAGGAGGAATACACTGAGGTGGTTTGGCCATGTGGAAAGGATGGAGGGTGAAAGACTGACGAAGAGAGTGTATGTGAGTGAGGTGGAGGGGGGGAGAGGGAGGGGGAGGCCGAGGATAAGATGGGGGGGGGGGTGGAGAGTTATATGAGAGAGGGGGGTGTAACTTGAGAGCAGGGCAGTGAAATGGCGGGGGACAGGGCGACATGGAGGCGATTTGTTTGTGGCCACCCCGAATGGGATTGAGGCATCTGGCAATAGATAAATAAAAGTCTATATAGGATACAAAAACCCACACTGGCAGACGAAAAAAGATGTATTCCAAACAGTTTCGGCGACAGCTGTCCCCCTCTTCAGTGGATCTACAGACCAAGAGTGGTACATACAAATGCTGAGAAGCTGCTTATATGCTGGGTGAGGACACGTTTTCCCAACCACACCTGATGTGACCTCACCTGAATCTCCCTCTACTCTGTTCACGACCTGAGTGAGGGATTACAAGGGGCTGCAAGGACCTTGCCACTAATCCTCTCATCACTGGATCTAATTTATACATTCGTTCACTATGGTTAAAATCATTATATCTCTCTATACATACAGCTTCCACAATCCTACGTTTCTTATAGTTACTACATTTGTACAATATTTGGCTAGAATTCCAGTTGATTCTATGGTCGTTTTCCGAAGAGTGAACGTACACTGAGTTATTTATGTTGCCTATCTTACAAGCATACTTGTGTTCCTTAATGTGAGTGTACAAATCCCTTCCCGTTTTACCAATATAAACCAAATCACAGTCTCTACATGGAATTTTGTATACCCCTGCAGTTTTGTTACTAATTGGTTTATTCTTTACCAGCATTGATCTTAAGGTGGAAGTATATCTAAATGCAATGTTTACATCCAAATCATGACTCACAGACTTCACCAAGCTAAGATCTGACACATACGGAACCATGATGTATGGCTTATTTTGCCGACTTTGTGATGTTGGTCTAGGTACAAAAAAGGCATTTCTGGCTTTAAAATACACATGCCTTATAAACCAACTGGGATATTTTAGATCTAAAAATATTTTCCATATCTTGGCATTTTCCGTATCCAGATGTTGGGGACTACTAATTCTGAGTGCTCTAAGGAACATAGAAGAAATAACTGACATTTTAGTGGAACTGTGGTGATATGAATAATAATGAATATACAAATTGCACTGGGTTGGTTTCCTGTATACAGAAAAGCTAAGTGTCCCAAGTTCATCCCTGTGCACAAGTACATCTAAAAATGGAAGGGAACCATTATTTTCCCATTTAACTTTAAATTTAATTGAGGGAACTAGTGCATTTAATTTTGTAAGAAACTCGTCAAAGTTAGCGTATACGTCTGGCTAAAATGAAAACACATATACCAAAGTCCGTGGAGTATGTGTATGTTACCGAATTCCATCTTAAATCTTTCTATGTATGTACTGAGTCGTGTCGAGGAGCAAGTGTTAAATTTAGGTTTGTCCTTTGCCTTGAAACCAGGAAATGATGTAGCACTTGATTTTGTTTCTTCTACCTTTAACAGCAAGCTGGATATCCCGTGCCTTACTGGTTTAATAATTAGCAGTTTCATAGGAAATTTTGAATCCTATGACTCCATACCACGACATTTTCGTTTGGCCCTTGAAAGTCTCAAGAAAAATTATTCTATTCTTATTACAAAAGCAGACAAAAGTAATTGTGTGGTCATTTTAGACAAACCTGATTATGTGGAAAAGAAGAACCACCTGTTGAGTGATGCCACTACTTACGAAAAACTTGTGTCATCCCCTCTCAAGAGGTTATCCACAGACTTTCATAAGAAAGTCAAAAGCCTTTTAAAGGATGTGCCAAACATTGATGCACGTAAGTTCATTCAAGTTAATCCAAAATTACCTTACATTTATGGGTTACCAAAGACCCATAAACCACAGATTCCCCTTCGTCCTATCATCTCACAGTGTGGCTCATTCACTTACAAACTTTCAAAATTTCTAGCGAACAAATTAGCACCATTGGTTGGCACATTCTCTAAATCCCATGTCCAAAACTCTACTGATTTTATTGATAAGAATAAGTCTCTCAGTTTCTCCAGTGGCAGGTTGGTCAGTTTTGATGTAGACTCGCTTTTTACTAAAATCCCCATTGACGATGTAATTAGTTTCTTGGAAGAAAAATGACTTAATTGTAACATTGATCTCGGCATGCCACATGATGTCTTTCTCCAACTTATTAGCCTGTGTGTACAGTGTAATGCATTTTCTTTTGGTGATCAGTTTTTCATGCAAAAATTTGGTATGGGTATGGGCTCGCCCCTCTCTCCAATTCTTAGTAACCTGTACATGGAATATTTTGAATCCAACCTTCTTACCACCATATCTCCTCAAAATTTAATTTGGTATAGGTATGTTGATGATGCGTTTTCATTTTGGCCAGACGTATACAGTAACTTTGACGAGTTTCTTACAAAATTAAATGCACTGGTTCCCTCAATTAAATTTAAAGCTGAATGGGAAAATAATGGTTCCCTTCCATTTTTAGATGTATTTGTGCACAGGGATGAACTTGGGACACTTAGCGTTTCTGTATACAGGAAACCAACCCAGTGTAATTTGTATATACATTATTATTCATATCACCACAGTTCCACTAAAATGTCAGTTATTTCTTCTATGTTCCTTAGAGCACTCAGAATTAGTAGTCCCCAACATCTGGATACGGAAAATGCCAAGATATGGAAAATATTTTTAGATCTAAAATATCCCAGTTGGTTTATAAGGCATGCATATTTTAAAGCCAGAAATGCCTTTTTTGTACCTAGACCAACATCACAAAGTCGGCAAAATAAGCCATACATCATGGTTCCGTATGTGTCAGATCTTAGCTTGGTGAAGTCTGTGAGTCATGATTTGGATGTAAACATTGCATTTAGATATACTTCCACCTTAAGATCAATGCTGGTAAAGAATAAACCAATTAGTAACAAAACTGCAGAGGTATACAAAATTCCATGTAGAGACTGTGATTTGGTTTATATTGGTGAAACGGAAAGGGATTTGGACACTCACATTAAGGAACACAAGTATGCTTGTAAGATAGGCAACATAAATAACTCAGTGTACGTTCACTCTTCGGAAAACGGCCATAGAATCGACTGGAATTCTAACCAAATATTGTACAAATGTAGTAACTATAAGAAACGTAGGATTGTGGAAGCTGTATGTATAGAGAGATATAATGATTTTAACCAGAGTGAAGGAATGTATAAATTAGATCCAGTGATGAGAAGATTAGTGGCAAGGTCCTTGCAGCCCCTTGTAATCCCTCACTCAGGTCGTGGACAGAGTAGAAGGAGAGTCAGGTGAGGTCATATCAGGTGTAGTTGGGAAAACATGTCCTCACCCTGCATATATGCAGCTTCTCAGCATTTGTATGTACCACTCTTGGTCTGTAGATCCACTGAAGAGGGGGACAGCTGTCGCCGAAACTGTTTGGAATACATCTTTTTTCGTCTGCCAGTGTGGGTTTTTGTATCCTATTTCATGGTCACGATAGTGTGACTCTTCAGCCAAGAAGTCTATATATTGTTATAAAAATAATATACTTAGTCTTTACTTTATAACATATACTAAGCACAAACCAGTATCTGTACAACACATTATTACATGACCTTTGCACATTAGAAGTGCCTCTGGATTTTGCATTTGCAGGAGCAATTACTCTAACACTGTAAAGTTCAACAACAGTCACTCATCATGTTTGGATTGAATCGGCTTTGATATCGGCTCTCCATTATGACAATTTCGTGGTGAAACCATTTGCCACGTGCATCAATGACATTGCCAAGAATAAGTAAAAATAAGTCCAAATGAGAATGGAAGAAATTTATCTTCAACGACATTAGAGCACCGAATGCACAGTAACTCTTCA
Source organism: Coenobita brevimanus (assembly GCF_032717465.1). Lineage (NCBI taxonomy): Eukaryota > Metazoa > Arthropoda > Malacostraca > Decapoda > Coenobitidae > Coenobita > Coenobita brevimanus. Next base: position 21,872,648 of record NC_137024.1, on the reverse strand, counting down.
ACATCTTTTCCACAAGCTCTTCATAATCTGATGCTTAACAATTTCCTATAATAGTACTCGCGTAAATGTGCAGCTTTGGTGTGGCCTGCACCTGTGTACAATGGTGCCACGTTTCCCCAACTTGCGATGTGAAACAGAAGCTATTTATGTACAAGGGATCACAAATACGATAAATTCAGATGAATAAAACTTACACTTGCGTATTTTGATGGATGAATCAACAGTAATCTTATTATGCATAAAATATTTATACAGTAACACAGAAACATGGCATACATATTATACAGTGTTGCTAAAAGAAATTGTAGTCACTTTTAATGGTTTTTAGCGTAGTTTTAGAGTGGGTAATAATATCACAGTTATGGATATAAGATAATGAGCCTGAAAAAAGAAGAAATATGCCAATATCCAAAGTAAAAGAAATAATTCATATAATTCTTGTGAGTGGCAACACTGACACACCCAGTCTGGCCTAAGGTAAAGTACGTACCTCCATAGACCCAAGCATTGCTTGTACAGGTGTTGCTAGGGAAAAATGCTCACATTTACTGGCTTTTACCGTAATTTTCAGGGCGAGGAATAATCGCATTTATAATCATAAGCTAATATGTAGGACAAAATAGTAGGCATATGCCAATACCAAAGTAAAAAAAAAAAAAAAATTATTCACTCGCGAGCGGCAACACTTCCACGCCCAGTCGGTGGCCTTGACCTCAAGGGTGATGTGGAAATGATGTCAAATTTACAATATATACAATATTATGTAAAAGATAATATCCAAAATGTCTCTTGCAATAAAACAGAGAGAGAGAGAGAGAGAGAGAGAGAGAGAGGCAGGCAGGAGAGGGGCAAGGTTGAATGCATTGTCGGCATGACGGGGTGGTGGTGGTGGAGGCATAGTCAGGCTGAGAGAGAGATGGAGGAAGGGGAAAGAGAATGAATGAATGAAAATCAATCATGGTACTGCAATAACAGGTCATCTGTCGCCGTATACAAAAAATGATAAATATCACTAAATATAACAAAACCAAATTAACAAATGAAAGCACAATTATAAATAACTTATAAAAGAATCAAAAGTAGTCAGGGTGGCTCACATCTCCCAACAGGAGAGAGAGAGAGAGAGACATAACGGTATAGAAAACATGGCAACACTGTACACAGGTGCGGGCCACACCAAAGGTGCACATTTACGCAAGTACTACTATAGATAATTCTCGGTAATAACCATGAAGCTCTCCCAGGCAGCCCTTTCCAGCTCAGATAAGCTCTTTACAAAATCCTGATTGCTGAGTATAATATGAATTTAAGGGACTATTGAAAAAACCTGCCTATACTTTAGCCTCATATACAGTGCCTTGGAACCTTGTTAGCAAGCAGTGGAAGCCAGCACCATACTGATCCATGGCTTTCACAAAGTTCTTCATCAAAGTTTCAAATGAATTAGAGGCAAGAATACCTTCTCGGGGTCAACACAAGGTTTGTTAAGACAGTTGAACCTTCTAGTCATATCTTTCGGTTACACTGGGCATTCCTTTTGTGTGTAATGCTTAATGTCTGCTCTGCTGTTGCATGAACAACGAAAACACATGTGCTTTGTGTAACCTTGTTAAAGTCCTAGATGCAAGCAGATCACTTTCAGGTCCCCACAGATGCTCCCAGTGATGTGTCTTGCAGGCAGTAGCAGTCAACAGAGTACTCACAGTTTCATAACTTTCATTCATTCCATGGGCATGCACACTGGAACAGAATGAAGCTCATTTCCATTATGGAGAAGGACTGCCTTCAGTGCATTCTTCCCAGAATCTATGAACAATTGCCATTTGCCTTTTTGACAAGGATGAGACATGAAAAGGTGTTGCATTAACCCGTTAACTGCTCTATACAGCCTGTGCTGTTCTGAGTGCGACTGCTCAATACAGCCCCAGCTGCGCAGGTGAATTTCAAATATAGTGTCATGGTGGCCAAGGCCGACCCATGCAAGCATGTTTGAGCCTTCAAAACCGAAACCAAAACCAAAAAAGAAAATGAAAACTATACATTCTAACAGGAAATCAGACACTTTAATGTTCATCCAAGGCTTTACCAAGGTAAATATTGAGCTAATATTTCGTTACTATATACTTTGGCATGTGTTCTCTCAATTCCTAAGACAAAATCTGGCCTTTGGGAAATTTCATTTTTACCCCTATGTCTGCACACCATGGACACCTCCAAAAAACTGCCATGCGCGGTTAACTGGTTAATGATACATCATAACAATATCAACGCATGCCACCAATCTTGAAGTACCCGGTACACTGAGAGTTTTTCATGTATATGAAGGAAGGTGGTGGTAGAAACTCCACCTTGTAGCATGTTCCATTCCTTGAATCGAGATTGAGGGAAATCATTTTTCTCCTTGCGGGAGTTAAGGTCTCTTATAAGGTCATGCAGCTCTACCTGACTGATGAGATGTAGCTCCTTGCTCTCTAGATCTTCTTGAAAGTCAGCATCCATGCAACACTCCTCCTCACTAGATTCTGATTAACTTGTGGTACTTAATGGAGGATCTGGAAGCTCAGGGCCATGGGGGTGCTTGCCTTAGAGAAGGTATGTATGGATACCTGATCTTAGACCAAGTTTTCACTGAATTCCCTTTGGTGTTAGTCAGGCAAAAGTAGCGGTCAGGACAGTGTTCACTTGGTTCACACCAAACCATTGGTACAGCGAATGGTGTACCTTATGGCTGTTTCATATGGTTTACACCTAGCTTGCATGTACAGTAATATGGGGTGCCAACTTCTTGTCTTGATTACCAACAAGACATCTGAAGTAATGCTTGTCAGCATTTTTAACATTCCTTGTAATTGGTCTCTTTAGGCTTTCAGGTGTTAAGAACCCACAGATGTAGCAGAAAGAGTCCAATGCATTCATACAGTTGCGGTGCTTCACTGCTTGCCTATACAGATCAAGGCACTGTAACAATAAAGAAAAGTTGAAATGGAATAAGAGCAAATATAAGATTACCATTGCATACATTAGTGTCAAAAAGAAAAGAAAAAAATCATTTGCTTGATGATGGGAAAATTTTACCCAACTTTCGGCTGTGGCCGATTCACTCTGAGTTGCTAAATATCTTGCAATTCAGGTACTTAACTGACACTGATATAACCACCACAATTACCAGATGAATGCAAGTCTACAAGGTATATCTATCTCTATGACTGAAGTCGAATCAGATTTTCCAACATACAAGCAGATTTTCCTATGGTATAAAGGTTCTCGCAAACTAGATGTGCTGGCGAAAATTGGATATCATATTCAAAATTTACAGGTTCATGTTGCTTAGAATCACCGTCCTATTTCTCCCATCTTTCTTGTCACTTCTTATTGCCTTTCTTTCCTTTACAGGTGGCTTTACATTGAGTAACAAGCCAAACAGTGTCCTGTAAGCCAAGAAACCATTTACAATGCTGGGTGGCAACCATATAACCAAACCATACATGCTCCCCACGTGTCAACAAGTGGGTTGGTGGAGGTTTAGTGCACCTCTCTGTAAAACAAATAACTCAAAGTCAAATGGCCACCCCTTACAGGATTATGGCATCAGGCAACAGATAGATAGATAGACATAACACTTTTTAAATTTTGTCAACAAGTGTAATCATTAAAAGTTTATACACACCAGCTTATTGGTGGTTATTGATTCTGCTTCATTATTTTACGTAGTCTTTTCCGAGCCAGCGGTAATTTTTTATTTCTCTTTCCTTACCAATTTAACTAGATAAGCCTGGTCACCACCAGCCTGTGCCTATATTCTTAATTTTCAATTACAGTTAGGTCCCATTATGCAACCACTCAATATAAGAGAAACCGATGATACGACCTGAGTGAATTAGGGACTACACTCAATCCTCGTAAATCGCGGCAATTTGGGTCTGGACCACTGCCGTGATTTACAAATTCCGTGATTTATGAATAATAACTCATGTGAAAAAAAATTAATTTGGGTCTGGACTTTGGCCAACTCACCCTCACAGCACCCTACCTACACCTATCTAGGCACCATCAAACACAAACATACAAATTTAGGAATATTCAGTGCATGTATTAAATAGAAATAAGCCATGTTAAGGGATCTCACCTTAATCCTATGACGAATTTGCTTAAGTGAATGGAGTGGGATGGTGTTGGGAAGAACTTAGAACCTCTCGGCACTTGTTCTTCCCAAACTCTTTTGTCAGCTTCGAAAACTTCTCTCCCCTCTCAACATGATGAATGAGCTCCAAACGCTGACTGTACAACTGCGGCAGCTTCCTGACGCCATACTGCTTACAGCGCTTCATTGGGGGGTCGGGAGGGGCCATGGCAGGTAGGAGGTGGGGGGAAGTTGCACAAAAAAGGCAGGAAACTCTCGTACTCCACCACGACAGTCTGTAGTGTGCAGACTGGCAGGACAAGAACAACAACAACATGGCGGCATTAGTATGCACATATGCCACCAAGGACACTCAGTGATTGGTTGTTGGGTCGCGATTTTCAGTTTGAATGCCGCGATTTACAGTTCTCCTCGGAAAAGGCCCACTTGGGCGCCTAGGTCCACGATTTGCGTGGCTTAACAGTGATTTAAGGTGATTTATGAACACGCAATTTACGAGGATTGAGTGTATTTTCGATATATGAGCTCAAAAATCCAATGATACGACATTCAGTCTCGGGTGAAATGTGAGGATTCTAACTCAGTCATCCCAGCAAATACAGCCACCGCCGTTTTCTCTCAACCTCAGAGAGAAAGAACGGGACTGCTCAGCTGCAGTGTTGCCAGACGTGTGATAATTATTGAAAAATGCGATATTTTGGCATACTTTGCGATATGCGAAAGCATACAAGCGATAATGTGATAACTTTCATAATTTTATAATCTGAAAAATAAATCGGGGATTGCAAAATTAAGAAGTTTACTGTAAGACTAGTACAACAGTAGGATTTACTAACTCTTACGATAACCAGTATTATAATCTGGTAGGTAAGTAACAATTAAACAAATTCAATAACCTTAATATACATATATTAATTCCATAGTAATTACCGATTTATGTGAAGAAATGTGTTTGTTTATGAGTGTGATAATCTTGATCAAAAAGCGATAATTTTAACGTGCCAGGTATGATAATATGGGTTTGGGAATCTGGCAATGCTGCTCAGCTGGTGACCGCCAGGCCAACTTCCCATCCCCAACACAACATTACCACCTATAGGTAAGTGTTATGCATGTTTTATGTTTTAATTAATGTGCAGTCACGTTATTTGCAAACTATTTGCTCTTTCAAGTTGCTTTCTCTACAATTCAGTAATATAGCTATGTCTGTTGTGTTTGGTACAGGTATTGGATATTTTAGCTTGAAAACTTACCTTTGATGGGGTCCTTGAACTCAACCAATATTTTACCATCAGTTACATGTTCTGTTATACAAGAATTCATCATACGAGTATGCTAAATGGAACCTAACTGCTCGTACCTTCGGGACCTCCCTGTATTAACATTCGACTGTGAAACAGAAGTCAGTACGTCAGTCTTTAGTTCACTCAGTCTCTTTCAGTCTGAGTTAGCACCATGGCTACTTGTTCATACATACAGGAAGCCAAGGATATGGGGCTTACCCATCCCCCAGAAATTAAATACCATGTGCTCGCAGTACACTTATGAACAGCAGCGTGAGAGAGATGCCCATGAATAGTGTAAAATTCAGCGCAAGGAATGAGAGAGAACTTGAACATGAGCGTGCCGAGTGCAAGGCATGTGACAAACACAAACTTGAGGTGTTGAAATTCAAGTGAGGCTCCTTGGCTTCAGGCACATCTGGTGCAGCCAATCCTAGCTCCATGAGTGCTCTCCCAACAACCGTTTTGGCAACCCCATGCCTCAAGCTTCCTTCATATAAGGAAGGCAAGCGAATCAAGCTTTTCAGAGCTCGTTCTGAGGACATGGCGCAGCTGAACCAGCTGGACGAGGCAGCTAAGTGGCTCCAATTTCTTAGCTTGTTTGAGAGCCCTGCCCTCGATATTCTCCACAAAATTCATGGAGACAATCTCACCTACGAAATGATAAAGCCCGCACTCATCAAAGCATGCATGCAGTCTCATGGCTGACGATGCCAGGAGTCAGTTTACTAGGGCACGTCTCCAAGAAAAGGAGACTGCTGTCCAGTCCCTTGACCATCTCACTGCTTACTTAGACAAGAGGATAGAGAAAGACGAGATCCCTTGCACTCGAGAGGGGACAATTGACCTTATGCTGCGTACACAGTTAGAAAAGTTGTGGCCTCCTGAGCTTATGGCTCAGCAAAAGATTTGTCAAGTAATGGATGCCAGTAAGTGGTGGAGTAGACTGATGCATTCTTCACTGCATATGGATAACAAACTTGTAAGCAACAACCCTGGAACAGGAAAGATACTGCCAAGTCTAGGATGGCATCTCAGAGCAAGCCCTGGCATCGAGGCCATTCTCAGAATAATGGCCATAGTCCAAACAAACCACTCAAAAAGGACCTAAAGGTAGAATATGCAGAAACCCACTGGAAGAGGTACAGTATAAGTAGTGTTCCAACCAGCTGCAGCAGAACAAAGGCAAACCACATAACCATCAATCACGACAATGAACTTTAGTGTTTCGTAGAGAGGAGACAAACGCTGCATTAATACCCCAACAGCCGTACGGTGGTGCCGTCCCGACCAGCACAGGTCCTTCTCCACAATTAACTAGCCCCCCTCAGATGGTGAGCCCTCCTCCACAGGTGGTCAATGCTCCAGCACCTCAGATGGTGAGCACAACCCCTCAGGCATCTAGTTCTCAGGGTGCCACATTTGCTGCATCGTTTGTTCTGAATTCTCATCAGTGACTGGCTGCTACCTCCTCAGACCCTTCCACTGGCAACAGTGCCTTTCTTGTTCAGCCAGGGCTTGTGGAGAGTGTTTCTGTACATGTCCTGTGAGACAATAGTTCCTCAAGTTGCTCCGTCAGGTACAGTTTAGCCCGAGGAGTACACAGGTAGGCAGAGCCAAGTTAGACGTATTGATGGATCAGTGAGATTGTTCCTGAAGCACATACCCAGGTGGCATTTCCCTTTTACATTGCCTTGACAGTTGCGGCTGTCATGCCAGAACCTTTATTTGACCTTATTATAGGTAACATACCAGGCGTCAAAGACAGTTGCGCCGTAGACATTGCTACTCAGACTTCAGCAGTTGCAGTAACACGAGCCATTGCTATGGCTCCAAATCGTGTCACCCCACTGACCATTGCAATGCCGCAAGATCTGATTCGTAGTCAAGATGTTGTCCAAGAACAACAGTCTGACCCAACACTTGCTATAATCCATAGGAAACTGGAGGGTGATGTAATTCAACGTTCACATGGAGGTCAAGCCAGGTTCCTTTGTAAAAGAGGACGGCTGTTCTGTGAGTCACAAACACCCCAGGGTGAGGTTTGACTGCAGTTTGTCGTTCCTGCAAAGTATCGCCGAGCAGTGTTCAAATTGGGTCATTGTTCAGTGATGGGAGCTCACATTGGCCAAAAGAAATCTTTGACCGCACCCGTGCTGACTTTGTCTGGCCGGGAATAAAGCAAGACATAAACAGGCTTGTATGTTCCAGTGATGTGTCAACGCACCACTGACCGGGGTCGTGTCTGTCCTGCGCCATTGAAACCAATGCCTATAATCTCTGAACCATCTGAGAGAGTAATGGTTGACATTGTTGGGCCAATCACTCCTACGGTTAGTGATAGATCAAAGTACTGTATATCCTCACTATCGCTGATTTCAGCACATGGTAGCCTGAAGCCATGGCCCTTAAGAATATAGAGGCCATCACTGTTATAGAGACACTGACTGAGGTGTTCTGCCACGTAGGTATCCCCAAAGAGGTCTTAAGTGACTGGGGTTTGCAGTTCACCGTTGTGATGATGAATGAAGCTTTCAGGTTGTTGTCTATCCAAGGCTTAAGAACTACACCCTACCATCCCATGTGTAACGGGTTGTGTGAGAGGTTCAATGGGACTCTCAAGAAGATGCTAAAGCGCACGGCCGCCGAACAGCTGAAAAAATTGTCGCAGTTCACTGATCCTCTTCTTTTTGCTTACCAATAAGCCCCCAGCATTCCTTGAAGTTCTTAATTTTTGAACTGGTGTATGGAAGGTCCGTCCGTGGGCCACTTCAAGTCCTTCATGAGTTATGGGATGATGAAGAACCCAACCCTGAAGTCAAGACCACCTACACCTACATCCTTGATTTAGCTGACCACCTCCAGTCAACATGCAAGTTAGTTAAGGAAGAACTGATCAAGGTGCGCGAAGTTCAGAAAGCTTATTATAATAAGAAAGCAAGCTTCGGAAGTTCAATCCAGGCGATAAATGCTTGGTGTTACTCCCCACTGCCCAGAACAAATTGTTGGCACAGTGAAAGGATCCATGTGATGTAGCAGAGAGCATTTCAGACCTCAACCGCATGATTCAGATGGGGAATCTTGTAAAAGGTTCCACATTAACATGCTGAAAGCCTATCATGAGTCGAACCCTCAGGAGAATGGGCTACAAGTAGTCAATGACAGTGACCAGCTTCCTGAAGAAACCAGGGCAGCTGCGGTGATACCAGGTGATGACCACGATGACGAGCCTTTAACCATTCAGTCCCATCAGAAGAAGGCTGTCGGGGATGTCCTACTTAAAAATGACTTAGCATTAGGTGACCAGAATGCCATAAGGTTATTGCTTTGTCGGTATGCTTATGTCTTCTCTGACCAATCTAGGCTCACAAAGGTTAAGTGACAAAAGTGAGATGACCAGCAATACTCCTGTAAAGGTTAAGCCCTATCTGATTCCCATGCGACTACTGGACACAGTAGATGAGGAAATTGCCGACATGGAGACTGCAAGTATTATTGAAAAGTCCTCATCTCCTTACTGTAGTCAAGTGGTAGTAGTCCGCAAGAAGGATGACAGGGTCAGGATTTGTGGCAACTACAGGAGACTAAATGCAATCATCAAAGTGGATGCTGAGCCAATGAGTGACCATATTGCCATTTTCTCCAAGCTGGCAAGGTCACAATATGTCACGAAACTTGATTTAGCGAAGAGATTCTTCCAGGTACCCCTTCATCCTGTGTGTCGTCAGTTCACTGCTTTTGCTACTCCTAGGGGGCTGTATCAGTATAAAGTCCTTCCATTTGGATTAACCAACTCCCCACCAGTATTCAATCAAGCCATGAGACAAGTGCTCCATGGTATGGTAGGAGTAGAAAAGTTCGTTGAAGATGTCCAAGTTCATTCTGCCACATTGGAGGAGCATCTCAGACTCTTGGAAATTGTCTTCAGTACACTCTAGGGTTTCAACATGACTGTGAAGCCTAGCAAGTGTAAAACTGCACACAGTTAGGTGGAGTTCCTTGGACATATTGTTGGCAATAATCGCTGCAGGTGTCAAGGCAATTTGATCAGGAAAGTTAGGGAAGCCCTGAGACCAGTGACCAAAAAACAGGTTAGGGCATTCCTCGGTTTAGCTGAGTATTATAAAGTTTTATTCCCAACTATGCTCTCACTGCCCAGCCACTGTATGAGATGCTCAGGAAACATGCTCCTAATACTGATGAATGGGGAGAAGCGCAAGAGAAATCTTTTGCCATCCTCAAGAATTTGCTGTGTAAAGAGCCCATCTTGCAGCTCTCTCATTCCAGTAAGCCTTTCATACTGCATACCGATGCTTCACGAGATGGAGTAGGTGCCGTGCTAATGCAAGAATCAGAAGGCGGAATTTTCCCAGTGGCATATCACAGCCGTAAAGCAAAACCAGCCGAGAGGAATGACAGTACTGTTGACAAGGAACTCTTGGCTGTGGCTGACGGCATTAAGAAATAATTGTACTACTATTATTTATATGGAGCACCATTCACTTTGGAAACCGATCATATGCCACTCACCATGGGTGGAACATTTTTTTTTTTTTTCAATGCGAGGAAGAAGGAACCAGAGGCCATGAGCCCACAAAACAGTTCCCTCCAAGACAAAAACAAAATACAGTAATCCCTCCACTATCCAATATAATAGAGGCAAAGGCATGTCCGGAAAGTGGTCCTGTCCGGATAGTGGGCACCAGCCTCCTGGACTTGTACTTATGGACCCTAACTCAGAAAAACACCTATACAACTCCCTCTGGACATGCATAGCACCTATTTAAGACCCAAATCACACCAATAAGGGACATAAAAGACCGAAATAAATGCAAAAGAACCATAAAATTAGGTTTTAGAGGTGAGTTTATACAATATTAAACATTCTGGGTACTTACAATAAGTCCCTGGCTCCTGGACTGGTACTTATGGACCCTAACTCAGAGAAATACCTCCCTACTGCACATGCATAGCACCTAATACACTATTCACACCAATAAGGGACATAAAAGAGTGAAATGAGGTGTTAGAGGTAAGTACAGTATGGAAAATACAGTACAGTACAATATGAAACATTCTGGGTACTTACAGCAAGTCCATGGCCATCTCGATGAATAACCGCCTCCTCTCAGACTCTGAGAGTAAGAAGGATTTCCTGAAGCACTTGCAGTACACTGCTCATAAAGTCTTGCACCGAACTTAGTCATCTGCACTCAGAAGTCCATTCTCTAACACTGCACACTCTTGTCTTACTTATGCTCCATTGTAACTTTATGAAATAAGTGTTGCACTCTGCACTTAAAAGTCTTTGCACTCATAAATCCAGTTTCTAAACATAACACACTCTAGTCAATTTTACGTTTTTTTACGTCTATTTACGTTAAATTTAGTCCAAAAATTGTTTGTCTTTTCACTCACAACTGTAAATCCTTAACACAATGCACTGTTTTTTTTCACTGCACAACACTGTAAATTCCCATGTGGTCTAGTGGAGAAGTTCTTGGTGTCTATTCACTGTCAGAGTCCGAGAGTATCACTGGCAGGTGACCTAGAGGTGCGTCGCTGGGTCGTGGTGATGGCGTACCCACTGCAGACGACTCTGAAGACAGACGCAAACTCACGTCGAGCGGTGACTCCACCGTGGCTGATGTGCTGGGCTGTGGCTCAGAGCATGAGGGCCTGTCTTGGGGAGGCAATGGCGTGGAGCCAGGGCTGGGCACAGCAGGGGTCACGGGCCTGAAAAAACTGTCAATCGTTGATTGATGCAAGGAACGACGATTCTGACGATTAATGATAAGCTGCCGGAAAGCATGCACTTTCTCCACGAGTCCCAAGGGCCCCATCTCCCTGTCGCAGTCCGGGTGTTCCAGGTAGTCCAGAACAAACTCTAGGTGTTCCCGGAGTGCGCTCAGCTTGGGGATGGCTGGAGTTGTGTCAAGCTGAGAGGAGTCCGCATCATTGTCGCCGTCCTCATTGAAATCTTCAGGCTGGGTACTGACACCTGCAACTGAAGATGTGATCTCGATATCAGACAGGGTATGATACCCAGGATCGCCCTCGTCGTCATCCAAACACTCACGCACGTCGTCTACACCAACATCATTGCCATGCGTACGTAGACGTGCATGGAAGTCATCCACATCAAAACCTAGGAAATCGTGCTCCACATCCGTTCCAAGAAGCAGACGAGACCAACCATTTTCTGGAGTCTTGACAGGGATTTCCTTCCATGCACTGGCCCAGTTGTAGATTGCAGAATTGACGTTGTAGCAGCGAAGGTTTTCCAAAGTCCGCTGGCCTCGCGTGTCCTGTCCCTCCCTGCACTCGTCCTCGTCCTCGAGAACAACCATCACCTCGTCCAGGAACTTCCTTTGGTACAGCCTTTTCGTTGCCATGATCACTCCTTGGTCCATTGGTTGGATGAGAGCAGTCGTATTAGGTGGCAGAAACATGCACCTAATCCGGCCATTCTCAGCCACCAAGTCCTTGTCGCACGAGTGGGCAGGTGCATTGTCGAGGAGAAGGAGGGCCTTTACCTGGTTGCGTGGGATTCCCAGTTTCTCCATCTGGTAATGTATGACCTTGACGAAATGGCAGTGGAACAAGTCTTTTGAAGATCTGGACTGTAAACCATGCCTTCAAAGAATGGTACCAGACGACAGGAAGGACATCCATCACCCCACGAAGACACCGAGGCTGCTTTGCGCTGCCAACAATAACGGGCTTAAGATGGTGCATGCCGTTAGCATTGGCACAACACAAAGCAGATATCCTTTCCTTGGAGAGCTTGCGGCCAAGTACACGCTTCTCCGTCTCCTCGGCTAGAGTGTCCGTTGGCAAAGAGTGATAGAATAAACCAGTTTCGTCAGTGTTGTAGACTTGACAGAGAGTGAGGCCCTCCCTATCGTTCAAGCCCTACACCTTGTGCTGAAACTCATCAACTCCATCCTCGTTAGCGTCCAAAGCTTCATCATGAGCTTTACGGTTGGTAAGGCCATGCTCTAACTTAAACACAAAGAGCCAACCCTCGGATGCCTTGAAGTCTAGGGCGTCGTGAAGCCTGGCGAACTTCTCAGCAGCAGTCTTCAGCTCCGTACCACGTACCATCACACCAGCAGCACGTTGCTGTCGATACCAAATCAATGTGGAGCGGTCGACTTCAGCAAATTTGGGAGTAAACATCGCCTTCCTCTCCTCGTTGCATTTGCTTCTCAATGAGAAGTCAGCCGTGTACTGCATGAGTTTGTCTCGGGATCTCTTGATATCAAACAAAGTAGATCGGGCCAGGTTGAACTCGCGGAGGATGCAGGAAGAAGTCCACCCCACATCTACTTTCTCCAATATCTCCTGCTTCTTCTCCAGAGTCAACACCACTCTCTTCTTCTTCTCAGGCGGCGGGGCCATCATCATCACACACGAAGGAGAGGCACGAGAGCAGCAGGAGTGCCTGCAGCAGGTATGGCACCACCACAAAAGCGAGCACATGGGCAGCCATGACGACGAGCGTTCATTTGCGACGAGAGACAGGCGGAAAGTGGGGAGGATGCAGGGGCGCTCTAGCGGATGTCGGAGGAATGACGCGCCACAACAAAGCTGTCCCGCACCCCGCGCACCAAGTTTAAATTACGGGTGGGAAAAAATCAGTTATTTTTCTATTTTTTTTGCGGTTTTTGGACCATTTTCAGAATATTAGATCCCGAGACGATTATGTCCGGTTAGTGGGGATGTCCGGATGTTAGAGGGATTATTGTATTGGATCCCAGGACGATAATGTCCGGAAAGTGGGGATGTTCACAAAGTGGGCGTCCGGATAGAACGGAGATTACTGTACAATAGAGTGCCAAATTCAAGATCTGATCATTTTGAGATGCCTGGACACACTGCGTTTGAAAGACTGGAGATCATAGGAGGCAGGAAAAACAGAGGGAGACAGTTCCAGAGTTGACCTGTTGCATAAATGATGGACTGGGAGTAACGGTTAACTTTTGCATTAGAGAGTTGGACAGAAAAGGGATGGGAGTTTGCTGCTAGACGTGTGCTACGCGCCCGTCATAGAGGTGGAGGAATGCATGCACACAGTTCAGAGCAGTGACCATTAAAGTAGCGATAGAAAAGAGATAAAGATGCAACAGTGCAGCGAAGAGACAGGTTGAAGGGAGTCAGTAAGAGGAGAGAGTTAATCAGACGAAAAGCCTTTGACTCCACCCTATTGAGAAGAGCTGTATTTTTTTTTTTTTTTTTTTTTTTTTATGTGAGGAAGAAGGAACCAAAGGCCATGAGCCCGCAGTAACAGTTCCCTCCAAGAGAAAAACAAAATACAATAGAGAGCCAAATTCAAGATCCGATCATTTTGAGATGCCTGGACACACTGCGTTTGAAAGACTGGAGATCATAGGCAGCAGGAAATACAGACAAAGGGAGACAGTTCCAGAGCTGACCTGTTGCATAAATGAAAGACTGGGAGTAACAGTTAACTCTTGCATTAGACAGTTCGACAGAAAAGTGATGAGAGTTTGCTGCCAGACGGGTGCTACGCGCCCGTCGTAGAGGTGGAGGAATGCAAGCAGACAGTTCAGAGGAGCAGTGACCATTAAAGTAGCAATAGAAAAGAGATAAAGATGCAACAGTGCGGCGAAGAGACAGAGGTTGAAGGGAGTCAGTAAGAGGAGGAGAGCTAATGAGACGAAAAGCCTTTGACTCCACCCTGTTGAGAAGAGCTGTATGTGGGGAGCCTTCCCATACATGAGAGTTGTACTCCACACAGGGGCGGATAAAACCCCTGTATAGAGTCAACAATAGTGCAAGGGTAAAGAAAGGGCGGAGTCGGCTTAGCACACCCAATCTCTTGGAAGCAGATTCTACAAGAGATGTAAGATGATCTTTCCAAGATAAGTCCCGAGTAAATGAAACCCCAAGCATGTTCAAGGATGATGCAGGATTAAGCTGAATTTTATTAAACATTAGTGGGTATACCTGTGGAAGATTTTGTCGGGTTGATAGGTGTAAGAACTGAGTCTTAGATGCATTAAAAACAACTATATTATTTTTACCCCAGTCAGAGATACGAGCCAAGTCAGACATTAGGTGTGCCATAGCCTCATCCCTTGTTTGTTCAAGTAACTGTTGAGATGGGCATTGCGAGAACCAAATGGAAAGGTGAAGGGTGGAGTCATCAGCGTATGAGTGGATAGGGTTAGATGTACAGCTTAGAAGATCATTGATGAATAAAAGGAGGAGAGTTGGTGATAGGACAGAGCCCTGAGGAACACCACTGTTGATAGATCTAGGAGAAGAACGATGGCCGTCTACAACAGCGGCTATAGAACGACCAGAAAGGAAGCTAGCGAAGAAGGCACAGATAGAAGGACAGAAACCGTAGGAGGGCAGTTTGGATATTAAAGATTTATGCCAGACTCGATCGAAAGCCATTGAGATGTCAAGTGCAATGGCAAAGCTTTCGCCAAAGTCCCGAAAGGAGGATGACCAGGAGTCTGAAAGGTAGGTGAGAAGATCGCCAGTGGAGCGTCCCTGACGGAATCCGTACAGACGATCGGAAAGAAGGTTGTGATAGGAAAGATGCCTTAAAATTTTTCTATTGAGAATTGACTCGAAAACTTTTGAAATACAGGACGTTAAAGCAATTGGACGATAGTTGGAGGGTTGGGAGTGGTCACCCTTCTTTGGGACTGGCTGAATGAGAGCAAACTTCCAGCAAGAAAGAAAGGTACAAGATGACAGACAAAGGCGAAAGAGTTTGCCTAGGCAGGGTGTAAGCACAGAAGCACAGTTCTTGAGAACAACAGGAGGGACCCCATCAGGCCCATATGCCTTGTTAGTACTGAGGCCAGTGATGGCAGAAAATACATCAACTGAAGAAATTTTAATGTCAGCCATGAGGAAGTCAGAGGGGGGAGGTGATGGAGGAACAGCACCGGAATCGTCTAAGGTGGAACTGGAGGAGAAAGTCTGTGTGAAGAGATCGCTTTATCAGTAGAAGAAATAGCTACAGAACCATCAGAGTAGAAAAGAGGAGGGAAGGATGATGATGTAAAGTTGTTAGAAAGATTTTTGGCAAGATCCCAAAAGGAGCGGGAAGAATCTGAGTTGGAGAGTTGAAAGCATTTAGTATGGATGAAATTATTTTTAGTTGAGCGAAGAACAGACTTAGCACGATTCCGGGCAGAAACGTAGAGATGATGTGATTCAGGGGTGGGTTGACTTCGGTACCTTTTGTAGGCCCTCTCCTTGTTGCAGACAGCATTAGAACAAGTGTGATTAAACCAAGGCTTTCTTGCGTTAGTCAAAGGATATGAGAAAGGAATGTATGCTTCCATGCCCGAGAGAATAACCTCCGTAATGCGCAAGGCACACTCAGATGGCTCCCGGCCATGGAAGCAATAATCATTCCAGTGAAAATCAAAGAAGTACTGCCTGAGGGCCTCCCAGTCCGCGGCTCCAAAATGCCACAGATGACGTTTCCCTGGAGGGTCCACAGGCCGTACCGGAGTGATAGGACAGGTTAAGGTAATAAGGTTGTGATCAGAGGAGCCCAACTGAGACAAAAGATTAACAGAGTAAGCAGAAGGATTAGTTGTGAGGAAGAGGTCAAGTATGTTGGAGCTCTCTCCAAGGCGGTCAGGGATACGGGTAGGGTGCTGTACAAGCTGCTCTAGGTCATTAAGGATAGAAAAGATGTAGGCTTGTTCACCAGGTGGATCCGTGAAAGGAGAGGAGAGCCAAAGGTGGTGGTGAACATTGAAATCTCCTAGAATGGAGATTTCAGAGAATGGAGAAATGGATAGAATGTGTTCCATCGTAGAAGTAAGATAGTCGAAGAATTTTTGATAGTCAGTAGAATTAGGGGATAAGTAAACAGCACAGATATATTTACTCAGAGAATGATAGGAAAGCCGAAGCCAGAGTGTAGAGAATTCAGAAGAATCGAGTTCAGGAACACGAGAGCAAGATAAGTCGTTGCGTATATATACACAAGAGCCACCTTTGGCTTTGAAATGAGTATACAGAAAGTAGCAGAATACAGAAAAGGGTTTGCTGCCAGTTGCCTCAGACAGCTGAGTCTCCGTTAGAAAAAGAAGGTGAGGTTTAGAGGAGGAGAGGTGGTGCTCAACAGAGCGAAAGTTAGAGGAAAGGCCGCGAATGTTGCAGAAATGAAGAAGTCAGACAGTGGCTCCAGGCACCTCGAGTCGTCACCGGGAGAAGGGCAGATGGTGGAGGCATTTATGGTCCCCCCTCCTGGGGACTCCGAGGCTTGGTGAAGAGACGCCATTTTTTTTTTTATTTTGAATAGGAAGTGTAGTGTGTACTGTGCATGTAGTCTGGTGTAAATAGTTAGAGAATTTTGTACTGGAGAGCATGCTGGCCTACTCTCTGTGTAACTGAGACACTGAAAAAGTTCAGCAAAGGGGGATGGTCAGGAACTAGTCCTGAGGGCTGATGAAACAGGAGCTCCAGCACTCTCTGTCATCAGCTTTCCATCCACCTCGGGAGTACTGCCCTGCTCGACTGGTGGGGCCTCCCTACACATGAGAGTTGTACTCCACACAGGGACAGATAAAACCTCTGTATAAAGTCAACAATTGTGCAGTGGTAAAGAAAGAACAGAGTTGACTTAGCACACCCAATCTCTTGGAAGCAGATTTACAAGAGATGTAATATGATCTTTCCAAGATAAGTCTCGAGTAAATGAAACCCCAAGCATGTTCAAGGATGATGCAGGATTAAGTTGAATATTATTAAACATTAGTGGGTATACCTGTGGAAGATTCTGTCGGGTTGATAGGTGTAAGACCTGAGTCTTAGATGCATTAAAAACAACCAGATTATTTTTACCCCAGTCAGACATACGAGCCAAGTCAGACATTAGAAGTGCCTTAGCCTCATCCCTTGTTTGTTGAAGTAACTGCTGAGAGCGGGAACCGAATGGAAAGGTGAAGGGTGGAGTTTTCAGCGTATGAGTGGATAGGGTTATATGTACAGCTTAGAAGGTCACTGATGAATAAAAGGAAGAGAGTTGGTGATAGGACAGAGCCCAGAGGAACACCACAGTTGATAGATCTAGGAGAAGAACGATGGCCGTCTACAACAGTGGTTACAGAACAACCAGAAAGGAAGCTAGCAATGAAGGCACAGACAGAAGGACAGAAACTGTAGGGGGGCAGTTTGGAAATTAAAGATTTATGCCAGACTCGATCGAAAGTCTTTGAGATGTCAATTGCAATGCCAAAGCTTTCGCCAAAGTCCCAAAAGGAGAATGACCAGGAGTCTGAAAGGTAGGTGAGAAGATCGCCAGTGGAGCGTCCATGACGGAACCCGTACTGACGATCAGAAAGAAGGTTGTGATAGGAAAGATGTCTTTAAATTTTTCTATTGAGAATTGACTTGAAAACATTTGAAATACAGGACATTAAATCAATTGGACGATAGTTGGAGGGTTGGAAGTGGTCACCCTTCTTTGGGACTGGCTGAATGAGAACAAACTTCCAGTAAGAAAGAAAGGTACAAGTTGACAGACAAAGGCAAAAGAGTTTGCCCAGGCAGGGTGTAAGCACAGAAGCACAGTTCTTAAGAACAACAGGAGGGACTCCAGCAGGCTCATATGCCTTGTTAGTACTGAGGCCAGTGATGGTAGAAAATACATCAGCTGAAGACATTTTAATGTCAGCACCGGAATCGTCTAAGGTGGAATTGGAGGAGAAAGTTTGTGCGAAGAGATCTGCTTTATCAGTAGAAGAAATAGATACAGAACCATCAGAGCAGAAAAGAGGAGGGAAGGATGATGAGGTAAAGTTGTTAGAAAGGTTTTTGGCAAGGTGCCAGAAGGAGCGGGAAGAATTCGAGTTGGAGAGTTGAGAGCATTTAGTATGGATGAAATTATTTTTAGCAGAGTGAAGAACAAACTTTGCACAATTCTGGGCAGAAACATAAAGATGATGTGATTCAGGGGTGGGTTGGCTCCAGTACCTTTTGTAGGCCCTCTCCTTGTTGCGGACAGCATTAGAACAAGTGTGATTAAACCAAGGCTTTCTTGCATTAGACAAAGGATACGAGAACGGAATGTATGCTTCCATGTCCGAGAGAATAACCTCCGTAATGCGCAAGGCACACCCAGTTGGCTCCCGGCCATGGAAGCAATAAGCATTCCAGGGA
Source organism: Coenobita brevimanus (assembly GCF_032717465.1). NCBI lineage: Eukaryota > Metazoa > Arthropoda > Malacostraca > Decapoda > Coenobitidae > Coenobita > Coenobita brevimanus. The sequence goes on along the minus strand of NC_137024.1, from coordinate 21,854,057 downwards.
AAATCAAAGAAGTACTGCTTGAGGGCCTCCCAGTCCGCGGCTCCAAAATGCCACAGATGATGTTTCCCTGGGGGGTCCACAGGCCGTACCGGAGTGATAGGACAGGTTAAGGTGATAAGGTTGTGATCGGAGAAGCCCAACTGAGAGAAAAGATTAATAGTGTAAGCAGAAGGATTAGTTATAAGGAAGAGGTCAAGTATGTTGGAGCTCTCTCCAAGGCGGTCTGGGATACAGGTAGGGTGCTGTACAAGCTGCTCTAGGTCATTAAGGATAGAAAAGATGTAGGCTTGTTCACCAGGTGGATCAGTGAAAGGAGAGGAGAGCCAAAGGTGGTGGTGAACATTGAAATCTCCTAAAATGGAGATTTCAAAGAAAGGAGAAATGGATAGAATGTGTTCCATCATAGAAGTAAGATAGTCGAAGAATTTTCAATAGTCAGTAGAATTATGGGATAAGTAAACAGCACAGATATATTTAGTCAGAGAATAACAGGAAAGCCGAAGCCAGAGTGTAGAGAATTCAGAAGAATTGAGTTCAGGTACACAAGAGCAAGTCATTGCGTATATATACACAACAGCCACATTTGGGTTTGAAATGAGTATAGAGAAAGTAGGAGGTTACAGAAAAGGGTGTCCTGTCAGTTGCCTCAGACCGCTGAGTCTCAGTTAGAAAAAGAAGGTGAGGTTTAGAGGAGAAGAGGTGGTGCTCAACAGAGCGAAAGTTAGAGGAAAGGCCGCGAATGTTGCAGAAATGAAGAAGGAGTCAGACAGTGGTTCCAGGTAGCTCAAGTCATCACCAGGAGAGGGGTGGAAGGTGGGGGGATTTACGCCCCCCCCCCCCTTGGGAACTCCGAGGCTGAGTGTTGAGACGCCATGATTTTTTTGAATTTTGGAAAAGGAAGTGTAATGTGTACTGTGCATGTAGTTTAGTGTAGATAGTTAAAGAAATTTGTATTGGAGAGCATGCTGGCCTACTCTCTGTGTAACTGAGACACTGAAAAAGTTCAGCAAAAGGGGGATGATCAGGAACTAGTTCTGACGGCTGATGAAATGGGAGCTCCAGCACTTCCTGTCATCAGCTTTCCATCCGCCTCTGGAGTACTGCCCTGCTTGACTGGTGCTACAGTCTACTCCTACAACTGTATTTGTACTTGAGGTGTATTTAAACACATTTTCAAAGTATTTGTATTTGTATTTGGGGTGTATTTAAATACATTTTCAAAGTATTTGTATTTGTAATTGTATTTTGACACCCAGAAAAAAGTATTTTGTATCTGTATTTGTATTTCTTCATTCTATTTTATGTGTTGTGCCATGGGCATTCTAGGCTACTGCGCAACATCGGCATCCTCTGAGCGAGTGTTCAGCAAAGCTGGCAACTTTACACTCTCAAGCAAGCAAAGTTGAGCCTGGTAATTTTCCGTGCATTAATGATAATAAAATGTAATTCTGACATGTAGGTATTTGTATCTGTAACCATATTTTTGATTTTGGAATAAAAGTATTTGTATTTGTATTTTTGTATCATAACTTCAAAAGTATTTGTATTTGTATTTTTGTATCATAACTTCAAAAGTATTTGTATTTGTATTTGACCTCTAAAAAAACAGTACCGTATTTTGTGGCATATTAGATGCTGCATTGTGAAAGACACACCCTAATTCTGGAAGGGCAGTTCTGAGAAAAAAAGTACAGTATGTCTCGACCAAGACTACAAAAAGGTTGCTTGATAAGAGTATTTTTCACTCAAATACACACTCACCTCTCAGAATCTCTATTCGGCACTGCATATCCATCTCTGGTATCTTTATTTTTATGTAAAGAAGGGTACAAGACAAGAAAACAAACAAACAAACAACCCCTTCTTTTCAATGCGTTAATTCATTCCATGACATCATCTTAACACTTTATGAAGTCCACCTTTCAAAATCTCTATTCAGTACTGTACATGTCTTTGGTTTCTTTATTTTTATATAAAACGGGGTACAAGACAAGAAAACAAACAAACAATCTCTTATTTACAGAGTTACTTCGTAACCGCCATCTTAACACTACTTTTTATAAATCCGAACTGTTCAATTCCTTTTGTACAATAATTTGAGACAACAGTCATCTCCATTAAAGCACAAACAATATGTCAGTCTAAAGAGGAAAGGCAAAGATTGTGTAGATCAGATATTCATTCTTAGATCTTTAGTGGAAAAGTTTCTAGAGAAGGGAAAGAAGTTGTATGCGGCCTTCATGGATTTGGAGAATGCATGTGACAGGGTGGATAGACAAGGATTGTGGAAAGTATTAAGAATATATGGAGTAGATGGGAAGTTATTGAATGCTGTGAAGAGTATGTATGAGGGTGTTAAGGCTTTAGTGCGTGTGGATGGTGAACTGAGTGAATTTTTCTCTTTGAAGTTGGGTTGAAACAGGGATGTGTCATGTCTCCATGGTTGTTCAATCTGTACACGGATGGGGTAATAAAAGACATACAAGGTAGGGCAGTGGATGTTGCAGTGGCACTAGTGAGAGAGGGTAGTGTTTGGAAACTCCCTGTACTGCTGTTTGCAGATGACACTGTGTTGTTAAGTGAAGACGAAGGGGAGCTGCAAGAGTTTGGGAGTGTGTGTAAGAATCGGAATCTAAAGGTGAATGTAGGGAAGAGTAAGGTGATTGTCTTTGAGAAAGGAGAAGTCAGTGAATGTACAGTGAGGTTGGATGGTGAGGAAATGGAGAATGTGAGTATGTTTAAGAACTGTACTTGGGGAGTGTGATGAGTAAGGATGGAAGTTTGGAGGGTGAAGTGCTTTAAAGGGTACAAGGAAGAATGGTTGCTGGTTCCTTGAAAGCAGTGATACGAAACAGGAAGTGAACATGGAAGTGAAAAAGTTATTACATGACAGTATTGTGATACCAACTCTAACGTCTGGAAGTGAAGCTTGGACGTTGTTGGAAGGACACAAGTCAAGAGTGAAAGCAGTGGAAATGAGTTATTTAAGAGGAGCCTGTGGAGTCACATGGAGAGAGACAGGCTGACAAATGAGGATATAAAAGAGCATTGTGGTGTGGATGTGGATGTGATAGGAAGCATTAGGAGGAACACACTGAGGTGGTTTGGCCATGTGGAGAGGATGGAGAGTAAGAGACTGATGAGGAGAGTGTATGTAAGTGAGGAGGATGGGGGGAGAGGGAGGGGGAGGCCGAGGATGAGATGGAGGGATGGAGTGGAGAGGTTTATGAGAGAGGGGGGTGTGAGTTGGGAGCAGGACAATGAAATGGTGGGGGACAGGGTGACATGGAGGCGATTTGTTTGTGGCCACCACGTACAGGATTAAGGCATCTGGCAATAGATAGATAGATAGATAAAGAGATAAGTATTATTTTTTGTGAAATGAGCTTAAAACAATAAAACTCAATAAAGCCCGTTCTTTCATTCACTTAAGAAAGTATATAGGCCATTAAATGCAGGAATACACTTCATCTCCTAGTCAAATGCCTGAATGTTTTCAAATGCCTGCATGTACTGTATATTACAATCACAGACAATGTTTCGTTTCATTTTTAAAGGCTCCAACATGCTTGCACGTGTCGGCCTTGGTCACCTAATGGCGGCTCTCCACGCTGCATGATCCATTGCAGCCTCCCTGTTCAGTCCCTTAACCCTAAGGTCACACTTAATGACCTCGTCCCATGTCTTTCTCGGTCTACCCCTCATAACCCCACCCCCAATATTAACACTTCTTACCTTCCTCACCCAATTATCATCCCCTATCCTCTCCACATGTCCAAACCACCTCAATCTACCTCTCCTCATCACAACTCCTACCTCTCAACTCTTCCATCGTAAACCCAGCCCCTCCAGGCCTTGGACGCAGGGACACACTGCACATCCACCTAATCATTGTCATTTCTGTATGTCTGAGCCGGCGAATAACTTCCTCCTTCACTGCCCAGGTCTCACTACCATATAGCATTACACTCCTAACACATGCTGCATACAAAGACCCCTTGGCATGTAGGGAGAGTCCTCTCAATGTCAGGAGAGGCAAGAGCTCCCTGAACTTCTTCCAGCCACTTCTCACCCTAGCCACAGAGCTAGCACCAGCTCCACCTCCACCACACAACATGTCTCCCAAATTACAAAACTCTTCCACACACTCAAGAGATTCACCAGCAAGTTCAATCCTTTCGCGTCTGACAATCTCCAACTGCTCACCCCGGCACGCCGTACACATAAAATCAGCATTATCTCGCAGTCTACCTCTGATACCACTACATCTCTTATGCACCCATTTATCACACACACCGCACAAGATGGAATTACTTCCCACGCCCTTGTGGCAAACTGCACATGGCCACTCTCCCTCGTCTTTGACAGTACCGCCACCAACCCTAGATATCATCACTTTTGTTTTATCAGCATTTACCCTTAAACCCTTTTGCCCCATACCATCTCTCCACTTCCTAAACCTTTCCTCTGCCTCCCTTTCGTTCTCTGCAATCAACACCATATCATCAGCATACAACAACTCCCACGGGAGTTCGTTTCTAAAGTTACGTGAAAGGGCTTCGAGTACCATGATAAACAACATGGGACTCAAGACTGACCCCTGATGCACACCAACATTCATGGAAAACTCATCACTCAAATCTCCATTCATTCTCACCTGGGTGTGAGCACCCACATACATGGCCATAACCACCCTAACCAGCCACTCCTCCAAGCCAAGCTTTCTCATTGCCCACTTCACCACCTCTCTAGGGACTCTGTCAAAGGCCTTTTCCAAATCAACAAAAACGAAATAAAGATCTCTTCTCCTACCAATATATTTTTCCTGAAGCTGTCGAACAATGAATATGGCATCAGTGGTCCCCCTACCTGGCATAAACCAAAACTGCATCTCATCAATTTTCACTCTTTCTCTAATCATACCTTCTAAAACTCTCTCCATTACCTTCATTATCTGATCTAAAAGCTTTATACCTCTATAACTTCCTCTTTCCAGGGCATCACCCTTCCCTTTATACACATTTACAATTACACTCTTCAGCCAGTCATCTGGGACAACACACTCATAAATACAGTAATCCTATTTATCAGGTCAGTGACTAAACTCACCCCTATATCGCCTGAGGCCTTCAACATTTCGGCAGTCAACCCAGACACACCTGCTGCCTTCCCCACCCTCATCCTGCCTATTGCCTCACTCACAGTAGCAGTATCAATCAAAGGCCAAGGGCCAGACACTGGATCTGCTGGCTCCAAATGTTCCCTGTCCCAGTCAAACTCCTCATTCAACAACCAGTTATAATGCTCTCCCCATGCATCTTTAATATCCTCACTGTTCACCACTACCCTTCCTTCATCATTCTTCACACACTGCTCACCTATAATATCCCGATTATCCCCCGTCACCTGACCTGCCACCCTAAATATATTTTTCCTTTCCCCATGATTTAGGTTATCAAGTAATTGTCTCTGTGACTCAGACTTTGCCCTGTATACCTCTCTTCTAGCCCTATGCTTGGCAGCCAAATACTCCTCTTTGCTACCACCCTTCTTCCATTCCCGGAAAAGCCTTCTTTTCTCCTTAACTGCAGCTTCTACACCCTCATCCCACCACCAAGTTACTTTATGTCTTGGTGGTCCTCTTGTCCAACCGCATGTTACATCAGTAACTCTCAAGAAGTTGTTCTTGAGGGCTCTGTACTGTTCATTAACGCCTCTGTCTACAGCTCCCTGGTCAGCCACCACTCTCCTCAACTCGCTATAGAAGGCGTCCCTTACTACTTGGTTTTTCAGCTTCCATACTTTTCTCCTAGGTACATAAGTCCTCTTTTTCATCACTTGTACTTTAAGCACCATATCACAAATCAATAGTTTGTGCTGCTGCACACACTCCTCACTTCCTATAACTTTAACATCCCTCACTAACCTCCTATCGGCCCTCCTAACCAGAAAATAATCTATCTGACTGCTATTTCCCCCAGACTCATACGTAATTAACCTACTGTCTCTTTTCCTAAAATATGTGTTGCACACAATCATGTCCGTTGCCTCCCCAAACTCAAGTATCCTTTCCCCTTCTGCATTCCTTAGACCATACGCACATCCCCCATGCATTCCTTCATAACCTTGTGCTGCTTCACCTACATGACCATTTAAGTCCCCTCCCAAAATCGCTATCTCATCATCCCGCATACCACTCACTACACGTATTAAATCATCCCAAAATCTATCTTTCTCTGATTCATCCAATCCTGCCTGTGGAGCATATGCCGATATAATCGCAGCTATCTTTCTTCCCAACAGAATTTTCACTACCAATATCCTATCGCTTACTCTCAAAATATTCATAACATATTCCACCCATTTCTCCGCAACCATCACACCAACACCTCCATATCCGTCTGTCCCCCCCCGCAAAAACAACTTATAGCAACAGTCCTTCCCAACAATATTTCTGGCTGATCCACCCTTGTACCGGACTTCCTGCAAACACGCCACATCCACCCACCTCCTACTGAATGCCTCAACAACTTCCCCCGCTCTTCCCCTCAAACTTCCCACATTCCATGAACCCACCCTCATCCCCATGGGTGATTTACTGTCCTCGGCTTGCTTTGAAACTTATTTTGTTTTGTCATCTTCAGTATTAATAAAGGGGGACAGACACAGCACAGGTCCCACTCACTGCACAGTTCCAGGTCCAGGCAATGGATCTGGGACCCCTAGCCCACCAGCTTACCTGTGGCTGTGGTAGTGGCGTCGGGGCACCCTGCCAGGACAGCTGCAGGAACACCCTCCAAGCGCGTCTTTGCACTGCAACTGTCCCGCCATATATACACCCACTGATAGGGCAGCCTCCTGGGGCGCTACACCCAGGTTAGGGCCCCTCTCTATTGGGCAGAAGTGGCAGCCTGGGAACCGCAATGCCCTGTACCCTCTAGCACAGGCCCGAGCCCCATCTCGCCATGGACCCACGATCTATGCCAGCGGAACCCCCGCCACGCCTCCCCCCAGATGTCCGCCACTAGGTAGCGGGGGCAAAGTTTTCTGGCCGCATGCCCTTGCTGGCGCCAACCCCTGTAACGTAGTGGGATACGTTGTGTGAAATGTAAAGTGCATGTGGTGTACTGCATAGATAGTTAGAGGAAATGTTTGGGAGAGTATGCTGCTCTACTCTCCATGTTACTGTCACACTGAAAAGGTCAGCAAAGGGGGATGGTTAGATAGCTAGTGAAACAGGAGCTCCAGCTCTCCCTATCACCAGCATTCCCATTCCCCTCGGGAGTACAGGTACTACCCTGTTCGGCCCGTGCTACGGCCTCCTCCTAACATTTTTTAAAATCAACAGATTTTTAAAAATCAATTACATGGAATGTTTACAGCATTTTATTTACCCTAAAAGTATTCCGTAATAGTCAGATTCGTGCCCCACAACTCCGGTGTTATGGTATTTTCCCACATTCGATCTCGAATCAGTGTGATGTGAGACTACTGTAACTTGCTCCTGATGTCTCATTACCTACACACAACACATTCACTTCCTAAACTGAAAAAATATCTTAAACAAACCAAATGAAATACGACAAGAGTCTTTTCTGCTCAGCAAAATGCTCCTGAACACGACTTCGTTGCCATCACTAATGATGCACTCTCCCTAACCTCTGAATACCTCCACAACAATAATCTATCTACCTATCTATTGCCAGACGCCATAATCCCATAAGGGGTGGCCATTTGACTCTGAGTTATTTGTTTCACAGGGAGGGGCACTAACCCTCCACCAACCCACTTGTTGACACGTAGGGAGCATGTATGGTTTGGTTATGTGGTTACCACCCAGCATTGTAAATGGTTTCTTGGCTTACAGGAACCATTTGGCTTGTCACTCAATGTAAAGCCACCTGTAGTGGAAAGAAAAGCAATAAGAAGTGACAGGAAAGATGGGAGAAATAGGAAGAGAGGAGGGCAAGCATAAAAAAACGAATGATAAAGGCTAAGGAAGAAGTAGGCAGCACTACATCAAGTGAGTGGATGATGGTCGCCACCACCTACCACTAAAAATAATAATAATAATAATAATAATAATAATAATATTAAATAAATGCAGCACTTTTATATACACACTAAGCAAAAGCAAATTAAAATGTTTTACAACTGAAATTCAATATGACATGGTTTTTGGGAACAAGGCATACAGCTGTCTCTACGCTCTTCTCAATATCACTCCCTCACTGACAGTTCCGTTTGCCTTGCAACATAAAAAATTAACCTGTTAACTGCTTATGGCGTTTTTTTGGAGGTGTCCGTGGTGCGCTGATATAGGGGTAAAAATGAAATTTCCCAAAGGCCAAATTTTGTCTTAGGAATTGGGAGAATGGAGTGGAGGGGAAATTGTTGAGTGCTATGTACAAGGGAGCTAGGGCTACGGTGCGAGTGGATGGTGAGCTGAGTGAGGTCTTTGATCTCAATGTGGGACTGAAACAGGGTTGTGTGATGTCTCCATGGCTGTTTAATATATACATGGATAGGGTTGTAAAGGAGGTGCAAGGTAGGGCAGTGGATGTGAGGATGGCTCTAATGAATAAGGGTGAGATTTGGAAGATTCCGGTGTTGCTGTTTGCTGATGATACAGTATTGTTGAGTGAAGATGAATGGGAGTTGCAAGGTTTGGTGAATGAATTTGGGACAGTGTGTAGGAGGAGGAATCTGAAAGTTAATGTAAACAAAAGTAAAGTTATGGTGTTTGAGAGGAATGAAGTCACAGAGTGTGCAGTGAGGTTGGATGGTGAGGATATGGAGAATATGAGTGTATTCAAGTACTTCGGTAGTGTGATGAGTAAGGATGGAACTTTGGGGGAACTTTGGCGTGAAAGGGTACAGCAGGGAAGGAAGGCTGTTGGTACACTGAAAGCAGTGATGAGAAATAGGGAGGTGAGTATGGAAGTTAAGAAGTCACTGCATGACAGTATTGTGATCCCTACCCTGACGTATGGAAGCGAGGCGTGGACCTTGCAAGAGGGGAACAAGTCAAGAGTGAGAGCAGTGGAAATGAGTTACTTGAGAGGAGCATGTGGAGTGACATGGAGGGACAGGTTGACGAATGAAGAAGTGAAGGAACGTTGTGGGGTGGATGTGGATGTGGTTGAGAAGATTAGGAGAAATACACTGAGGTGGTTTGGACAGGTGAAGAGAATGGAGAATGAAAGACTGACTAAGAGGGTGTATGTAGGTGAGGTGGAGGGAGGGAGAGGGAGGGGTAGACCGAAGATGAGGTGGAGGGATGGAGTAGAGAGGTATATGAGGGAGGGGGGGGGTGAGTTGGGGGGAGGGTAGTCAAATGGTGGGTGACAGAGCGACTTGGAGGCATTTTGTCTGTGGCCACCCTTTGCGGGATTAGGGCGTCAGGCTATAGATAGATAGATAGAATTGGGAGAACACATGCCAAAGTATATAGTAAAAAAATATTAGCTCAATATTTACCTTGGTAAAGCCATGGATGATCATCAAAGTGTCTGATTCCCTATTGGAATGTATGGTTTTCATTTTCTTTTTCTTTTTCGGTTTCGGTTTTGAAGGCTCAAACATGGTTCCATGGGTCGGAATTGGTCACCATGGCACTATATTTGAAATTCACCAGCGCAGCCAGAGCAGTCACACTCGGAACAGCCCAGGCTGTATAGAGCAGTTAACAGGTTAACAAAGCACACTTAACTGTTCACAATTTACTAAAAACAGTCATTCACCTAAAAACATATCGAATTTAGTGAAAACATTTAAACATTCATTGTTATGCCTTCGTAACACGCTGTCTCCCAATGGGTATACCATTGAATGTTGAGTGACAGCTCAAAGGATAGTGCAAGAGAAACGCAGGCCCATTTTCAAATATCAGAACATAATTCTGCACTGGAAATGCGAAGGTGAATATCAGATAGAGAAGGAGATAAATAAAATTATAGATAGATAGGCATTGCAACATTCATTCTACCATCCAACTCCCCTACACACAATACTTCTCATTAAATGTTATCAAAATCCTACATCACTACCTCGATTTTCTACCAGATGCAGCTGAAAGGTTAGGTAAGCAAGGGAGAGCCTTCTTTCTTATCCTGTTTTATTCTAACAGTTTTGTCAAAGAAGCTGCCAAACATGAGCTAACCAGCCTACATAGTATTGTAAGTGTCAGATCCCTGATTCAACACTCCTAAAGTACATCAGTCACTGCTGAAAAACACAGTGTAGTTGTAATTTCTGGCAGTCTCGCAAGCCAACCTCTCTCCAATACGATTGCTTGCTAGTTAGTGAGTGGATGGCAAGTTAAGTGATCATGATTGCCTTTCAGAAGTTTAGCAGACAGTTCTCTAATGGTCATGTTAACTTTCAACTGGGGGAAGACTAGGCGTTAAACAGCTAAAATGCTGTAATTTCAGGCAGTATTGTTTAACCCCTCCATGGCCGCCGGAGTCAAATGACATTTAGCCGATAAATGGCTGCAAGTGTCGTTGGAGCGTGGCCTATAAAAAACTGCAAAAATTTTTGGGAAGTGAACAAACATTCTGAACGTCATCAGACTGACCTACACTAACACTCCCATACACCCCATCAAGCAGTTCAGAGCCTGCTGCTATGATGAGTGGATTTTCGATTTTTTCACTCCTGGCCATGCCTAAACAAGCACAACTACACCCATTATCTCGACCCAGGCAGAAAATATTATCTTTGTCCTCTCTTGCAAACACACACAACCACCTGTTTACGATTATGAATTAATACGGGAACAAAACAAAAAAGACATGACAATAAGGGACAAATACATTTTTGTCTTGGTATCTTTAACTATTAGCTCAGGTTTGCTGTACTGGTTTGGATCATTCAATGCAGTGCAACTTGTAGAAAACTGTGAAAACTTTCGGGAAGTAAACGAACATCTGGGACAAGAGACTGACCTTCACTTCACCCTCTCACATAACATCTGTCTGTTCACCACCTGCTGCAGTGACGAGCAGATGCACGATTTTCTCGCTCATGGCCATGCATAAAAACATATAATTACACCTATTATCTTGACCTTGACAGAAAATATGATCTTTTTCCTCCCTTGTAAAACACACACAACCACCTTGTTTATGAAACAGCAACATATATTGCGAAAATCTATCTTTTTATCTATCTATTGACAGATGCATCAATCCTGTTCAGGGTGGCCACAAACAAATCGCCTCCACGTCGCCCTGTCCCCCGCCACTTCACTGCCCCACTCACAACTCACATCCCCCTCTCTCATATACCTCTCCACCCCATCCCTCCATCTCATCCTCGGCCTCCCCCTCCCTCCTTCCCCCTCCACCTCACTCACATTCACTCTCTTCGTCAGTCTTTCACCCTCCATCCTCTCCACATGGCCAAACCACCTCAGTGTATTCCTCCTAACGCTCCCTATCACATCTACATCCACACCACAACGCTCCTTTATATCCTCATTTGTCAGCCTGTCTCTCCATGTGACTCCACAGGCTCCTCTTAAATAACTCATTTCCACTGCTCTCACTCTTGACTTGTATCCTTCCAGCAACTTCCAAGCTTCACTTCCATACGTTAGAGTTGGTATCACAATACTGTCATGTAGTAACTTTTTCACCTCCATGCTCACTTCCCTGCTTCTTATCACTGCTTTCAAGGAACCAGCAACCATTCTTCCCTGTTGTACCCTTTCAAGCACTTCACCCTCCAAACCTCCATCCTTACTCATCACACTACCCAAGTACTTAAACGTACTCACATTTTCCAATTCCTCACCATCCAACCTCGCTGTACATTCACTGACTTCACCTCTCTCAAAGACAATCACTTTACTCTTCCCTACATTCACCTTTAAATTCCGTTTCTTACACACTTTCCCAAACTCATCCACCAAGCCTTGCAGCTTCCCTTCGTCTTCACTCAACAACACAGTATCATCTGCAAACAACAGTACAGGGAGTTTCCAAACACTACCCTCTCTCACCTGGGCCACTTCAACATCCACTACCCTACCTTGTACCTCTTTTATTACACCATCCATGTACAGATTGAACAACCATGGAGACATGACATCCCTGTTTCAACCCAACCTTCAAAAAGAAAAATTCACTCAGTTCAACATCCACATGCACTGCAGCCTTAGCACCATCATACATACTCTTCACAGCATTCAGTAACTTCCCATCTACTCCATATATTCTTAATACTTTCCACAATCCTTGTCTATCCACCCTGTCATATGCTTTTCCAAATCCATGAAAGCCGCATACAACTTCTTTCCCTTCTCTAGAAACTTTTCCACTAAAGATCTAAGAATGAATATCTGATCTACACAACCTCTTCCCTTCCTAAAGCCTCTCTGTTCTTCTCCAACTAATTCCTCTGTTCTTTCTCTAACTCTGTCAATAAGTATCATACCATACACTTTTCCTGCTATACTATGAAGACAAATAGGTATTGTATTTTTATGTACAACTTCATTGTATTTATATGTACAACTTCATACAGTACTGTATTTACACGTGCAACTTCATAAACAATTGAATTCTCCACGTAAAACTTCACAGAGTTAGTTTAGGTTATAAAACTTCACAGAGTTAGTTTAGGTTATGTCTGAGCAAGTAGGACCGAAACACTCCCCTCATATAGCAAACTGAGTTCGATAATCCCTCAGAAAGATCAAAGCCCTCGGATATAGCTTACTTTCTGATATAATGACAAAAACGGTGAAGTCATAAATGCAAAGATAAGATGGTGAAGAGAGTTGAAGAATTTTACAAACAAAGTAATCCCTCTAATATCCGAATGCCCGATATCCGAACATCCCCACTAACCGGACATAATCGTCCCGGGATCCAATATTCCCAAAATGGTCCGAAAACCGCAAAAAAAATCGGAAAAAAAAAAAATTCCCGCCTGTAATTTGAACTTGCCGCATGTGGCGCGGGACAGCTTTGTTGTGGTGCATCATTCCTCCGACGTCCGCTAGAGCGCCCCTGCATCCTCCCCACTTTCCGCCTGTCTCTCGCCGCGAGTGTACGCTCGTCGTCATGGCTACCCACGTGCTCGCATTTGTGGTGGTGCCAAACCTGCTGCAGGCACTCCTGCTGCTCTCGGGCCTCTTATAAGTGTGTGTGATGATGGCCCCGCCACCTGAGAAGAGGAAGAGAGTGGTGTTGACTCTGGAGAAGAAACGGGAGATACTGGAGAAAGTAGATGCGGGGTGTTCTTCTTCCTGCATCCTCTGCGAGTTCAACCTGGCCCGATCTACTTTGTTTGATATCAAGAGATCCCAAGACAAACTCATGCAGTACACAGCTGACTTCTCGTCGAGAAGCAAACGCAACGTGGAGAGGAAGGTGATGTTTACTCCCACGTTTGATGAAATCGACCTCTCCACGTTGATTTCGTATCGACAGCAACGTGCTGCTGGTGTGATGGTACGTGGTACGGAGCTGAAGGCTGCTGCTAAAAATTCGTCAGGCTTCACGACGCCCTAGACTTCAAGGCATCCGAGGGTTGGCTCTTTGTGTTTCAGTTACGGCATGGCCTTACCAACCGTAAAGCTCATGGCAAAGCTTTGGACGCTAACGAGGATGGAGTTGACGAGTTTCGGCACAAGGTGAAGGGCTTGATCGACAGGGAGGGCCTCACTCTCGGTCAAGTCTACAATGGTGACGAAACTAGTTTATTCTATCGCTCTTTGCCAACGAACACTCTAGCCGAGGAGATGAAGAAGCGTGTACCTAGCCGCAAGCTCTCCAAGCAACGGATATCTGCTTTGTGTTGTGCCAATGCTAACGGCATGCACCGGCTTAAGCTCATTATTGTTGGCCGTGCAAAGCAGCCTCAGTGTCTTCGTGGGGTGATGGATGTCCTTCCTGTCGTCTGGTACCATTCTTTAAAGGCATGGTTTACAGTCCAGATCTTCAAAGACTGGTTCCACCGCCACTTCGTCAAGGAGGTCATCAATTACCAGATGAAGTCACTGGGAATCCCGCGCGACCAGGTAAAGGCCCTCCTTCTCCTCGACAATGCACCTGCCCACCCGTGCGAAAAGGACTTGGTGGCTGAGAATGGCCGCATTAGGTGCATGTTTCTGCCACCTAATACGACTGGTCTCATCCAACCAATGGACCAAGGAGTGATCGTGGCAACAAAGCACCTATACCGACGGAAGTTCCTGGACGAGGTGATGGTTGTTCTCGAGGACGAGGACGAGGACAAGCGCAGGGAGGGAATGGACATGCAAGGCCAGTGGATTTTGGAAAACCTTCGCCGCTACAACATCAAGTCTGCAATCTACAACTGGGCCAGTGCATGGAAAGAAGTCCCTGTCAAGACTCTAGAAAATGGTTGGTCTCGTCTGCTTCTCGGAACGGATGTGGAGCACGATTTTCTAGGGTTTGACGTGGATGACTTCCATGCATGGCTACGTACACACGGCGGCGATGTTCAAGTGGACGATGTGCGTAAGTGGTTGGATGACGACGAGGGCGATCCAGGGTATAAGACATTGTCTGATACCGAGATCGCATCTTCAGTTGCAGGTGTCAGTACCCAGCTTGAACATTCCGACGAGGACGGCGACGATGATGCGGACTCCTCTCAGCATGACACTACTCCAGCCATCCCTAAGCTGAGCGCACTCCGGGAACACTTAGAGTTCGTTCTGAACTACCTGGAACACCCGGACTGCGACAGGGAGATGGGGCCCTTGGGACTTGTGGAGGAAGTGCGTGCTTTCAGGCAGCGCATCATCAATCGTCAGAATCGTTGTTCCTTGCGTCAATCAACGATTGACAGTTTTTTCAGGCCCGTGACCCCCGCTGTGCCCAGCCCTGGCTCCACTCCATTGCCTCCCCAAGACAGGCCCTCATGCTCTGAGCACAGCCCAGCACATCAGCCACAGTGGAGTCACCGCTCGACGTGAGTTTGCGTCTGTCTTCAGAGTCGTCTGCAGTGGGTACGCCATCACCACGACCCAGCGATGCACCCCTAGGTCACTTGCCAGTGATACTCTCGGACTCTGACAGTGATTAAACAGCAAGAACTTCTCCACTGGACCACACAGGAATTTACGGTGTTGTGTAGTGAAAAAAACAGTGTGTTGTGTTAAGGATTTACAGTTGTAAGTGAAAAGACTAATTTGGAACAAAATTTAACGTAAATAGACTTGTTTGTTTTTGCTTTAGAAAATGGTTAGAAGAGGGGGAAAAGTTAAAGTGCAGAGTGCAACACTTAGTACGTTACAATGGAGCATAAGTTAGACAAGAGTGCGCACTGTGAAGAGAACGGACTTCTGAGTGCGACTGACTAAGTTCAGTGCAAGACTTCATGAGCAGTGTACTGGAAGAGCTTCAGGAAATCCTTCTTACTGTCAGAGTCCGAGAGGAGGCGGTTGTTCATCGAGATGGCTATGGACTTGCTGTAAGTAGCCAGAATGTTTCATAACGTACTTTTTTCCATACTATACTTACCTCAAACACCTCATTTCACTCTTTAATGTCCTTTATTGGTGTGAGTAGGGTGTTAGGAGCTATGCATGTGCAGTAGGAAGGTGTTTTTCTGAGTTAGGCTAGGTTAGGGTCCATAAGTACCAGTCCAGGAGCCAGTAACCAGAATGTTTAATATTGTATGAACCTACCTGTAAACCTCATTTTATGCTTCTTTAGCATTTATTTCAGTTATTTGTGCCTTATTGGTGTGATTTGGGTCTTAAATAGGTGCTATGCATGTCCAGAGGGAGTTGTATAGGTGTTTCTCTGAGTTAGGGTCCATAAGTACAAGTCCATAAGCTGGGGCACAATATCCGGACAGGACCACTATCCGGACCTGCCTATGGCCCTATTATGTCGGATATTGGAGGGATTACTGTATATGCATCAAAGACCATAGTACCAATAGCTAACTTTTCAGCTGACAAGTGATATACCTGAGGTAACACCAGATGAAGTAAATACAGTAAAACATCGATTTAACAGCACCCTAGGGGGCCCTGAGCATGCCGAAAAAAACGAAATTCCGTTAGATTGGGGCTTACACCTATCGATATCCCCGGAACTCATGCTAACACATTTTAACACATTTTTAACCCCTAAAGAGCGGCCAATGGACAGCCGACCCCCTCCGGGTGGGGGGTTGTATCGCGCGCGGTCTGAGTACCTGTAGGAAAATATTAGCCAAAAATCAGAGATTAACCCTTGAACATTATACTTGGTATGGCAGATAGTACTTACATTCAGCTTTCTCCAGAGACAGGTGTTGAGCCTTCGTGGACTACCCAAGGACTTGTGGAGACTTGCAAAGTTGGGTAACAAAATCTTCACTTTCACACCTCCAGCAACCTGGTTTCCCCTCTACCACAGCCTCATTCTATCACAGTAAACTTTATACTACAACGTACAGGTAGTTTGGAATCCGTATTTGTACAATAAGCACTAAAAATAAGGCTAAAATCAACGAAGCGTATGGCCGACATGCAGCACAGCGGCGGTCTTCCCGTCACTCAACAAACATTTCCATTTTCACAGCTAAAAACACGTATACTGCATTATTTTCAATCATTTTACTTCCCAAAAGATCACCGCGGCGCGCTTTTTATTCTGCCTTACACCCGTCACTTTATGCTCGTTCCTGTCGGCCGCTCGCACTGACTCGGAAGAGCTAGAACTCACCATAATGTCACTTTGAAAGCCTGCGGTAAACTGACGCTAAACAGGGGCAAACTGTGCGAAAAAAAGCTAGTGTGACAACTGGGGAAACAAGCGTTTCCTATTAGCATAAACTGCTTGTGAGAGGAGAGCGCAGATTTACAGTTCTGAGCAGTCAGAGCGCTGCCATGTATCACACCCAGGCCAGCCGGGCCGTGGTGGTGGGGGGGGAGGGGGGAAGAATGCGATACTTGGCAACAACGGAGGTCAGTAGTACAAAGGTAAAGTATGCTAATTGTAGCTAAAGGGTGGTGGTACTGATAGACAATACCAGCTGGAAAATCCTTGCCTGCGTTAATTGAAAATTAACTCGAATCGCAAACGTGACAATCCGCCGTTGTGTCCTTTTTGGCGAGTGTTGCAAATGCGATGACCCGCGCTTTAGGGGTTAAACATATAACCATGTGCAGACACACAAAAACAATAAAAAAATTTTATATTTAGAACAAAAGAAAGCAGGTAGGTGTGGTGTTGTACTGTAGTAAAGTACTGTACAGTAATCCAGGTAAGTACAGTAATCCAGGTAAGCTAAGGGGATATCACATGGTACCTCATATCAGGAACGGCCGAGGAAGATTTAAGTGGAACAAATTTGAACACACGTTCCTCGTATCCTCAGCAAAGGACGTGCTTCTCACACTGTTGCCAAAGCCCCAACTCGTGACTGTGGAATGTGATCGCTGTCGCTGACTTGGTAGAGAATAAGGAGAAGCAACTTTGTTTACAAACAGGTACACATGCCGATAACAAGTATACATCACATCACATAATCCAGGAGTTGCTGGTGTGATATTTTCAGGTGGCGACTGGTAGCAGTACATCTAGTTGCAGTGGAGTCCTCAGTTGTAAACACGTGATTATTTCATCGACATCACAGTTTCCAAGGTATAGGAAATATTAACTCTTTATAAGGGTTTCAAAACGATTGATATATCTATCTATCTATCTATCTATTGCCAGACGCCATTATCCTGTAAGGGGTGGCCATTTGACTTTTGAGTTATTTGTTTTAAGGGGAGGGGCACTAACCCTCCACCAACCCACTTGTTGACACGTAGGGAGCACGTATGGTTTGGTTATATGGTTACCACCCAGCGTT
Organism: Coenobita brevimanus; assembly: GCF_032717465.1. Lineage (NCBI taxonomy): Eukaryota > Metazoa > Arthropoda > Malacostraca > Decapoda > Coenobitidae > Coenobita > Coenobita brevimanus. The sequence continues at coordinate 21,836,222 of NC_137024.1, read as the reverse complement.
GTAAATGGTTTCTTGGCTTACAGGAAACCATTTGGCTTGCCACTCAATGTAAAGCCACCTGTAAAGGAAAGAAAAGCAATAAGAAGTGACAGGAAAGATGGGAGAAATAGGAAGAGAGGAGGGAGGGCACAGAAAAAAAATGATAAAGGCTAAGGAAGAAGTAGGCAGCACTACATCAAGTGAGCGGATGATGGTAGCCACCACCTACCACTAAACACACAAACAAGCCAGCATATAGTATGCTGATAATGATGATGATGGCTAGTTTCAGTAATTTAATGTGTCACTGTGAAACTTCATTTTCTCATTTCAGGTTGTTCCCACTGTCTAAAATATTAATAAATATTCAGTGTTAGGTTAAATGTTCAGGGCTGAAGTATGATATATTCTCTGTCAAGTCGCCTAAGTTTTGGTCACACTGTTTTGCCTGTTGTATCCTCGGCAGGAATCCATCCAGGTGAATTCTAAATGCCCGTGGTATCGTCGACAATTTTACCACGTTACCATTCCGATTTACCATCGTATCCTTGGCAAACCTCGTATGAAGTGCCGTGTGATTTATCACTTTGGGGTCAGGCTAGGTGGGAGGAAGACTGGGTGAGCATAAACATATCCAGTTGGCGGGAAACTGCAAACAGATGATCGAGATGCACACGGCGCCCACCACATTTGAATTTCTTTCTAATTTTTATTCTTTTGGGGGGAATTTTTAAAATTTTATTGCATAAATATTCCTCGGGAGATTTGTACCGTTAGTTTCGGGTTGCCATTAGAATGAATGCTGTTAAATCGAGGTTTTACTGTATTCCTCTTAAAAACATGAAAAGAGGGAAGGCTCTGGGAAAAGATGGAATAGTAGCAGATTTACTGTTGGATGAAGTAGAAGTACAAAATAGGCTTGCTCACTTATTTACTCAATATATAAAAAAAGAAGAAAATCCCCAAAACATGGTGTAATGTAATAGTTACTGTATTTTACTGTAAATGAGTTATTTAAGAGGAGCCTGTGGAGTCACGTGGAGAGACAGGCTGACGAATGAGGATATAAAGGAGCGTTGTGGTGTGGATGTGGATGTGATAGGAAGCGTTAGAAGGAACACACTGAGGTGGTTTGGCCATGTGGAGAGGATGGAGGGTGAAAGACTGACGAACAGAGTGTATGTGAGTGAGGTGGAGGGGGGAAGAGGGAGGGGGAGGCCGAGGATGAGATGGAGGGATGGGGTGGAGAGGTATATGAGAGAGGGGGGTGTGAGTTGGGAGCAGGGCAGTGAAATGGCGGGGGACAGGGCGACTTGGAGGCAATTTGTTTGTGGCCACCCCAAACGGGATTGGGGTGTCTGGTGGTAGATAGATATGAGTAGATTTTACTGTACAAAAAAGATGACTCAAAAGATCTTAGTAACTATTGACTCATTAGCTTATTATCAGTCATTTACAAACTCTTAGTGCTAGGTGGTGGCGACCATCATCCACTCACTTGATGTAGTGCTGCCTACTTCTTCCTCAGCTTTTATCATTCTTTTTCTGTGCTTGCCCTCCTCTCTTCCTATCTCTCCCATCTTTCCTGTCACTTTTTATTGCTTTTCGTTTCTTTTCAGGTGGGTTTACATTGAGTGACAAGCCAAATGGTTTCCTGTAAGCCAAGAAACCATTTACAACGCTGGGTGGTAACCACATAACCAAACCATGCGTGCTCCCTACGTGTCAACAAGTGGGTTAGCAGAGGGTTAGTGCCCCTCCCCGTAAAACAAATAACTAAAAGTTAAATGAGAGAGGGGGGTGTGAGTTGGGAGCAGGGCAGTGAAATGGCGGGGGACAGGGTGACTTGGAGGCGATTTGTTTGTGGCCACCCCAAACGGGATTGAGGCATCTGGCAATAGATAGATAGATAAATGGCCACCCGTTACGGGATTATGGCGTCTGGCAATAGACAGATAGATAGATACAAACTCTTCACTAAAGTCCTTACAAACAGAATAACAATAAGTTTGGAGGAAAATCAACCTCGTGAACTGGCAGGATTCTGAAACAGGCATTCAACTACTGATCATCTACACACAATGACTCCGCTAACTGAGAAAACTACAGAATATAATAAACCACTGAGATAAGGTTTTGTTGATTACAAAATGGTTTTCAACTCAGTGAAGCAC